>NC_090838.1:18795378-19098409 GCF_028021215.1 Eschrichtius robustus
ATTTCCTGTGTGGCTGTGAAAGTTAAGGGGATGAAGCCTTCGCTATCAGCACAGAGAAGGATCCAGTGGGAGTCTGCAAAGTAAAATAAACACATAGGCAATTTAGGATATCCTGTCTTATTCTATAAAGAAAAATATGACAAATACAACTTTTATGAGGAAAAGAATGTAGTAGTTGATGAACCTGACCATCACAAGACATTATAGAGAATGGGGAGACGGAGGGACCTGGTATAAAGTTAAGGTCAGGTTACATGACAGCAAGGGGATGTTGATGACAGGCATAGGTAAGGGACATGTATTTTCACCCAGGTTAGGCATTAATCACTCAGTGCTATGCATTTGAGCTTGTGTGTGCATGTGTGCACACAGGTGTTAGGGGTTGTGTATGGTGTTCCTAACTTATATATCAATACATGCTGTTAAGCAGTTTCTCCAGAAACTATGTGAAGTTGGGAACAGCTACTCTTTGGAGGAAACTTCTATATTCTTGAGATCCATACCAGCCTCTAGACACCCAAGGAGGCTGAGCTGACTAGAGCTAGACTAGAATGGCCCAGATAATCCTAAATAGTTTGTTCTGGGGTAACCTAGGGCCACTAGCATAATACATACCTGGACTTTCTCTGGTTCTTTCGAGTCTACTGTGTCTCACCTGTTGACCCTGTAATTTCACTTCTAAAAATCTACACTTTCCAAAAACATGTAAAATATGCAGAGAGGTTTTTATTAGAGTTATTTATGATAATGAAAAATTGGAAACCACCTAAATGTCAAAGAAAACATGGCCAAGTAAAATATGGTATTAAAAGAGTAAATCCTCATCACAAGGAAAAAAAGTTTTTTCTATCTATATGAGGTGATGGATGTTCACTAACTTACAGTGATCATCATTTCATGATGCATGTAAGTCAAATCATTATGTTGTACACTTTAGATTTACACAGTGCTGTATGTCAATTATATCTCAATAAAACTGGAAGGAAAAAAATATATGGTACGCCCAGGATAGACTATTAACCCAGTAAAAATAACAGTTATGAAGTCATATCATAAATGCATGTGTCAAAATAGAAAAATGCTGATGCTACCATGTTAAGGGGGAAAAGATGAAACAAAATTCTATGTTCAGTGTGGTGTCTGTCCTGAAGACTCAGGCATAAGAAAACCGCCATGCTCTCCACTGGATGGAACACAGGCGTGACTCAGTCCCTTGCCACCTAGGAGTATCCTTCACGTCCACAAGTCTGCTGCATATTAAAATGACAATTCCTTTAAGAAATATTCTGTGGGAGTTCCCTGGTGGCCTAGTGGCTAGAATTCTGGGCTTCCACTGCCATGGCCGGGGTTCAGTCCCTGGTCGGGGAACTGAGATCCTACAAGCTGCATGGCATGGCCAAAAATAAAAAAGAAAACAACAAGGTCTACTGTATAGCACAGAGAACTACATTCAGTGTCCTGTGATAAACCATAGTGGAAAAGAATATTAAAAAAAAAAAAAGAATGTATATATAAAACATCCACACACACACACACACAAAAGAAATATTCTGCAATGCTATATCTTTATGTTTTAGTGCAACAAGTATATATGAGGTTTTTATGTTATTTCCTTGCAGTTGTTATATATTGCTTCATAACTCTATTTGGTTTTTTCATGTGTACATTTAGGTTTTCCAGCTAGGTTGTAAGTTCCTTAAGGGTAGAACCCATATTTTCCATGTATTTTGGCACCTATAATAGGCCTGGGCATACAACAGGCAATTAATAATACTTTTTAACTATCTAATGAATCACTGAATGGTTGGTACACTTCATTTTCATTACCAGTGAAAGTTACAAAATAGAGGGAGGGGGTGTCAGGTAGAGTCAATTTCTGAATTTTACCTACCATGCAGCATTTCAATAAGAGAGAGGCCAAAAGTCTGCTGGACTGTACTGAGTCTTAGCTTGCCGTTGCAGAGAAGCACGGCTCTTTTTTCTACAACAGGACCTAAAAAATAAGATTTCTTCAAATATAAAAATAAAAGTTGTTAAACTGATTGCAGAAGCAATGGAGTTAACATTTCCTAAGAAGAGAACGTGTAGTTTTTAAAATTCTTATCTATTACCGCTATCAACTAGACTTCAGTTTTACATAAGGAGCTTTTTGCTGCATCATTTAACACAACTAAAGAATCAGACAAAACACAACCCCTAATTTCCTTTTGCTCTGTTCTTCCCCAGTGTTATGTCCTTATTACTAGGAACTGGCTTTCCTAGGACGTGACTAATAACACTATAGGATGATGGATGGCAGCCTGAGAGATAAAATCTGACGGTGAGGAACAATTGCTTGGCTGTTTTAGAAACAGGTGTACCTCGGAGATACTGCAGGTTTGGTTCCAGACCACTGCAATAAAGCTAGTATCACAATAAAGTGAGCCGCATGAAAGTTTTTGGTTTCCTAATGCATATTCTATAGTCCATTTAAGTGTGCAGATGCGTATGTCTAATAAAATAATGTACATACCTCAATTTAAAAATGTTTTATTGCTAAAACATGCTAACTATCATCTGACAACACAGGGTTGCCACACACCTTCAATCTGTAAAAAACACAATCTCTCTGAAGTGCAATAAAACTAGGTATGCCTGTATAACTAAGAAGTTTTACGTTTTCTTTATTGGGGAAAAAATGCCAAGAAAGACTGCCCTAAGTCGTGGAGTAGCAGAGGATTTGCATAAGCAAAATAAACAAACTGTGGTAAAAATTCACTTAGCTTAGAAAACGTACAAATAACAGTGATATTTAAATTTTAAAAAGTTATATCAAAAATTAACGCATCTTTGAAAATGTTTCCAAATATCCATAGAGAAAGAAAATATAGAACAATTATAGCTCTAATTTAAGACACATTGAGTCCAAAGGTATATCCATAGAACACAGAATAAAAAATATAACTTCTAATTCTATATTATGAGACAATATCTTCATGTAAGCATTTCTTAAAGTTTTATAAGTTATGTGTCTAACTTATTTTCTTGTTAAAGTTATCACTACTCATTTTCTGACTACTAAGAAAAATAATTTCAACGATAAAAGGTAAACTGTACTCCATTTGTGGTAGGATGAACAGCTCAAAAGATGTATGTCTACTATGTAATAACATTTTAAAAGATAGCACATGAATAAACTGTAAGGGCCATAAGCAACTAATTATTCATCTTAACTCTTATGAAATGTGGCTTCTGATATTATAGGGGGAAAAACTCTTCATTGCTTTTATTTTGTTTTTCTTTTACTTTTCTCATTACAAAAGAAATATATGCTCAACATAAAGAAAACAGAAATTTGTAAGGCAGAAAGTAAAGTCCCCAAAATTCTACCTCCAGAAGTACTTACTGATAACAGCTTGGCTGAACTAACTCATTATAAACTGAGAAACTGAAGAATTGAAAGGCAAGAAAAACATTTCTTTTTACTTTAAAAAAATGCATTTACAAATATAAATATTTGTAAAAATATTTGTAAAAAAGTATATATTGTTTGATAAAATAATCTATTTAGGGACTTCCCTCGTGGCGCAGTAGTTAAGAATCCGCCTGCCAATGCAGGCGACACAGGCTTGAGCCCTGGTCCGGGAAGATCCCACATGCTGTGGAGCAACTAAGCCCATGCGCCACAACTACTGAGCTCACATGCCACAACTACTGAAGCCTGTGCACCTAGAGCGCGTGCTCTGCAACAAGAGAAGCCACCGCAATGAGAAGCCCAAGCACCGCAATGAAGAGTAGCCCCTGCTCGCCACAACTAGAGAAAGCCTGTGCACAGCAACGAAGACCCAACGCAGCCATAAATAAATAAATAAATAAATAAATAAATAAATAAATAAATAAATAATCTATTTAAAGAAAAATAAAATCAAACAATTAGATATTATATCTTTTAGATCGACAAAGGTTTTAGTAAATGCATAGAAAAAAATGGAATAAATACTTCCATTACTAACTATACCTGTGGTTTTCTCTAAGGGTTTGGTTATGAAGAATTTTTACTTTCAACATTAAATATTCTTGGGAATTCCCTGTGGTCCAGTGATTAGAACTCTGCGCTTTCACTGCTGAAAGCCCAGGTTCGATCACTGGTTGGGGAACTAAGATCCTACAAGCCACACAGGGTGGCCAAAAAAACCAATAAACAAACATTAAATATGCTCATATTGGTTAAATTTTTTCTTCAGTGAGCATACATTACTTTTGTAATTAGGAAAAAAAATACTATGCATCTGTAAAAAAAATTTAAAAAGCTCTGTGTGCTGATACAGAGAGTTCTTGAGACTATGTAACTAAATGGAAAAAAGATGCAGAACATCGTATATAGTACCTTACCTTTTGTGTAACAAAAGGAAAAATAAAAATAAATAGTAAGATCTGCTAATATCTGAATAAAGTAATAAAAATAAAAATGGTTACCTAGGACTTCCCTGGTGGCACAGTGGTTAAGAATCCGCCTGCCAGTGCAGGGGACACGGGTTCGAGCCCTGGTCCGGGAAGATCCCACATGCCTCGGAGCAACTAAGCCCGTGAGTCACAACTACTGAGCCTGCTCTCCAGAGGCCGTGAGCCACAACCACTGAGCCTGCGTGCCACACCTACTGAAGCCCATGCACTCTAGGGCCTGTGCTCCGCAACAAGAGAAGCCACCGCAATGAGAAGCACGCGCACTGCAACGAAGAGTAGCCCCTGCTCACCACTAGAGAAAGCCCATATGCAGCAATGAAGACCCAACACAGCCAAAAGTAAATAAATAAAATAAATAAATTAAAAAAAAAAAATGGTTACCTATATGAGGTGAGGGGAACAAGCTGGACAAGGATGGGGTGAAACTAAGACTTCTCAGTATATACCTTTCTATTAAAAGAATGTTTTTTTTAAAGCAAGTAAATGAATTGCCTATTCAAAAAGAGAAATAAAAAGGGAAAAAAGAAAAAATATTTGAAAAGTCATGGGAGGAAAAAAAAATCCAAACTAGATTACACACTTATAAAGTACTATAATTTTTAAAAATAAAAAATCTGTTTATTGAAAATACACTGAAAACTTCATGTAGTTAATAAAGCCATTTAAATATTTGTTTTGGCTGAAGACAATGTGGGAAAAATCCTCTTCAAAAATCTAGGATTGGGATGTTAGATGTTTATAAATATTTGTTTCAATTAGCTTTGGTACATAATATAACTAAGATCCCTAATGTGGTTGTGAAATTAATTAAAAAAATTTTTTTATATCAGTGACTTTACTGATTTTTAACTGATTTATTTGTGATTTAACCGGTTTGGGGGACAATTTAGGAATTTGAATAAGAACTAGGTATTAGATGATATTAAGTAATTATTGTTAATGTTATCAAGTATGATAATGGTACAGTGATAACTAAAGAAAATGTGCTTACACTTTAGAACAACATCCCAAAATACTTACAGGTGAAACACCATGATGTCTCTACTTAGAAAAATATTTTAGAAAACAAAAAAAAGAAGCAATTATGGTAAAATGTTAACAACCATTAAATCCAGGTGATAGATATAGATAGGGTTTCATTAGGTATTCTTTCTATATGTTTACAATTTTTCATAATAAAAAATATATTTTATGTGTTTGAAATTTTTTATACTAAACAAATTTTAATTCAATTTTAAATTAGTGTTTGGTTCTTTTAAAAACCTATGTCCTTGAGTCAAACAGTAGTTTTATGAAAAAACTAATTAAAATATCTCTTTTGACCATTATTTAAATAGTAATTTACATATTATTATTGATTTCAATACCAACTTTCTACAAATATCTTTTAAAACAAAGATATATAAGTCCACAGTAATCAAATCAGTGTGGTATTGTTAAAGTTCTAGATAAAGAGACCAGCATTACAGTAGCTGAAGAAGAATCCAGAATTAGATCTCAGTATATGTAAGTTTATATATGACCAATGTGGTAGATCAAGTTCAGTGGGATAAAGATGCATTTTTAATAATGTTGGTAGCACAACTGGTTATCTAAATTTCAGAAAATGTTAATAAAGGTTAAAAACAATGTAGTAAAATAATGCAAGAAAATCTAGATTATTACATATATATCAATTTCTATAATATAAAAAAAGCTCTTGTAAACTGATAATAGGAAAAAATGAGCAAAACGCAATTCACATTCAATTGGCCAAAAAACATGACAACATATTCAAATTCACTAATAGTAAAGGAAATACAAATTAATAAAAGTGAAATACCACTTTGCACTCATCAGATTGGTGAGGAAGTGAGAAAAAGGACAGTCTCATTGGTCGCTGATGGACATGTGATGATGCATTGTTTAGTAAAAAATCTTTGAAAGGCAATCTGTCAACTCTATTAAAAGTAGAAGCATATATGTATGTGTGTATATATATACTCTTCAAACTTGCACTTCCACTTCTGGGGACCAAGCCAACAGAAATAAAAGAATGAATACAAATAGATACATATGAGAATACTATTGCAGCACCATTTGGAGTGCCTAAGAACTGAAAACAAAGTGAATGTCCATCAGCAAGTGAAAGGCTGAATAAACAGCATACTCCCAGCGTGAAGTAAGGAATGCACCATATGACCCCATTTTTGTAAAACAACGACAAAGTCACCACCAACACCCCCGCACCTATATACCTACGTATACAAAGATCTGTGTAAGATTATATGAGTGTGAAATAAAATACGAAAGGATCCACATTAAGCTGCTAGTTAAGGTGGGTTACAGGGAGCAGGAGCCGGGCCAAGTGTGATGCGAAAGGAGTGTTCATGATAAAAACAGATATGGTATGATCCCACTTATATAATATTTTATGTTTGCATATACAGGCATAAACAGATGCATTAAAAATTTTTAATGACTATAACCTCTCTTATAACAGCATATTATAAGATGCTGTTATAATCTTATGCTGTTATGCTATTATAAGCTCTCTTATAAACAGAAGAGTGTCTGCAATTGCATAAGGAAAAGGTTTTCGCAATGAAACAGCATGAATTAAAAAAATTTTTTTCTAAACATACATTGCCAGAATGAGTGCAATCATTCATGTTTTCACACCACGCACATGATAAAATCACGGTGTATACTGGCATGTGTGCCCAGCCAACCAACCTGGAAAGGTATAACAACTTGCCTGAATATAACATGTCCAGGTCAGTGAAGTTCAATAAGAATACTACTTCCTCATCAATAAATTTCTCTTGCAGTACCTACTGGCTGCAGGAGCCAGTGGTAGCTCCTCAAAGGAGAAGTTACCTGGCAAGTGATGTGAACATAAGGCACATCCTGAGAGAGTGGATACACTGGAGAGGATTTCTTTCCATTACGTAGAAAGTCTGAGAGTTCAGAAAGACGCTGCTGCACTTCAGTCAGGTTCCTAGATAAAATTTCCAGTATCTTAGATAGCTGGTAAGTTTCCTTTTCCACTTGTAAGTTAGGAAGTCCCGCGGTACTAGTGTGGTCTGGTGTGCCGCTGGGTCCGGGCAGTGTTACCGACTGGTTAACAGGCCCGGCATCTAGAGTTTCTAGGGCTGTGGAGCCATCACAGATACTGGATGGAGGACTTTTGATTTCTTGAATAAGAGTTCTTCCAGGCCTTCCACTTTGACTGCTGCTATTAGCTGTTAACAAGAGCCCTCCGTTTTGGTGACAAAAATCTGGGGAAAGACTTTCAATTAGGTTTTTTCTACTTGCTTTATTTAACAGAGTACTGAAAGCAGAGTAACCACTCTGGTTTTCACTCAGTGTCACTGGAGAGTCTTCTTCCAACATAACTTCTCTAACAATCAAACGAATCATATACTGATCAGACTTTGAAGAAAGAAGAAATGCCGAATCACTGGATTTCTGTTTTCCTATCAAAATTAACAATAATTTATCTGTCAAGAAACTTATGCCTTTTGGTCTTTCATTACTCTCTAACTGAATTTGCTGGATGTTTGGCATAAATGATGGAATGACAGAATAGATAAAAATTATATTACACGTATTGGAAGCCACTGCGACTACCTGTGCTTTAAGATTAAACGCTATTAGATCAGGAACCAGAATGCCTGGGATGGTGACTTTTCTTTTCTGGGTAACCTCCTTCTCAAAGGTCAAGAGGACCAAGTGTGAAGAATCCAGGCCAGTTCCTGTCAAGTAGTCCTTTTTTCTTAGACAAATAAGAGAACTAGCCTCAGATTTAGATCTATCAAAGTGTATATGAGTTAGATCCAGAGGATCAGAAAAGGATGAAGAAAAGGGAGAAACTGGTGTTTCAGAACTTGTTTCAGAGGAAACTTTGTCAATAACTGGTAAAGTATACAGACAAGTGCCTTCACTACTAGGGGGAACATCAAAGGTTCCAGATGCATTTAAGCCACAAATCTTATCGAGTGGAAGCTCAGTGGCTATAGCGACCTGTGAGTCCACAGTGGCTCCGATTGAGCGCACGTAGCTGTCCACATCAAACACTGGGCAGAAGGAGCACCTGTGAAGAGTCTTCTGAGCACTGTCCCAAATATAAGAATGCACGCTGCTGCCTACGGCCACCACCAGCCTCTGGCCATCCTGGGTCCAACATGCACAGTGAATGAGGCCTTGGGTGCTGATGTCCACTTTGACCCGGGAACTGTCCCAGTGAACATTATGGAAAACGGAGACATCCTGTGCAGTCAACACAGTCAGGACAGCACTTTTTGGGTGCCACACACAGCCCTGGGGAAGGACAGGGAGTGACTGACTAATCTCACAGGTCTGAGACATCAGCCATTTGCTTGTCTCCATAGTGCTAGGACACAGCTGCCACACGACGACATGCTTCTTGTGCTGGACAGCGAGCAGAGCAGGTGTGTCAGCTGTACCAGGTGGGGCCCAGGACACCCCATACACATGTTCAAATTGTCCAATGACCGCTGAGTCCCCAAACCTGGCCTCTCCACCGTGAAGGTGTAAATCGGTCAGGACTACCTGATTCCCATCAGTCCAGGCAAGGCCGTGAATTGGGTGTATTGCTTGATACAACGCATTCAGTCCAGTCCTGAGAAGTTTTCCTTTTCCCAACTCCATCCTTTCTGATAAAGGTTATCTGAAATAATTAGGAAGTTATACCATGAGAATACAGTCAGACAAATTCAGGATGTAGTACATTTTACAGGACAACTGGCTTAGTCCTTTCACAGGTCATTATTGTGAGAGGATAAAAGGATGGGAGGAATTTGGCAGATTAAAAGACTGCCTGGCAGTGCTGAGAAATTATTTTTCCTGCAAAATAAGGTCAAAATTTTGAAACCTAATGAATAAAATGTTTTAGTAAAATTTTAATAATGGGGATGAAATTTCAGATTTTGTTGTTGTTCCACAGGTTCATTCTATGACTGCCTCTGTGGAATACTGGTTTTTTCTTTTTTAATTCATTTTATTTATTTATTTATTTATTTAGGCTGCATTGGGTCTTTGTTGCTGTGCGTGGGCCCTCTCTAGTTGCGGCGAGCGGGGGCCACCCCTCATTGTGGTGCGCAGGCTTCTCATCGCGGTGGCTTCTCTTGCTGTGGAGCACGGGCTCTAGGTATGCAGGCTTCAGTAGCTGTGGCGTGTGGGCTCAGTAGTTGTGGCTTGCGGGCTCTAGAGCGCAGGCTCAGTAGCTGTGGCACATGGGCTTAGCTGCTCCGTGGCATGTGGGATCTTCCCGGACGAGGGATCGAACCTGTGTCCCCTGCATCAGCAAGTGGATTCTCAACCATTGTGCCACAAGGGAAGCCATACTGGTTTTTAACAGTTGGCTATTTATGCAGCCAAACGTATATTGGGGGCACCTCTAGTTCAAACTTCCTTGATCACAGAATTGGGATACTAAAAATCAGCAATACAGGCACAACAGTAATGCTTATGGTAGCAGTTTTTGGTTCAAAATTCCAAGCCACTCATAGGAAATCAGGTAAACAAAAAAATGCTTACTAACCCTGTGTCTCTTTAAGTTACTATAATCACAGTTTCTTACTGTAGCCTCACTATGATACTATGATGAATTAGAAAGAGCCAATAAAATATGCAAGATGCACATAAGGCCAGAAATGAGTCAACTCATCATGGAGTTGATCAATACTGCAGATGGCTGCCTAAAGTCCTTCTGTAAACAGAGTATGTAACAATTACATATATAATAAGATCATAAGTGTGCATAAAGATTAAAATCTTGTAAAATTAAATGCCAAAACCTAACTACAAAATGCATCATATTATTTGAAAGAGTAATAATTTTTATTGCAATTAAGGATCCAAGATATTTTAAAAGACCCTCATTTTTAAGGCTTTCAAATAACTTTATTTCATGTATATTTTTCTTTTATATTGCTTACATCTGACTCTTGTCAGTATGCTTTATTTCATTTCCTTCTTAACACTGAAGGGAAAGCAAATGGCAACACTTAAACTCCCATTTGTCACCAGTTTAAAATATGGTAGAGCCTTACTAACTTCCATCAATTTCGATGGTAAAATTTTGGGGTTAGCCTTTCTGTGAAATGTGAGACGTCAAAACTGAGGAAATCAGGATGACACTGTTATTGACTATGCAAAAACAGACCATATTCTACAAACACACCCAGATACTACCTGAATTTGCTGGGCAAATTAGAAGGAAAGGAAGGGAATAAACATGTCCAGTATGTGCCACACATGGTGCTGGTCACCTAGAATCTGATACAACCCTTGTTAACAGTCCTGTGAGGGTAGCACTGTTATTCTTATGTGAGAGACAACAGATCTGAAGCTCTAAAAAGTTAAGAAACTTGCCCTTCATATCTTATAACAAAACACCTTCCAGACAGATTAAAGATCCAAATGTGTAAAACAAAAATTAAGAGATTTAGAAGAAAGACTTTTTACACTACTATAGAAATACTCAAACTTGTATATGTATGTGTATAAGGATTTACTATAGCATTTTTTTGTAACAGAAAAACCTAAATGTACATCAATATGGAAATAAATAAAAAAATAAGGAAGCTCCATGAGTACTGATATGGAAAAATCCCTCCCCAAAAAAAGCAGTGAAATTCACAAGATAACATGTTGAGTAAGCTACTATTTATGAAAAAAAAAATCCACCTCTATATGTCCATATACATGTGTTTGTATATATTTACATAAAGATGCAGAAAAAGATCAGAAATAACACATACCAAACTGTTCACAGTACATACTGAGATGGAGTGAGGTGGTAGAAGAAAGAAGGTGGGACCCTATTTACTTATTTCTGTATTTTTTGGAAAGACTGTTTTTATAATAAGTATATATTCAAATAGCCCTTTTCTAATTGAAAAAACAAACTAAAGATTCAAATGTACAAAATACTTAATTTATAAAAAGTTCTTGGGACTTCCCTGGTGGCAAAGTGGTTAAGAATCTGCCTGCCAATGCAGGAGACACGGGTTCGAGCCCTGGTCCGGGAAGATCCCACACGGTGGGGAACAACTAAGCCTGTGCGTCACAACTACTAAGCCTGTGCTCTAGAGCCCGCGAGCCACAACTACTGAGACCACGTGCCACAACTACTGAAGCTTGCGTGCCTAGAGCCTGTACTCTGCAACAAGAGAAGTCACCACAATGAGAAGCCCGTGCACAGCAACAAAGAGTAGCCCCCGCTCGCTGCAACTAGGGAAAGCCCCCGCGCAGGAACGAAGACCCAACGCAGCCAAAAATAAATAAATAAATAAATAAAAAGTTCTTATAAGCCAGTTAAAAAGACAAAATTTTAAGTGGCCAAAGAATATCAACAGGCAATTTACAAAACAATGATGATGATCAATAAACATATTCTAAATGATGTTTAATCTTATTAGTTATCAAAGAATTGTGTAAACTTGCAGTGTCCATTTCTTCACCACTCATTCTCTTCTTAACCCACCCCAAATTGACTCCATTCCCAACTCTTCTCCAAAACAACTCTCACCAACCCACCAGTGCTATCCACGTCACTGAATCAGATGGACATTTTTTAACCTTGTTTTATTGTACTTAGTAAATGTCAAAGACAGAACTTGAGAAGCTGCCTTCAGACTCTAAATCCAAAGAAATGTATTCTCTACCGAACTGGACGATTTGCTTTTAACTTATCTGCAAGTTTTTTCTCATTCCTCTTTGCTAGCTTCATCCCTACTCTTAGAATCTTTTACTAAGAGGGAATGGTCTGTTATACTTCTTACACATGAGGTCAGGTTAAGTGGTTCTACAGTGGCTTGCTAAATGGAAAAATATGTCTTCTGACATTACTAATAAAGAAAACTGCCATCTCAAACCCGTTGGTCTTGTATAAGATAATATATGTTTTTCCCTAATATCTACTTATGCACTTTAAAAAAAAAAAGACTTTTATCGATAAATAATGCATGATACATTTTCCTGGAAGAGAAAATTCCTAACGGGCCAATTACATCAAAAGCAATTTATATGATATGTTTTAGGCCACCCAAGTCAGTCTAATGTCATTGAGGGTGTGTATGGCCAGGGTTAGCACAGTGTAAGGATTTGTAAATAAAGGAAAAAACAAACTTGATAATAAAGTTACTGAGATTTTTTAGAAGAATTAATTTTAATATTTTCATCTTTACTAACAAGAAGAAATTTGGTAAAAAACTAAAAATAGAGTTACCATATGATCCTGCAATCCCACTCCTGGGCATATATCCAAAGAAAACTCTAATTCAAAAGGATACATGCAACTCAATGTTCACTGCAGCACTATTTACAATAGCCAAGACGTGGAAGCAACGTAAATGACCATCGACAGATGAATGGATAAAGATGTGGTACATATA
Organism: Eschrichtius robustus; assembly: GCF_028021215.1. Taxonomy (NCBI): domain Eukaryota; kingdom Metazoa; phylum Chordata; class Mammalia; order Artiodactyla; family Eschrichtiidae; genus Eschrichtius; species Eschrichtius robustus. Next base: position 18,808,224 of record NC_090838.1, read on the forward strand.
TACAATGGAGTATTAGCCATAAAAAAGAATGAAATAACGCCTCTGCAACAATATGGATGGACCTAGAGATTATCATACTAAGTAAGGTAAGCAAGACAGAAAAAGACAAATATATGATATCACTTATATGTGGAATCTAAAAAAAAAAAGACAGAAATGAATTTATCTACAAAACAGAAATAGACCCACAGACGCAGAAACTTACGGTTACCAAAGGGGAAAGGACGGGGTGGGGGGTGGGGTTTAAATGAGCAGGTTGGGATTAACGTATATATACTACTATATGTATTGATGTAAGATGTTATGGAAGGGCTTCCCTGGTGGCGCAGTGGTTAAGAATCCGCCTGCCAATGCAGGGGACACGGGTTCAATCCCTGGTCCGGGAAGGTCCCACATGCCGCGGAGCAACTAAGCCCATGCGCCACAACTACTAAGCATGCGCGCTAGAGCCCGTGAGCCACAACTACTGAGCCCACATGCCACAACTACTGAAGCCTGCATGCCTAGAGCCCATGCTCCGCAACAAGAGAAGCCACCGCAATGAGAAGCCCGCGCACCACAAGGAAGAGTAGACCCCGCTCGCCTGAACTAGAGAAAGCCCGTGCACAGCAACGAAGAACCAACACAGCCAAAAAAAAAAAAAGATGTTATGGAAAAACCCGAACGTTTTGGCCAACCCAATAAAATAGATAACCAACAAGGACCTACTGTGTAGCACAGGGAACTACACTCTATATTCTGTAATAACCTATAAGGGAAAAGAATCTGGAAAAAAAAAAATATATATATGTATATATATAATATATATATATATATATACTGAATCACTGTGCTGTACACCTGAAACTAACACAACATTGTAAATCAAATATACTTCAATAAAATTAAATTAAAAAATAAAAATTATGAAAAATTTCCTCAAAAACCCAATGATAATTACAAAAATCTCTTCCAATCCTTTCTACTCCCATTATTAGTCAGGGTCCTGACCACCTCTTCCTTTTTAGTAGGGTAGGACAAGGAGAAGTCCTCTTCATTTCAGTCTCTTCTTTCCCACAGAGCCTGGACTCTGTGTGTTGGGTAGAATTATCTTGAGAAAAGTCACAGCTCTGGTAATTTTGCATTTCTGCTCAAATACCTTTGATGAGTCTCCACAGTCTGTGTATATAAATGTTTAAGCAAAGCATTGAAGGCCTTAAATTATCTTATATTGCTATACCTTTCCAACCTTATCTCCCTGATCATAAAGGGCCTGCTGAATAATTTGGAATTTAGAGGAACCAGCACACATTCATGCAACAATGTGCAGAATGGACCTGAGAAACTAGGAAGCTGACAAGTTTAATAATGGGCCATGAAATAGTTTGAATGTCAGGATGAGAAAGTGAGCCAAGTTTGTAGCTACCTCAGTAGAGAAAGAGGGCCAGATTCAAGAGATATTTCTAAGGCAGATAAAATCGTTATCAAGTAGGATAAGTGGTGAGGAAGAAAGGAGAATTGAGGATAACATGCAAATTTTTAGCTTGGGAAATTGCTGAACCATTAATCAGAGATAAAGAAGACAGAGAATGCTTCAAAGGTAAGAACAGTGTGTAGTGTGTGATAAGTTTAGTATTAGATGTGCTTCATTTAAGATGTTTATAGGGTAGCACTGCACCTCAGGCAGTCAGAGGTAAGGATTTGGGAGTCACTGTTATAGAGTTGGTAGTTAAAAGATCAGAGAGCCAAGAGGACAAAGGCTGAAATGACCTTCTGGTGCTCCCCAATTATTTTGTATGTTTTAAAATATTTACAATTTGCCTGAAGCTAACTGTATACCTGTTGGTCTCTCAACCCTCAGACTATAAGATTTCTCAAATCAGGAGCCCTGGTTGTTTTAGGAAGAGAAAAGCTGACTATATTAATTCAGGGGAGAGGTGGTCAGAACCAGGATCTGGTGCTCAGTCTACGGCCATTTAATTCTTCTGTTTTTAATCTTCTTTAAAGACAACTCATAGTGAGAATCAAGGGGCTCAGGTGAAATGGAGCACTTCCAGTAGGTTGAAACAGAGTTACATACTCCCCAACTTGTTTTTCTAAATTTATTGTGTTTTCACTATAAAATAATTCCAAGTTCTTTACACTTATTATTGTTTTAAATTAACACACAAGAAAGGTCAAAAGGACCTAGAGATTGTCATACTGAGTGAAGTAAGTCAGACAGAGAAAGACAAATCCCCATATGATATCCCTTATATGTTGGATCTTAAAAAATGGTACAAATGAACTTATTTACAAAAGAGAAATAGAGTCACAGATGTAGAAAACAAACATGGTTACCAGGGAGGAAAGGGGGGAGGGGAAGGGATAAATTGGGAGATTGGGATTGACATATACACACTACCATATATAAAATAGATAACTAATAAGGACTTACTGTATAGCACAGGGAACTCTACTCAATACTCTGTAATGACCTATATGGAAAAGAATCTAAAAAAAGAGCGGATATATGTATGTGTATAACTGATTCATTTTGCTGTACAGCAGAAACTAACACAACATTTTAAATCAACTACACTCCAATAAAATTTTTTTAAGAAAGGTCAAAAGGTAAATTCACACACAAAAAAACATTCATCCAAAGAAAATTATGACTACATCCCTCCAGATATTTTTCTATGCAGTTTGGGTTAAACTTTTTCAATCATACTGTACAATTACATATCACGATCTTTTCACTTCACATTATATATTAGGATTTCCCCATGTTATTTAAAGACTATAAATTATTTTTAGATGCCACTTAATATTCACTTTTCCTCACTGTTGAGGAAGTTCTATAATTTTTCCTTACTGGTGAGATACCTGGTTAGAGCCAACTTTATCCTTTTAAAAATAACGCTGGGATAAAGGTGTTTATGCATAAAGCATGTTTTTCATTTTGAATGGCTTCCTTAGGATATATTCCCGGAAGTTTCACTCGTGAGTCACAGGGAATACATTCTCCGGTTTAAACCCACTCCCTGCTCGTCCGCATCCGCCAGCCCTCGCACGCGGCCCCCCACCATTCTCTCCATCCTCTCCCCCCTCCCCCAAAGTGCCTGTCCTTCCACCTCCCTCCCCGCCCACCTACAGCCTCCCCACAACAGCCAGGCCGGGAAGCAGTGTAGACAAAAATACCTTTGGTCTCACTGCCCCACCGAAAATCAGTCTCCCCGAGGCCGTACCTGCTCACAGACAACGGATCCGAAGCCCTGAGCGGGGACCGGAAGCATCGGCTCCCAGGCCCCTGATAGGTGAGCAGTGGCTGGGCAAGCTCGGCAATGCCCCTTGCCTATTGGCTATTGCTTGTGTCCCGTTATGAGACGGTCTTTCCCATTGGCCAATAAGCTCGGGCTTTGCCGCACGGACCTCTGGGAGTTGTATTCCCCGTGAAACGCCACCGAAGGTAAGCCTGCTACAATTTCTCCCTTGAAAGGTGTAGCGCCTTCCCCCACTTCTCATTGGTTCTCTTAGTCTAAGAAGGAGTCCGGGAGCCCTAGAGTCAGCACGGCTTCTTAACCTTTTTAGGGGTGCGGGGGTTGTGGGGGGAAGGAGTCGAGGACCTCTAAAATAAGATAAAATCTCCTCAGAAAAATGTTATTTTCCGTACACAAAATACTGAAGCCGTTCCAGGGACCTGTGCTAATTACAAACCGTTATTCTACACTTACCCCAAAAGTGCCTGACCATGGCCACAGTTCAAGAAGCTAGTGCGTCACTAGGCTTAAGACCGGCTATACCCCTGGGAGACTCTGGGCCACGCCTTGGGGCCGCCCGTGGGGAATTTCAGATCCTGACCCTCACAGTACAGTTGAGCATCATGTTTCTTGAACACACAGCCAGCCCTCCTTCAGCGATGCTGATAACCTGAAGTTTCTGCCCCGACCATCTGGGAGAGAGGGAGAAGAACACCTCTAGGGCCCACTCTACTTTGCTCAGGCTTTTCTCCCCCTGCCTATCTTCCAGCACCATAGCTGGAAGAATCATAGCTTCCTATCAATTTTTGCAACAATGCATGAAGAATGAGAAAAAGAGAGAGACAGTCCCATTCATTTTTCAAACAAATGTTACCTTCTCCAAAAAATACCTTTCCAGATTCTTGTGTCTCCTTTGGGTGGAGGTGAAGGGTCTGGTAGAACTCATTCATTCATTCATTTATCCCACAACTTAAATCACTCCACGCCGTAACTGTTTGTGTCCCTGCCCATCACAGATTCAGTTCCTCGAGGACAGCAATTCTGTCTTAATTCAGCCGGTATCCCCAGGGCACAGTTCTCTGCCTTGAAAGGTGGGAGTCCACCTGTGCGTAGGTCAGAACTACGCAGGAGGGAGAACAGTGGTTTGGGGGAGTGGGGGAGAGTCAGTAATTACTCGCTTCTCCTCCACCCCCCGCCCCCACCCCTCAGCTTGCCCCTGCAGATTCGGACAGCCTAGCTGGGGTGGGTACCTCTCTGGTGCTTCCATGACGCTCTGAACGCTATGGCAGTGAACGCAGTTAATGACAAAGTGTTGGTTTAGTTGCCGGCCTTCTCCCCCAAGTCTGTGAGACCGAGTTGACCGGCCCCCCTCACCCCAGCTTAACACAGAGTAGGTGCTAGATAAATATGTGTTGAACGGATGGATGGATGAATGGATGGATAGATGGGTGGGTGGATGCACGAGTGTCTGCATGCCTCCCGCAATAGCCTGGTCAAGCTCCCGAGCAGCAGCGCCAGGGTCCCTTCCCCCGAGCCCCGCCCCGGTCGACCCCACCTTTCCGCGCCGCTCCGCCCCGCCGCCCCCTTCCCGGTGGCCCCTCCCCGCGCAGGTCCCGACTCCAGCCGCACCTCCTCCGACTCTGCAGTGGCGGCGGGGTGGCGAGCCGGAGCGCCAGCGGGCCAGGGCCGGAGCCGAGCCGGGGTCGGGGAAACAGCGGGGACCCTCGGAGGCGGGGCCAGTGGGACCGCGATGGGCGTGGAGATCGAGACCATCTCCCCGGGAGACGGTACCGGGTGGCGGAGCAGGGGGAGGAGGAGGGGTCTTGGGGCGGAGCCCGGCGGGCGGGGGTCCGATTCCGAGGTGGCGCGGAGGGAGCTGAACAGGGAGAGCTGGCCTAGGATGGGGGAGGCGGGAGAAGACCCTAGATGGGACTGTTGGATGTCTAGCACACATCCTTCGCCATCCCCTTACGCGCCTGCTCACCTAGAGGAACGAAGGCGGCGGCTGGGAGGCTGGGGTCTGCGGCCCGCCACCGCCCTGGGGGCCTCGGGCTGCCCCTGCCCGCGGCTGGAACCGCTCGGTTATCCGCTACTCCTGATTTCCTAGGGCCGTGTTTTAGCTCCGCTTTCCCTGCCCTGCTGGGTGAGCTCTGGAAACAGGGGAAAGGAAATGCTTTGGGGTCTCTTCTGCTCGGGGCAGCCCCCTTCAAACGCGCCCGCCTCCCGGCCTCTGGTTGGGCGGCCCCCTGCGATCTGGGCGTTGAGACGCTGTAGGGACCGAGCCAGTCTGGGAATGGAGGAGCGCTTCTTCCACTGCCTCTGCATCTTGCTTTATCCTCCCTGCCCCACTCAGCCTCTCCGGCCATCCTGTACACTCCCATGGCTTTCATTATGGGCTGCAAACCGATGGTCTCCAAACTTAAGCCTCCAGCCCAGGCCTCCAATCTGAGTTCCAGGTGGCCCATTTATCCAGCTGCTGCTCAGCCTCTATCTGGACATCCCAAGGATCCCTCAAAGTCAGCAAGTCCAAAACAGAACTCATGCTCCTGGTCTTCCCCACTCCCTAGCACTCCTCTGTGTTCCCTTGTTTCCTGCCTCAGGATTGGCACCAGTCACCTTCCCAAGCCAGACATTACAGGCATCACCCTTCTGTAATTGAGTTTGGATGTGCCAGGAGTAGCTATTTCTTTATTTCTTAAACCAACCTTAATTCAGACTGGAGCCCACATTTCTGCAGGATTTGACAGGCAAACTGCATGTCAGACATTATTGACACTCCCCCACCCCCAGGAAATTGGAGGGACTCTTGGTTCCTGGCCACCCTCCTTATTGAAAAGCAGTGGTCCCTAGAAGTCCCAGCCACAACCTTGGATCACCCATGGGCTACAGGCTTCTTTTTCCATGCTGGGAACCATGGTGCTGCATCCCAGGAAGCATCTCCCTGAGGCCTTTTTACCCCCCGGGGCACTGCCATAGAGTTCTGCCAGTGGCCTCCAGGCCTCTTCTCCTTTCCCTGGTTCAAAGAAGCCTTTAGAGTTTTCTCTCCTTATCCTCCCTCCCTGGCTAGACAAGGGGCATTTTCTCTTGAAGGGGGATCAGATTTTTAGGGAAAGCCTGGAGGAACTTTGGCCTTCTGCTTTTAGCTCAGTCTAAACCCCTGAGTCAAGAAAGCACAAAAGGGCCAGCTACCATGCTATAACCCAGAGGGGCAATGTATCAATTAATATTTCAACGACTACGCTGCAGTGCTGGGGATGCCTGCCTTGGTGGAGCCCACTCCAAATCCTGCCAAGTTCTCCTGCTGAATATCTCTAAGGCTCCATCTCCTCAGCCCCTGCCCTAGTTCAGGCCACCATCATGTCTCACCTGGATTTCTGCACAGTCTCTAAACTGGTCTCCCCACCTCCATTCTCACCTCCTGGCCTTTCATCTGGCCTCCCACCTTACCCTCACCATTTTCCCCACCACAGCCTGAGCACTCTTTAAAATGCATATTTGACCATGCCCCTCCCTGGGCATAAAACGTTTTAATTAATCTTCCTTTTTCTCCAGGCAGACAGTGATACAGCCTCCTGTTACCTTCCACGCTAGAGCCTCATCTCTTACTACCAGTACCTACCCCCACCACCAACTTTTCCTCCGGCTTTATCGAGCTGTCTGCCTGTTGTTAAACACACCAGTCATTCTGCAAATATTTATTGAGCATATACTGTGTGCTAGACCCTAGGATTACAGCAGGGAACCAGACGGGCTCCCACTACTGCTCGATTTGAAGCCTTTGAACATGTGGTTCACTCTTCCCAATTATCTCCCTTACTTCCTTGGTAAACTACTCATCTTTTAAGACCCAGTTTAACCATTATCTCCTCTCTGATACTTTCCCTGCTGCTCAGTCAGTTGCTCCCTCCCAAGGGCCCCCATCTAAAATGTTGGCTCAGCTCTTAGCCCTCACAAGGCTTTAAATCCCACTCAAATTTATACCTCCAGTGCAGACTCTCCATCTGTCTACTTGTAGTACAAATTCACATGTCTAAGAGGCATCTTAAGATTGCCACCTGCACAAATCTGTTCCTCATCAGTCTTCCCCATCTCAGGAATCAGCTCCTCCATCCTTCTAGTCGCCCAAACCTAAAACCTAAGCATCGTGGTTGTTTTCTCCTTCTCTCTCATCCTGGACCCCATCTCCACGCCATTAGCATGCCCTGTCAGCTCCAATTCCAAAGTATATTTCCAATCTATTTTACTCTCTTCTCTGCTGCCAACCACTTTAATTCAAGCCATCATTGATTTTCTGTCTGGATTATTGCAACAGGCGCCTAACTGTCCATCCTACACACAGCAGCCAGAATGATCTTATAAAATCTTAATTCAGATTATGTCATTCTCTTGCTTAAAACCTCCAATGCCTTCCTGTTGCACTTAGAATTAAATCCAGCTCTGCAAGGCCCTGTATGATCTGGCTCTTTCCCACTTGTCTCCACCTCCTTCCCTTCTTTCCAGTCATCTAGGCTCCTTACTGTCTTGTAAATGCACTGATCCTTTTCTGCCTCACGGTTTGTGTGCTTGCTGCTCCCTCTTCCTGCAGTGCTTTTCCCAGCGTATTGCTCATCCTTCAAGTCTCAGCTGAAATGTTATCTTCCCTGAAAGGCTGTCCTGGACCACCCATTCTAAAATGGCCTGTCCCACTATATCTCTCTGTAATTTATCATTGTGTTTATTTTCTTTAGAGAACTTACCACAATCTATATTGTCTTGTTTATCTGAGTATTGTTTGTCTCCCTCCAGTAGAATGTAAACTCCAAAAGAGTAGGGATCTTGTCTGTATAATTCACTGGTGTATCCCGAGATCAGGCCCAGGCCTTGCACACAGCAGGTATTCCGTAAATATTTGTGAATGATTGTGTTTATTCATCCTTGTGCACAGTCATCACCCTGCATTATAATCTATTATTTGTGTGTCTGTTTCCCTAACCTCATCGTGAGTTCATAGATTGCTCTGTGTCTCTGGAATCTAGTCCAGGCCTGGCAGAGAGTAGGCTGTCAGAAAGGTTCGTGGAATGGACGAAGGAAAGTAAAAAGAGCAATCAAAGAAAGGAAAAGGACCAGGAGAGAGTGGAGTTGTGGAACCCAAGGAAATAAAGTTCACATCAGGGCCGGAGAAGTAAAGTGACTAATCTGGCTCGTACAAAGCACAGAGCCAGAACTGGAACCATGGGCATCTCCATGGTATGGAGGGGAATGTGGGCCAGAGCTGTTGGTCACAATCACACCTGAAATGTCCCAGGCGACTTTCTCCAATGCGCTGTTCATTCATCTATCCTCATGTCTCCTTGCAGGAAGGACATTCCCCAAGAAGGGCCAGACGTGTGTGGTGCACTACACAGGTAGGCTTCACTCCCTGAGCCCTCATCCAGACCTGCCCCTCCCCAGGCAGGTCTCTCCTCTGATACTCCTCTCCAGAGGTATCGGCTCCCCCAGACCAGGCCCAGAGCCCAAGGCAGCCAAGTCTCCCTCTGACCAGCTATCCCCAACTCCTCCCAGCCAGCCTTGAGGGAATGAGAAAGGGGGCTTGCAAGGTTAACCCCTGCCCTCTTATACCACCTCCATTCCCCTTCTGTCTGTTGCAGGCAGGGTGGAGCCCTGGCCCTCCTGGTGCTGTCCAATACTTGGAAATTCCTCTTACAGCTCTGAGAGCCCTGACCCTCCCTGCAGACTCCCTTTTCATCCTACAGTGTTATTAGAGCAGAGGAGGTCAGCTTCCTGAGAATTCCCTTTCTTTTTTCAGAAACAGACTATTCAATTCAGCCTGTTATTGATCACCTACTGTGTGTGAGATGCTGTGCTGAGCAGTAGGGGCACAAAAATGAAACCAGAGGATCCCTACCTTCATTGGGCTGGGGGGGTGGGGGAGGGCAGGAAGTCAACTGGAGGCTCTGACGCAGTGCGAGGTGCAGGTGGCAGTGGCTGTGTCAGGGTGCTGTGCGGCCAGAGCAGGCCCCGCCTCTGCTGAGCCCTCTTGGGTGATCTGCACTGGAAGGCCAGGTGGGCTGAGATCCTGAGGACCGCTGGCGGGAAGATTACAAGCAGGTGTTTGTTCCGGGGGTTGAGTGCTCTGCCTTGTGACCTGCTTCCCAACGTGGCAAACTTGGTGACGGCCACTTAGCAGACAGCAAGGCCAGTTTAATTCCTAGGACATAGTCAGATGGGGCCAATTTTAGCAGTTCTCTGGGCCAGTGTGAAGTGCCAGGTTGATTCTAGGCAGACAGTGTGGGTATTTCTCAACAGCTGTGTTGCCGGTCGCTGATGTCAGTGGGCTGGAGCTGTGTTTTATCTCCTGGTGATGTGGCCTAATTACCATGAGTCTTCTGGGGCCTCTGACCTGTGTAATTGATTTATCTGTTCTACATGTTGCAGACAGACCAGTCCTTGTCAAGTTACTCAAACCACAACATCCTTTTGCAAAGACCTTTCACAATACATACAGACAGGAGGCAATGTGCATTAAACACTGACATCAGCCATGAGTGGCTCTGCTCTGGGGAGGGACTGTCTCATCAAACCCAGCAGGAGGCTGTATGGGACTTTTTGGTAAACTTTTTTATTATATATAAATACAGTAGAGAACATAACTCTAAGATGTACAGCTCGATGAAATTTTTCTAAAGTGATCACACTTATGTAACCACCCCCAGATCAACAGACATTTCCAGCACCCCCAGGACTCTCCCTCTTGCCTCTTCCCAGTCATTACACCTCCCTAAAGGTAAACAGCATTCTAACTTTTTGTCCCTGTGGATTGATTTCACCTGTTTTTGAACTTCATATAAATGGAATTGTAGAGTCTGTACTCTTTTGTGTTTGGCTTATTTCACTCATTATGTCACTTTTTTCACTTTTTATATCTGTGAGATTTATCCAGAGTAGTTTGCTCTTTTTTATTCCTGTACAAGTCATTGTATGGATATATTGCAATTTATTGTTTCTACAGTAGATGAACATTTAGATTGTTGTTAGTTTTTAGCTATTATGAGTTGTGATGCTTTTTGGTGCACACGTGTAGACATTCTGGTCGGCTATATATATGCAGAAGCGGAATTGCCGGGGCACAGGGTTATACCTATGCTCAGATGTAGCAGATCCTGCCAAACAGCTTTCCAAAGTAGTTGTGCCAGTTTCCACTGATACCAGCAATGTCTGAGCATTCCAGTTCTACATCCTCATCAACACTTGGTGTTGTCAGGTTTTTGTTTTGTTTTTGGCCTGCCCTGGCGGTTTTGACTTGCACAGCCCTGATGATTAATGAAGCTGAGTACCTTTTCATGTGCTTCCTGACCATTTGGATATCCTTGTTAGTTCGCCCAAATTTTGTCCACTTAAAAAAAAAAATTGGTGGTCTCTCTTTTTCTTATTGATTTGTAGGCGTTCATCTGTATCCTGGATATGAGTGCTTTGTTGGTTACACCTATTCCAGACATCTCCCATGCTATGGCTTGCCTTTTTACTCTTTTATTGGCATCTTTTGAACAGAATTCTTAATTTTAATGAAGTCCTACATATCAGTCTTTTCTTTTATAGTTAGTACAGTTCAGAAATCTTTGTCTATCCCTAGGTCATGAAGATGTTCTTCTATTTATTATTTTATAGAAGCTTTATTATTTTATCTTTCATATTTAGGTCTGTGATTCATCTGGAATTGATTTTTATGTGTGGGTGAAATAGGGGTTCACTTTGACTTTTCATTTTCCCCCATATGCATATACAGTCAATCCAGCAACATTAATAAAAAAAAATCATCCTTTATCCATTGCATTCAGTGGCACCTTTGTCAAATCAGGTCACCATGTATCTGTGGGTCTGTTTCTGGACTGCATGGTTTTGGATGAACCTGCAGCAGTAGATAACAGTATATGGTCTGAAGTGGATTAAGTCGTGTGAAACCTGAAGAAATTGGGGAGTGAGCAAATCAGTCTTTAAATGGAGTGTGTGAATGTGTGTGTGCACATATCCATATGTGTATTGTACAAGTATGTGTCTGTGTGAATGTATTATATCTGTGTATCTAAATATTTTCCTAGCATCTGGCCATCGGGGTTTTCTTCTGAGGGTCTATGCATATATGCATGTGAGCATGCATGCACATCTCTGAATATCTTAGCAACCTGTGTGTATGCATGAGTTTGTATTTGATCTCCTATATTTGATATAGAAGTATCCAATGCACATCTCTGAATATCTTAGCAACCTGTGTGTATGCATGAGTTTGTATTTGATCTCCTATATTTGATATAGAAGTATCCATCTGTGTGCATCTCTGTGTAGCGATAGAGTTTTCTTCTTTGCCTGATTTAGTACCCCGGGCAAGAGCACAATTTATTCTGCCCAGGAAATAGGTAAATAAGAATGTCTCTTGTATACATTTATGTTGTAGAAATTAGGAAGTGGAATCACAGATGCTCAGACACTGAGCAGGCCCAGACCTTTCATGTTACACATGGCAAATCTGAGGCCATGAGAGAGGAAGTAATTTGCCTCACTTCACACAATGAGTTAGTGTCCGAGTGAAGTCAGAGTCCAGTCTCTGAACTTACAGGCTAGGCCTTTCTCTGGTCCCAAATTGCCTTCTGTTGTGGTCCAGGGGCCACAAGAAGTCATGGAATAGCATCATTTACAGAATGTCTGATCTTTGAACTAGAGACACCAGTAAGAACAGAAAATAGAAAAGCAGCTCTTGGGTCTTAGGCAGCTGGACTGAGACAACACATGTACATCAGGGATGACAAGGTATTTGCAGCTGGAGGCTGAGAGATGCTCCAAACTGCTAAGACAACACTCGGGGTGTTCTGGGTTCACATATCTCTTTTGTATGAGGTCTGGAGGCCACCACTGACTGGCTGGGTCACTTTTTAAAAAAAATTTTATTTACTTATTTATTTTTGGTTGTGTCCGGTCTTAGTTGCGGCACGCGGGATCTTTCATTGCGGCACACAGGCTTCTCTCTAGTTGTGGTACGCACGGGCTCTAGAGCACGCAGGCTCAGTAGTTGCAGCTCATGGGCTCTCTAGTTGTGGCACGCAGGCTCCAGAGCGCACGGGCTCTGTAGTTGCGGCACGCGGGCTCTCTTGTTGTGGTGCATGGGCTTAGTTGCCCCACGGCATGTGGGATCTTAGTTCCCCAGCCAGGGATCGAACCCGTGTCCCCTGCATTGGAAGGTGGATTCTTGACCATTGGACCACCAGGGAGGTCCCTGGCTGGGTCACTTTACAGTTACAGTTCACTGTACTAAAGGATGATATGACCTTTGGGTTTTGCATGTTGGGGGAACCTTGGGCAGACCAGGTGCGGACTCAGCCTGAGGATGAAATGCCTGGGAAAACAGACCTTCAGGTTGAGGCAGCTCCATGATAAAAGTTGCAATGTGCAGAAGTACTTGAGACCTGAATAGGGCAGGGAAGGGAAGGAAGGGGAGGTCAGAGAGAAGGTTATCAGGCAGACAGTAGCTAGATCTTAAAGTGCCTGGATACAATGTAGGCATTTGGATTCTGCCTCTGGGGAGTTACTGAAGTATTTTAAGCAAGGGAGTAATAGGATCAGGTATGTGTTTAAAAAAAAAAAAATCATTCTGGGTACAGTATGGAGAATGGAATGGAGGAGTAAGAACAGAGCAAAAAGACCAGTTAGAGTTGGTTCCTGTACACAGGTGAGATATGATGGTGGCTTGATGAGGACACAGGGTGGTGGTAATGGAAATGGAGAAAAGAGCTGGACTCCAAAGATATGCAGGACTTAGTGATAGGCTGTATGTGGAAGCATCCAGGTTTCTTGCTTGGCCAACAGGACGGATGGGGAGGACTGAAAGACAGAAGGTTTGTACAGAATAGGAATTCCATTTTAGACATGTTGAACCTGAACTGGGAGTTAGCTCATGACCACAGTTCTTTTCCACCCTATCCTTGCTTTCACAGGAATGCTCCAAAATGGGAAGAAATTCGATTCATCCAGAGACAGAAACAAACCTTTCAAGTTCAGAATTGGCAAACAGGAAGTCATCAAGGGTTTCGAAGAGGGCGCAGCCCAGGTAGGATGAGGATCCTTGTTAAGGGGGATTTGAGGAGCTGGGGGTCTGGGCTCGGCACTCTGCCGTCCACCCTCACCCTATCACAGACCACTACTGCTTTGACTCCACTGTCAGGGCATGGCGATGCCACCTAGTTTCAGTTCTGGCTTTGTGTCCCCACCCTTTTAGTTGCCAGCATGACTCCTTTCTGTCACTGGGGGCTCTCATCCCAAGCACATCTCCCCAGCTAGTTCTGAGCAAGCCTGTGAGCTACCAGCTGTTTGGGACTGAGGCAGCAGAAGAGTTGGGGTGGGGTAGGCCAAGGTGATTTTTTTTTAAACTTAAAAAAAAAAACCCAATTTCAGACTTGCAAAAACATTGCAGGTAAAGTACAGTTCCCATATACTCTTTACCCAGCTTCCCCAAATGTTAATGTTTTACATAACCATAGTACAGTGATGAAAACCAGGACATTAACATTGATACAATACTATTAACCAATCTATTCAAATTTTTGAGTTGGTTATTCAAAATTTTAAAATTGATTATTCAAATTTCACCAGTTATCCCACTAATGCCAGACAAGTTCTTGAGGACTGCTGTGATGAGCCCTGGTTCAAACTCTTCTTCTTTGCTCTATGAAGTCATGTGATGCTCCTTGCTGTGGCCTCTAATCTCTAAATCTCTCTAATGAACTGCTTGTATCACCTACTTGAGCATGTACATGTACATGTGCTCTTTATACACCTCTTTAGGCTTCTTTGGAAGAAGAAGGAAAAATTATGAACAAATAGAAGTGTTGGGCCATATGGTAATTGAATAAGCAGCAGTGTTTGTTGGATGAATGAATGTGAGACTACTTTGTAGAAGTTATTTTCCCGCAGTCAAGTCTCTGTTAGTCTGAGGCACAATCTGCATTTGTTACAACTCTTAGCATCACTTCAATGTGCCACGTATAAAACTCATCTCAGATCTTCAGAGTTACCATGAGGATGGTTTGGGAAAATGCCATAGTTATCTTACTTTTTTCTTTTAAATCAAGCTGGGTCCTCTTTCTCCTCTCCCCATCTGCCCCCATCCCTGCTAGATGAGCTTGGGGCAGAGGGCGAAGCTGACCTGCACCCCTGATGTGGCGTATGGAGCCACGGGCCACCCCGGTGTCATCCCTCCCAATGCCACCCTCATCTTTGACGTGGAGCTGCTCAACTTAGAGTGAAGGCAGGAAGGAACTGAAGGTGGCTGGAGATGGCTGCTGCTCACCCTCCTAGCCTGCTCTGCCACTGGGACGGCTCCTCCTGCTTGGGGCTCTTGATCAGTGCGCTAACCTCACTGCCCCAACGCATTATCCATTCTCTCTGCCCAAGTTGCTCTGTATGTGTTCCGTCATTGTTCACGCGCATCTTTGCTTGAGGAAACTTCAGTTGCAGATTGAAATGTTTCAGGTTGTGCATTTTGCGTGATGCATGTAGTAGCCATTCCTGATCACAGAACAGATTTCTTGTTCGCACAATCTACACTGCCTTACCTTTACTTAAGCCAGACACACAAGGTGCTCAGACATGAAATGTACATGGTGTACACAGAGGGACTTGAGCCAGTTGCCTTTGCTGTCACTTTCTCTCTCGGAAATTCTGCTGACTCAAACGATGTCCTTTTTGGAAATGATATGAAAAATAAAGGCTCTGTGCTTGACAAATTCCTGTCCATCCTTATTGAAGGTAGAAAGTGCTTTAAGGACCGCATAAGTCAGTTGCCCTTGGGAAAAGAGTGGAAAGGAGAAGTAGCCAGGAGAGTGATAATAAATACAGTACAGGTTTCCCCCACTATCTGAAAGTAGAGAGTAGAGCATTCCTATGAAGCCTTTTGTAAGCTGAAATGGTATAAAGGGAAGAAGCAATTACCTGAGGGCACATCTTGCTTACAGATGCATGAAATAAATCGAGATAAAAGCACAGATGCTCACAGACACAGTTCAAAGCTATGACAGCTTGATGCCAAGATGCTGAGTATAGTTCTCGGGGAAGGAGCTTGGTGGTGTCACTTTCACCGCTCAAGGTTCATACTGCCTCTATAAGGGCTCTGAACGCTATTTTTGCTTTTCTCCTTTTTTCATAAAAGCAAAAATCCTTTCTGGATTTCTTTCGTGCAGCAAAAACAGGTACTCCTGTAGGTCTTTCCTAAAAGTGAATTAGCGTGAAGCGAACTTTCGAAAAGCAGGGGATACCTGTAGCTCCGACGTACCTATTGTACTTGCTGGGCCTTGTTCTATTTTTAATTTTTTCTAATTTTAAAATAAACTTACCACCAATCCTCTAAGCAGCCCCACAAGGTAGGTTATGACTTGCCACTCACCTCACAGGCTCAGAATTCCCCTCTGAGTAACTAAAGGAATACATTGTGCTCAAAACCCCCAGTTTAGCAATCAAATGTGGGATCTGAACACTTTAAGTGATCAATCATGAAATCTATATTTGGACTTAGAATAAGAGGGATGAGCTCCCTTCTTGGAAAAGATGGGTAAGTGCATTTTGTGCACCTAAAGAAATGAGGGTGTGTTAGGCCTCAGAGCCACACACTAACTCACGTTAGGAAGTTACTTTTGAAAATAAATGTGTGCTTATTTTCATCTAGATTTGCTCTAACATTACAGTGGGGAATTACTTTTGAGAAGAATGTATGATTTTGAACTTGTTTCCACATATGCTGCTTATTTTCATCTACATTTACTGTAACTTACAGGACTTTCCAGTTAGGTTTTACAACCAGCCTGCTTATTGATATGCGTTAGTGTACGTCAGGGGAGCCTGTGGCAATGTAGCTAAGAGATTTTTCTTTTAGTTGGCATGGGTGAGAAAAGCTCTTGGCCATAGTCAGAGTTATTCGGTCAGCAATGTCTTGGAATTGTTTCAAGACTGAGGGAGGGGCAGGTAACAGGTACTGTTAGTTTCCTTCATAGACTCACTGATAACACGTCACACGATGATACATGTGGTATGGGGACACAACATCTTGATTATTTTATGTATCCCTTTTGTCTCCAAGAAGTCCTGGCTGTATTCCCCTGCTGAGGACTGAGGAGTTAATGAAGATGCAGTGCTTTAAGATGCAGGAAATGAAATGAGAAAGGGACTGCTTTGCTTTTAATCACCAGTCCCTGTGCTCACATCTGCAGTGGGACCAGACCAGTCAGAAGGTGCTGCACTCATTCCTTTCTGGGGGGTTCCCTTCAGAATGTCTTGGTTCCTAGCTTTCCTCAATGATACAAATGTCTATATTTCTCAGAACTCAGCCTGTATAAAAGACAGTCACGTTTCCTGCTGTGACACCAATAGGATAACTAAAAATAGCACCAAGGACCATTTCAGGTGCCCATTATGGAGTCACATAAAAGATCTCAGTCTAGAGTATTTACAGCCAACGTGGTAATAGGAGACACTAAGAAGAGGTCGGGGGAAAAGCAAATACCTACTGGCTAGCACCTGGAGAGGATATGATGCTAGGCTTCACAGGCCCTGCTTTACTGACACTCTTAAAACTGTGCCTTCAATGCCTGGTGCAGAGGACTGATTGTAACTATGTCCTCAGCATTTTACTACACACAGACGTGGCACAAAGCAGAGGCTCAGTATTTGTCCACTGAATTAAAGTTCTTGTAACATAACTGGAACAGGCTAAAAAATTTCCAAACATTTAGAGGGCATTTTTTTAAACTCTTAACTTCAGGTCATGAAATTCACCTAACAGATATATTAATCAAAATGATAGACCAGCCGTAACTGTCAGTAGAAGGAATTTCCCCTTTTATTAATTTAAAACAACTTATACTAGGGGCAAGTCAGTCTGCCATTTAGACAAATCACACTATAAGTCTAATTTGTCATCCCCTTACAAAAGTCTTTTAGAAAATTCTTTTTACATTTGTAAATACCTAAAAGCACACTGTGCATTACAAAAATTAGTAAGAAACTCATAAAAACATTCACAAGAAAATTACAGCTGTGGCTCCTTTGTCATCTGCCTGCCCTTATAGAAATGACTCTTTCTACTCTTTAACAGTGCTTTCAAAAAGCACTCAGACATAATTAATAAATAAGACAATTATTTCTTCATTTTCAATGGTAGGCTTTGAGAAGACAGTACAAAAAGTATAAAATAGCCCATTTTCTTACAGTAATGTTAGATTTGAAAGCTAAATGCATTTAAAAGTAGAATAGGCTTTTGTCCATTTAAATGATTCAGTGCTTGTACCCTTCAAATTGATTTTGGGTTATAGTTATATACAAAACAATTAGTCCATGTTTTTCCATTTGGCCCATGCCTAAACTATAAAAAGAAAATTATAGCTATCTCCTCCAAGCTGCTGAGCTATGATGAATGTGGTAATAACCATACTATTTCCACGCCATGGGAGTCTGTGATTATAAGAATAAACATTAAGTATTTTATTTATGGCAAAGATATACTGTGAGCTAAGGTCCAAAATACACACAGACACACAGCTCCGGGAAAAGTACATAAATACATCTTAGACGTGTAACAACAAATACCACCACCCAAGCAGCTTGCTCCCACATTTCTAACCATTTGCTGTCATCTGAACGACCATTTCTAGAATAAACCTGTAAAGACAAGGGCACCCATATTGACAAAGGTATGTCGTTAACTGTAAAGCAAGTATTCAAGTGTACTCATGTGGCTAATAACTAGTTGATGTAAAAAAGCAGCTTTTGGACTTCCCCGGCAGTCCACTGGTTAAGACTCGGTGCTTCCAATGCAAGGGGCTCGGGTTCGATCTCTGGTCGGGGAACTAAGATCCCACATGAGGTGCAGCCAAAAAAGTATTAAAAAAAAAAAAAAAAGTAAAAAGCAGCTTTTTATGTAAGCATTTTATTCATTCACTCAACATGATAAGCTTTGGATCTGCAAAGTGGAGATACCTACACCTTCACTAAGTTGTTATGGAGATTTCATTGTTAATAGACATTCAATAAATGACAATACTCTTAACAAGTTCCTTTGATGGCTAAGCACTGTACTGGTCACTGGAGGCATTAAGAATATCAAAAGGTCCCCATCCTCAAGAAACTCAGTCTCTAGGACCACCTACCACTGAACAATTCTTGATATGGTTCAACTGCTGTTTTATTATTTTTTTTTCTGGTATAATACAGGAGAAATTTTAAGATAAAACACCGACATGTTTTACAAAAAGCTACGAGTTTATTAACATAATATATTCTAAAGTATATCAAAGTTTCAAGCAGGTCTTTTTGAGTCTCAAATAAGAAATCACAACATTCACTATTAATTGAAAAAAAAAAGGGTAGTGGTGGTCATTCATGGGTTTTAAACAGTCCAAAATGAAAATGCAGAAAACGTTTACTTTGGTGGATCTGTGTTGATGCCATATTTCTCCTTGAGAAGCTTCAACTGTTCTTCCTTCTTCTTTGTGTCCATCTTCTGAAATGCCTGAAAATGTGGTAAGCACCAAAGTTAACAGTTACCAATCTACAGTCAAATGAATTTCACCAGTAGCAGTAGCTAGAAAAGAACTCAGGGTACACATCTCCCGTAGTGGTGGTACAGCTCTCTACTAACTCTTACATGGGTTCCCCACGTGATGAGAACCGTGGCCATACTTACCCTGTTGGCATTATAGTACAAAACCACGAGGTATCTGTTGCAAACATTGAATCCTGACAGGTGATCACACGCGTTCTTGGCATCAAAGATGTCTTCATAGACCACATAAGCTGTTCCTCTAGTTTCAGGTGTGTTCCCCCTACCAAGTTGAATCGGACTTAATTAAAATACACATTTACCTGAAAACCACTAGAAGAAACAGATACTATGGACAGGTATGCTGGATAAGCCTATAATTTCTCAAAATATGTAATTTTTCTTTTTATTTTAAGTAAAATAACTCAGGTTAAACTTACTGTTATATCAAGAATACTAATATGGCTACTAAAGCAATAGCAGCAAAGAACTAGCTTGAAACTTTCACAGTTTTCATGTTCACTGCTCTAGTCTTTCCTACTTCTCATACTAAGAATCAATTTTCAGTTTTACACTGGAAAGTATGCTACCTTAGGAGTGATAGCTGTGATTAGTCAGCAATGTCTAGAATGGGGTTTTTCTTAGTATGCATTTATGCAACAGAACCAATACTTTAGTTATTTACCACACTAGTTCCCTTGTTTCTAAAGATTTTGATTTTCTCCCTCACTCTAATTTTAGTTCCAGTCCTTAAAAATAAGACGACCTCGGGATCTCCCTGGCGGTCCAGTGGTTAAGACTCCAAGCTTCCACTGCAGAGGGCACGGGTTCGATCCCTAGTAAGGGAACTAAGACACATACCACACAGCGCGGCCAAAAAAACCCCCCAAAAAACAAAAAAAACCACAAAACAATCTCCATCAGTGTAGGGAACAAAAGTTTCTGGGTAATATTTTACTAAAGTTTACCAAATCCATAAAAATAAAACCATTTTGTGTCTGTAGAAGGAGGTGGGGTTGGAAGGAAGCCCCTACCAGGAGGATAGCAAAATTATAAATGATACACAGGAAAAAAAAAAAAAAAAAGATACACAGGAAAAACAGCAACCACCATCCTTTATGGCCAGGAAAGGATGTCCTCCAATGTAAAGAGCCAATGTAGTTTCTTCCACTTTTCTTAGAAGATTCATTGCTTGCTTGCTTATGTATTTACTTATTTATTTGGCTGCACCACGTGGCATGCGGGATCTTAGTTCCCCAACCAGGAACTGAACCTGTGCCCCCTGCAGTGGAAGCTTGGAGTCCTAATCACTGGACCACCAGGGAATTCCCCCAAGATTCATTGCCCTTTTAAAACAAGAGTCAACTCCCAACTTTCACACATTCATTTTTAATAATATCTGCACTTTTATGCATTACACAGCCCTGTGTAGCTGGAGAAAAGGGCTGGGTTTCTGGAGGGATTGGGTTTGAAGTGTGCTTGTTGGTGGGGTTACCTGTGAGCCAGAGCAGAATGCTGGAAGGTGGCTGGAAGTGGAAAGCGGAAGCTGGATCTCACTCATGGATATGGGGCTGCTTCTTGTGTAGGTGTTCCTTGCCACCTCCTCTCCTCACCTCACCAGCTTCCGTTAGGGGGGGAGCTAGGGAAGTGTGAGGAGCAACAAACTGCGGGTGGCAGATGGCCATGTGCTTGTGAGTGGGGACAGCTGGCAGAGGTCCCATTCAGCTTATGCTCCGGTAAGCTAAAGATGGATCCCCTTTCCTCCATCTGTGTTCTACCCACCCAATGCAACTGCAGAATAAGGTTTATTAACTGCCACAGTCCCTGCAGAGGGTCAAGGAAAGGCAGTGGGCCCCACGGGAAGGGGAGGCACCTGCCTAGATTTCATCTAGGACGAGACTACAGTCTTGGGCCCTGGTCAGAGCTTGTGCTTCCTGTAAAAGGGGATGGGATAGGTATAGGGCGCCGGGGTGGCTGGAGGGTGCCAGTGTCATCAAACACTCTCACTTTGTCAGGTTACATGGGCCTGATGAAAAATTTTATAATATTCTTTACTCTCTGCAAATAATCTAACAACTCTTGGACTTTTGACTTTTAACCATTTTCTAGAATGCTTTAGGTATGAAAATTGGGACTACCCAAAGGAAAAAAACACTGTCCCAAAGATTTTCCCAAAAAGTCTACCTAATTTTTCCTTCAGAATAAAACCATAAAAAACTCAACAACAATTTAAGTTCCTTAAGGGCAAACATGACCTTATATTTTATTTCACTCCCACAGTGCTATGCATTCAGCAAGTGCTAATAAGCATTTGAAGGGTGGAGATCTACTTTCTCCTATCAGTTCTCTCACACATCTTTTCTCCGGGAAGCTAACAAAACAAAACAAAACAAAAGCATCTCTCTTCCTTCCTCTTACATCATCTTAGGAAGTAGAATAGGGAGAGGCGCTAATTCCATTTTAAAGACTCTCCATCTCAATTTAAAAAAGCAGTACTGATGAACCTAGTGGCAGGGTAGGAATAAAGATGCAGACTTAGAGAACAGACTTGAGGGCACGGGGACGGGATGGGGGGGGGGAACTGGGATGAAGTGAGAGAGTAGCACTGACATATATACACTACCAAACGTAAAACGGATGGCTACTGGGAAGCTGCTGCATCGCACAGGGAGATCAACTCGATGCTTTGTGATGACCTAGAGAGACGGGATACAGAGGGTGGGAGGGAGGCTCAAGAGGGAGGGGATATGGGGATATATGTATACATATAGCTGATTCACTTTATTGTACAGCAGAAACTAGCACAACATTGTAAAGCATTTATACTGCAATGAAGATGTAAAAAAAAAAAAGACTCTCCATCTCAAGCGCCCCAGCCCCTAATTACCAACCTAATATCTTGATCTCCACATTGTAATTTTAATTAAAAACATGTACTTGCTACCTACTATATGTTAAGCACTGAGTCAACATTATTTTCTTGATTGGTGGTAAAAGCTTAAAGTGAAAATAAGAAAACCTAATCGTGTAACTTAACCTCTCTGAGCTTCAGCTGCTTCATGTGTCAAATAGTGACATCAGGCTCCATCACCTGTCCTACCTTACTCATGGCTTTAATAATCAAAAGATGTAACAAGTATGAAAGGGCTTTAAAAAGTTCAAAGCACCGAGAGTCTGCTACATGCCAGGTAAGGTGACCAATTATCCTACATGTGAGGAAAAAGCTGGGCAACTTGTCTAGGGTCACATGGCTAGTAAAAGGGCCTGCAGCCGAATCTTGTCTCCTGAGCCCCAAGTCAGGGATTCTTCTGTACACTATTCTTGTATGTCTAGAACAGGAGTTCTCAACCTAGAGTCCATGTACCCACTGAAATCACTTGCAAAATGTTGTGTGTATTCTGTAGAAAGGGTCAAAAGCTTTTATCAAATATGCAAAGAGGGTTCCTAAAAAGGACAGCTGCTCTGTAACACTTCATTTTCATCCCTGTTTGAGTACCAATGATGATATATTTCTAGCTCTTGGTTTACTTTCTGGAGGGACAGTGATCATTGTAAAGGAGAGTCCTCAAGATCTCAGAGTTCTAAAAGCCATGGAGGAACTCTCAAGTCCTAAAAGAAAATGTATTAAGAAAGGGATATCCCAATTAAAAATAAAAAGCTTAGAAATCCTCTTAGATGGACTCAGGTAAATGGCTTATGTATACTAGTTAAAATGACAGCAGCTGTGGTACTGTGTAGAGATTCAATTTAGAATCAGAAGATTTTATCACTAAATAGCTGTGTGAAGCTAGAAAGGTACTTTACTCTCTAGGCCTTAGTAGTCTCACCTGTGAAATAGACACACTCTCACCTCCACACAGGGCTGCAGTGTTGGTGATGCAAACAAAAGCACCTATTACGACAACTGGCATATAGCAGATGTTAAACATCATTTGAAGGTATGAACCCCGATCTTTAGATTAAATTAAAACACGGATTTATGTTATAATTATTTTGCCCTATACTTTTAAATCTTCAATAGAAAGCTATAGTTGAAAAAAAAAGCATTTTTCTCAGTTACTTTTATATCCCTTTGCACAGCTTATTCAGAAATTCTGGAATCAGTAAAGGAGATGGTGAAGAGTGTTGAGAGAGTTAGAGTTAATGCATATAAAAACCACAGTAGAGTACTTCTTAACAAATAGTAGGTATGTAATAAATGTTGGTTCTTTCTCTTCCCATCCATTCCCCTCAAACCACTCACTACTACTTCATGCTCTCTATAATTTCACAACTACCATTCTTGGCTCTCACTGAGCTGGATCATGAGGGTCTCTGTAGGTACTTTTGCCTTGGTCTCTAGGCTCTTGGTTAGGCCCTCTGTCAGCTATAATTCTGAGATTATAAATTACGCAATCATTTTCTTTTTTTCTTTTTTCTCAATCATTTTCTTTTAAACGACATTTCAAAAGTCTCAGTAAGACTCACACTCTGATTTGACGAATAGGTCCATATTTCCCAAATATATCATACATTTCTTCAGCCGTGATTTTGTAGGGCAAATTTCTTATATACAAAATTCGATTTACTTCAGGTGGAAGTCGAATCTAAAATGAAAAATAATGTGCTGTTATTATAATCAGAGGCAGGAGTGCTATCATTTAAAAAAAAAATTCTCATAATAAATTCTAATAAAGATGATGCATAAGTTTTATAAGCCAAGAATAAGAATTATAATCTGATATTACTGAAAATGGCATGCTCTTTGGAAAAGCAACTGGGCATTGGTTTTAGGGAGGACTATTAGTAGGAACTAATAAGGGGCTACTACAAAACCCCGGTTTTCAGTCACTACAGGTAAACAAAGATCTCCAACCTCATTTAAAAGTCCTCAATGCCACAGACATGTGTGGGAAAGAACAAGGGAACTGTTCCTGTCTGCTGGATAATAAAACTCCCACTGATGACCATTCTCTGGTCTTCTCAGGAATTTGTTCTATCAATGATCTCTTTCTTTTGAATTTATAGCCTTTCCCTCACCATTGGCTTCTTTTATTACTCATGTGAGCAGCTGCTTATGTACTCCCAACTGTTACACAAAACACTTATTTGGATCCCTCTTCATTCACTCAAATATTTAATGAGTGCCTTCGTTATATATACACCAGGCAAGGTATTAGGATTACAGAGTGAAGGAAAAAAGACAAGTTTTCTGCCTTTCCTGAATTTATCAGCCCTCTATTTGCTATCCTATCTTGCTCCTTTTTTTTCTTTTCTCTCAGTCAAGCATCTGAAAAGAGGCAGGTTATACTCACTGCTTCATATTCTTTACTTCATAACACTCATCAACCTACCACAATATAGCTCCTACTCCAGCACGCTGATGAAAAATGCTTTTATGCACTAAGACCTTTCACTTGCAGTGTTCTTTTTTTTTGCATCAAAAAAATTTTTTTTGGAGTATAGTATTCAATTCTCATCAACTTAATTTCTCTGAGGCTTCTGACACTGTTGACTATTACGTTTTTGACTGTTCTTGACACTCTATTTCCTTGGATTCCTCCTAACTCTCTGGCTAGTTGTTCTCAGTCTTCTTTGTCATTAAGATAGGCTCTTCCACAGAGTTTCACCTTTAGACTTCTTTTCTTGACTCTCTGTATACTCCCGTTAACTCTACATTCTCTTAACCACACACGTTTTCCACACTGAGTTGATGACTCTCAAATATGTATCTCCCGTCCAGATTTCACTCCTGTGCTTCTTATTAACATACTTAATTACATACTAGACATTAATTTGCTCAATAACTATTAAACTGACAACTACTTCAGGCATTAACCTAAGTGTTGTATAAATGGAAGAATAAGATACTTATTCCCTGCCCTCAAACTAGTGGTGGTGACAAATGGTAAACAAATAAGTACAATAAAGTTTTAGACTTTAAGATTTAAGGTTAAGTTCAAATAGATGATAAACACTGTTAGACAATCACAATATACTTCTCTAGTAAATCTGCTTTCTCACTCTGCAAGAGACTATATCACATTTTCCCTTCTTTCCTCAAACCTTACCATCACCACTCCCTCTAACATCCGAGTTGAGCTGTATCCTCTCTTCCCTGCTCATCCCAGGTGATAACCTTGGCTCTTGCTTATTGGAGAAAATAGATATGACCAAATGGTAAGTACCTTATATTCAATATACATTCATCCATATCCAGCTACTTTCTCTCTCAGTGCTATGCCAACCCCTCACCTACCCCAAACTACTCCTGAACTTAACCCACCTTTCTCCTACATCATCAGTTTCTCCCGCTCTACTGGATCATTCTCATTGGCATACAAATACACCTTATATCACACATCCTAAAAAAAGTTAACTGTCATCCAATTTCTCTTCTCCCTATTTACGAGAAAATTTGTGGAAAGAGCTGTCTCCATTTTCTCAACTTCTACCTTCTTTTCATCCCACCGCATCCCACATTTCATCCACTGAAATGATTATCATCAAAGTTACCAAAAATCTTCATCTCACTATATTTAACTGTCTTCACCTTACTGTACCTTTCAGCATCTTAAGAGCTGACTACTCTCTTTCTCCTAAGACAATTTTTCTTAGGTTTCCATAACACCCCGACTCCCTAATATTACAATGTAAGCAGCAGGCCTTTCTGTTTTATTCTAGCTATCTCCGATACCTAGACTAGTGTCTGGCACATAGTAAGTGTTCAATAAATATGACTGATTTATTGTATCCTATCTCTCAAGTCTGGTATATACTAGGTGCTCAAAATTATCACTGAAAACATTAATGAAGGATCCAAAAAGCTCCACGATCTGAGGAGACTTCTAGGTTCCAGCTGCCTGTTAAGCATAAGTTATTTATTGCGGACTCATCTGTGCTACCGACTTTTAGGCCGAGGAGAAGATCCTGACGCCAGGTCCTAGGTGCAGGTGAAGCAACACAGGCTGTTAACACTATCACTGACACTAGGATAACAGACTTAAAGGAACTCTCAAAAGGGGTAGGGGCGGAAGTGTGGCTCAAGGAGCACATCCCTAAGGACCGGTCCAGGATGGAATCCCCCCCTGACATGTCAGTAACTTCTGGGCTTCCCCGCCTAGGGGACGGAGGAGGGCCAAGAAAGCTCTGATTACGCCGCTGAGAAAGCCCAGCAGCGAAGTGCTCCCCCTCCTCGGCAGAAGTCCCAGACACTCACGTTCGCTCTCTTGGCCGCTTGCATCGCCATCTTGGCAGGCTGATGAGGTTACCCCAGCAAACACTTGAATTCCTCCGCACTCCTCCGGAGCTCGCTCAGCTTCGAGTGCAACAAGGCGTCAGACGCAAGACAACAACGTCCAGACCCCGCCGGAAGCTGTTCTAACACACCGGAATACCACCGTCTCACGCCGAAACGTGCTGACGTAGTCTCCCCTTAGGAAAAGACTCCGGGGCAAAACGGGGCTGAGAGACTTAAGAGGCCGGAAGCTTGAAAGGCGGGGCCTGGGCTTAAGAAGGGGCGGTGTTCCGGTCGGGGCGGCCCAGAGCAGCGGAAGCTGGCAGAAGGGGGTGGGGCCTGAGGAGAGCTGTGAGAGATGGGGCTGCGCTTGGGTGAGTTGCCGGAGAGGGCGGGGACTAGAGTGGGGTCCGGGCCTGCGGGGCGCGCGTTGCTGTGCAGGGGACGCGTGGGTGTGCCTGGGCCCCTGACAGTGCCCGAAGCCAAGCCTGCAGGGTTCTGGCTGGTTGGGTCGTGGCCGACGCTGTACTCCGTACCCAGAACCCCTTGCGCTGGCGCAGCCCCCGAAGTTCAGCATCACCTGACCGGGCCTCTTCTGTAATCCCCTCGGCGATGCCCGTCCCGACTCCCACCTCACCCCCACCCTGACGGCCCCAGTCCACGCGCCACTCTTCAAGTCCACTCTTTATTTCCTTAGACCGGCTTTACACTGATCATTTGAGGCTGGGAGAGGAATAGGGGATTACAGGCGAGCCTGGTGTAGCACCCGGTCGCCTGAGTACTGTGAATTTTCTCCAAGTTTGCTCTTGGAAGACCTGAGGTAGCCTTGTCCTGTACTGCCCCTCCTCCTTCAGTGGGGCAGCTCCAGGACGATTTTGCCCACATTCTTGTTGGTCTCCATGTACGCATGGGCTTCTTGGATTTCAGTTATGGGGTAGACTCTGTCCAGAACCGGCAGTAAACGTTGAGGGTTCCCCGTGGAGAAGTGAGGCAGAATTTGCTCTGTGAAAGCCTTCACCAGCATCTGCTTGTACTAAGATAAGGAAAAGGAGACCATCAGCCTGGACAGAGGCCTTACCTTGCCACTCCCCACCCTGCTTCGTCTTTCTGCTTTCTCTGAAACTTGTACACATCTGAAAAGTCACACAAGGGTATGTAATCACTTCACTACCAGCATGTATGTGCATGTCCCTAGATTTGCAAGCTCTGTTCTGTCCCAGATAAAGACCAAAGCTTGGAGAAAATATTAGTGTCACTGAAAGCTGAAGGGCTGTTTTTAAATAAAGACTTCCAAGCAGGAGGCAGCCACAGACAGGACTTAATATAGGCTCAATTCAAAAGGGATGCTTAACCTCTGCTATCCCCTAGCAGGTGTGAAACCCTGTTACGAAACTCCCAAAGCTGGCACCTGCTGGAATGCCACACAGAAAAGATTTCATGAATGTATAATCTGTTAAAGGTAGAAGCTTACTAACCTTACTTACCTAAGAGGCTTTCTTAGCACACTGAGAACAGTTCTGCCTTTGAAAACAAAGTCTTGGAACTATTAGTAGTATTTCCTAATATGGTCAATGCTTTGTTCATTGTTATAAAGTTTACATAATACATTACCCTCTTTCCAAGATGTTGAGGCCTTTATCAACCAATTTTAATTAGTTCTGTGAAATTAGGTTACCTATTTATCCACAGAGGGGCAGGTTTCTATTAATACATAGGCTCTCTAACTTAATATATGATCTTACTTTCTCAGGATTATGTGAATGAATCACACTTTAATGGATCATAGTTAAATCACGTTTTCTTTTCACCCATCACTCACCTTTTTGTCCCTAGATCTTAGCAGACTGGTGATCAGACTTCCTCTTTTAAAAAGCAGCTTTGAAAACAGAGGCCCACTGATGTCAGCACCTCCCATCAGACCATAGAGAACCCAGCGACCATCAAGAGCCAGGCAGTTGACATTTTTCTCCCAGTAGGAGCCGCCTATGCAGTCTAGAATAAGGTTGACTCCAGCGCCTTTCACATGAAACACAGATATGTGATGCTAGTCAGACACAGAAAGCTTGGTGTAAAGTAAGATTACATGGTATATTTGTGGAAATATGGGTATAAATAAATACAAGTGCAAGCAGTAAATCTATAGGTTGGAACTCAAAACATTGCTTATAGAAACATGGTTGTAAATGGAGTTTAGTTGGCTGAACTCTATTATACATGTGTGATATAGTTCATATTTTATGATCCCTGCCACAGCAGGAGGGAAATGGGGCAGCACCACGATCTGGTATTTCCCCTGACCTCCACGTAAGTAGAGAACCCACTGGCACCCAGGGGAACAGGGGAGATCCACCCCAGGCTACAGGACAGGCTAGTCCATATCTAAGTTATCAAGTGTCTGAGCTGGGCTGCCTGAATCATGGCTTTGCTAGCTTTGTTTTCATCTCTCCTTTTTGACTCATGTGGAACAATGGAAGGGTATGAGCCAAATATATGCAGATTCAGTTTCAGAATATAGAGGCATACACATCTACTCACCCATTTAGGGAGCTACCTACCCAAGCCTACTCTGACCAGCTCCAAACTGGTTTCTGCTCCTGTTAATTCACTGCAGAGTGGCTGGTTGGGAACAAGAGGTCCTGAATAATTCCAGGCCAACTCTGTGTGATTATCCACTTTCTAAAAAGTGTATGAATCATATCACTTACAAGAATGCACAGGAAAATCATCTTAGTCCTCAATACTGCCTGCCTGTCTCCAATGGTCAAACACCAGAGTACTAGAATTTGGCCTGGGCAGTTGTTGTGCTTTTAGCAGAGGGAAGACAGATCCAGAGGCAACTCTGAGGCTGGTGAGGATTTTATTTAATCATCTCTGAAACTCCCGCTGAATTGCAGAAGCTTTATTTACCTTTGCTGAATTTCAGTGTTGCTTCAGAAAAATCCTCTTCTTTGTAATTGAATCCAGCAGCTGCTCCGAGCTTTTCTGCCATTTGAAGCTTGTGCTGGGAGCCAGCTGTGACCAGAGGAATAGCTCCAGCCATCCGGGTAAGTTGGATGGCAGCTGTGCCCACACCACTTGCTCCTGCATGGATTAGCACAGAGTCTCCAGCCTGAACATTTCCTGCGACAGAAAGTACAGGAACCATTTTCTTTACTTTGCAACTGCTACGCATTCTCCACATAGGCTTATTCTACCATGATTACCTGGCCCTGGGACCACCAAATGTCAAATCTCTGGCTGTTTTGAGAGAACATATTGACTTTTTGTCTTACTGCCTCTGGTCAGAGTGGGAAACAACTTTTGGAAACAGTTATTAGCAGCCACATCCATAATCTCTGTTTTACCTATGAAATAGTACCAAAACATATCTCTGACCTGTATCTGAGTGAGTAAGAATAACCACCATTCCCGCTGTCACTACCTGAAGCCAGCCCCTCTTCAGTCTGAAACCGGCCTCCAGCTGGTCTCACAAATCCAGGCACCGCACACAGCCACCAGGCTCCTCCTGAAATGGAGCTTTCATTATGTCACTTTCTCCTCAAAATGTCAAGTGGCTCTTGATTGGCTTTCGTGTCAAGTCCAGATAGCCTGCCATTCAAGGCCACCACAATCTAGTCCCAGTCTCATCTTTCATAAATTACAATTGTCATCCTTCACTTCTGAGTGAAGCAGCTGATCTCACCTTGACCCTCTTAGGCCACCTTGGTATGCCATCTGTCCATCACAGCTCTACCACCCTTCAAGGCCTTCTGTTCCAGAAAGCCTTCTCTGACCACCTTTGCCCATACCAACTTTTCCCATCTTGAGCTTCTATTGTAGTTAGAGACAGGGCCACCCTTCCAAACACTGTGGTTGTCTTGCCAGTTACACTGAGTTCCCCAAAGCCAGGGACCCTCATGTAAGCTCTTTGCTGGCCTCAGTGGGATTGGGGAGGAATTAAAGAGTTGATTGAATGGCTCCTTCTCCTGTGCTAGTGCTCCCAGAGAGAAGCTTAGCATGACTGAGAAGCTGGGACTACTGCTGGGCTTACAGTGTGAAGATGTGCACAGGCCTTTCATCCAGTGCTTTCCAGGTTTTCTATGTGCTAACCATGATTTTCAGCCTCAATATTGCTGCACAGTATGAGGACCTGATACTACTGATGGTACAGTAGGCTGAGGTGCTGGGGTTGGGTGTGGCTCAGTGGCCAGATCAAAGCTGCCCTGCAGGACTGTTGGGTTTTGAGGTGGCTGAGTCATGAAGAAATTGAACCATGCTGTATGGAGTGAGCATGAGGTAGGGTGGGGTGGTCCTTACCCAAGAGATGTAACAGTTGGAAGGCGGTGAGCCAGGCCTCTGGGATGGCTGCAGCCTGGGGCATGGTCAGTCCTTCCGGGATGGGCATGAGGAGCCCTTCAGGGACAGTGACATACTGAGCCTGGCCCCCGCTAGGCAGCAGAACCATGGCTGGGTCCCCAATCTTCCAGTGTCCCTGGCAGCCAGGCCCCTGCTCTGCCACGTGTCCAGATGCCTCGAGTCCCAAAATGTTGCTGGCTCCTGGGGGTGGGGCATACTGGCCTTGTCTCTGCAGAGAAAGGGTGCACTAAGTAGTAAACATGATCAGAAGTCTGTGTGTCACCATCCCTGGCCCTCTTCCCATAGCCCCTTTTTTATTTCAAGACAAAGTTCAGGGTAAAGTTAGGTTTTTTAATTCAAGAAAAAAGAGAAGAGAGGTGATTTGTTTCATGCAAATAAGAGACTGTAGTTCCCATAATCAGTGGATGTCTAACTGGTAGAGTCCTTCGCTATTTCTCTCATCTAAACCCCTTGTTTTACAAATGAAGAAACTGAGACCTGGGCAGGGAAATGACTCGTCCAAGGTGGCAAAGCAAATTAATAGCAAGACTGGGAATAAAACCGTGGACTCCTTTTCTTTTTAATTTAATTAATTAATTTTTTTATACAGCAGATTCTTATTAGTTATTTTATACATATTAGTGTATATATGTCAACCCCAATCTCCGAATTCATCCCACCACCACCTCTGAGCCCCCCCCCGCCCCCCCCCCCCCACTTTCCCCCCTTGGTGTCCATACGTTTGTTCTCTACATCTGTGTCTCTATTTCTGCCTTGCAAACCAAACTGTGGACTCCTTAATGATAGTTCTCATATATCAAGTGCCAGGCTCTGTACTCGCTCAACACAATCCTCAGAAGCCTCCAACCAGACGCTTGAGACCAGAGGGACTGAACTAGGAGTGCGTATCCGAACCATTTGAGGAGCTTTTTCAAAGTACACATGCCTGGGTCCTGGTCCTATTTATTTTGAATAAGTGCCCCCTGTGATTCTGGTGTACATTTCTTAATTCAAAAAATGCAGCTGGCCTAGTTTAGTGCTTCAAAAAGAAGTCAGAAGAAAATTCTTAGAGTACTGCCCCCTGCCAGCTCTGGGACCCTCAGAGTAGAAAGAATACAGACTTTGGAGCCTTAAGACAAAGACCTCAATTTGAATCACAGTTCCCCTGGTTACTAGTGTGTGGCCTTGGGGGACTTCCCTGGTGGCGCAGTGGTTAAGAATCTGCCTGCCATTGCAGGGGACACAGGTTCGATCCCTGGCCCAAGAAGATCCCACAGGCCACAGTGCAACTAAGCCCGTGCGCCACAACTACTGAGCCTGCTCTCTAAAGCCTGCGAGCCACAACTACTGAAGCCCGTGTGCCTAGAGCCTGTGCTCCACAATAAGAGAAGCCACCGCAACGAGAAGCCTGCGCAACGAAGAGTAGCCCCCACTGGCCGCAACTAGAGAAAACCTGAGCGCAGCTACGAAGACCCAACGCAGCCAAAAATAAATATAGTGTGTGGCCTTGGGCTCATTGCTGAACCTCTCTGACCCTCAGTTTCTTTATCTGTCGAATACAAATGGTGAACAGGGCTGCCTGAGGAGTAAAGGAGATAGAGCAAGGTCTAACATGGCGCACACACACACCCTCAACAAATGGTAGTTCCAGTCTCCTTATCTGGAAACCTGAGCAGACAATGGTTTGATGCAGGGTGGACTCTGCTGTGCACATACCCCTGTATTTTGTGTAAACAACGGAGGCTAAGTGGTTCTAGTTTCAGAACCCCCAGCACTGCACATCATGGTGAGCATTAATGGTAGTGCCCTAGGTCTTTCCTTCATCTGGTGAATGTTTATTGAAGAACCTGGAGTCCCGCCCAGTCCCAGCCGCTGCCAGACCCCTGGGTACCTGGAGTAAGTCCGCCCGGTTCAGGGCGCTGGCTGCCACCTTCAGGAGGACTTCACCCTCTCCTGGGCTTGGCTTGGCCACTTCCTTCAAGTAAAGGTTTTCTGGTCCTCCCGGCTTATCAAAGTGCACAGCTAACATGTTCTCTGAGGACACAGGGTAGACCGAGGTTCTTTGAGGGGCGCAGCGACCCCTGCCGGCCAGCGGCCTCCCTCAGTCCGTCCGGCCCCCGCCCCCTGAGCTCCTTCCCGCGGGGCCCCTGCAGCCTCCGGACCGACCCCACGCGGAGGACACAGACTGGGACGAGGTGCAGAGACGATGGCCGTGCGGGTTGGCTGCGGCGGAGCAGGAAGACACTGAAGAGCGTCAGGCAAGTTTCACTCCCCCGCCCGGGTCACTGGAGCCCGTGAAAGTTACTTACTTGCTCCGGGTGGGCCCCTTTGCTGCTCCGGGTGACGCGGCGCGATTCTGCGCCCCCTGCGAGTCCTCGGAGCAGAATCCTGGAGCAGTGGCGCTGCCTCGGCCACCACCACAATGGACGGCTAGACTCTGGGTAGTGCAAGCGGTGGGGCTGACCCTCCCCTTCTGAACCTTCTCCTCCTTGCCCTTTAAAATGCAAAGCTAGTGGCGGCAAATCAGATTTTCTTTAACTTTGAGCCTCTGGAATCTAGACTTTCTCTTGGTTTGGCGTGAAATGCTGTTCCAGCCCTCACTCTGAGAAAGCTTTCCTCTCTAGGCAACAAGACGCGAACTCTTGGCAGGCGATCGGTCCATTTCCCAGTCAGACCAGGCTTTTACCCCATTGGCGCTTTAAGTCTGGCTTCCTGCCCTTCTTGTGGGCAGGCGTCCCGAGTAGGGTGGGCAAGCGGGGTGCTGCTCAGAAAAAAGAGGAGCATTAGGGACAAAGGGAAGGTAAAACAGTCCCGGGATTCTTGTCACTTCTGCGGTTCCTCCAGTCTTTCCTGGGGATGAGGGAGCGGCCTCTGGAAGACGCTGCCCAGTGAGGCAAATTAGCCTGGTTAAAAGCTGTATAAATAGGCTACATCAGGGTTTCTCAACCTTGCCGCAATTGACATTTTGGACTAAATTTTTTTGTTGTGAAAGACTGTCCTGTGCAGCTTGGGATGTTTAGCAGCAGCCCTGGTCTCCACCCAGTAGATCAACAACACCCCTATCTAGTTGTGACAATAAAAAAATGTATCAGCATTGCCAGATATACCCTGGGGGGCAAAACTGCTTCTAGTCAAAAACCACTGGGTTAGAAGAATACACACGTATGTGCACCTGTATAAAAACAAGATGGGTAGCTTTTTTTTTCCCCCGAAGTGCTTTATAATTTACCACCTCTTCTCTTATTTGATCTTCATAACACTTTACTAAAAAGGAACTGAGATGTAGCAAGATTAATTTGGTTTCAAGTGGCACATAGCTGATGAGTGTCAGAGCCAGGAATCAAACTCATATCTCCTGGTCCTTGTCCAGGGCTCTGTAGTAGAAAGAAAGGCTGCCTGGGGCAACAGTCTCTCCTATCAATTACAAAACCTCCTTTCTCTCTTTATTTACATCCCTCTGCTGAGCACACCTCTTGCAAGAAGGTTACCCAAATTACATATTTTTATAAGGCCTGTTTTCCAGAAATGCCTGTCAGCCGCTGTCCCTCCTCTTGCCATCTATGTCAAAGCCATCATTGCAAGAAAAGGGACAGAAGAAGCTGAACAGTGTATTCAGGGAGAAGGTCCATATGAGGCTTTTCTGGAAACTTTGTGGTGGGTATTTCTTGCTACTTTTGTGGGTAGGCTCTAGTGTCTCAGTGGGACCATGTCCCAGGGAGGGCAGGAAACTTCTGCTGCTGGCTCCCTGGTAATTAAAGGATAAGATCCAAACTCAGTAGTCTGGCACTTGTGGTCATATTCTCTCTCTCCTTTCTAGAGAAAACCTACTCATTCTTCAGGACCCTGCTTATGCATCTTCTCTGAGGATTTTCCAGAGGGCATTTTCTCCCCCACCCTTACCTCTTTGGTCTAGGTAAGAACCAAATTTGAAGAATAATGTCAGAGTTTCTGGACAAGGAATGGAAAACAATGGACCCTGGGAAAAAGCTTGACTTGTAGAGATTTATAGGAAGGTGACTATCTCTTAAGAGTGTAAGCCAAGTCTCTAGCTTAATGGCTGGGCCCTCGCTGTCTTTTGACAGGGAGTCAAAAGAGCAAGGCGTCTTCTTGACATTTTATATACCCCCAGCCTACAAAGGTAGAGACCACTTCCCCTTTCACCATCTGTGGACCTGTCATAGTAGTTTAGGGTGTTCCAGCAATCAGAAAATAACTCATCTAATGGGAGCCAGCTGCCAGTCAAGATCTGTTGGAATGAATTAAATATATGCCCAGCAAAATAGAGCAACTGGCAGATTCTTAACCACTGGGCCACCAGGGAAGTCCCCCGGGTCTTTTTAAATTGTATAAAATCTTAGAGTATGTGGAAGAATAAACTCCCCCAAATGGCCAAGAAATATATGAAAAACAATAGTAAGGAAGACATATTACCAGATGTCAGAAAATATTGTAATGATGATAAAATGACAATATAGTACTTAACTTCTGAGGTGTTCCACAGAAATAAAAAACACCAATATGTAAGGACAGACAGAGAGAAATGTTTATTGCAGCATTGATCACAGTGACAAAAATCTACAAACAAAATAGATCCCAACACTAGGAGAATGGCTGAATAAATGATGAATACTGTGCATCCATTTGAAAAATGACCAAGCGTTATAGCAGTTGTCACAGAGGGATTTACATGAGAGAAACATTGTGGTAAAATAATGACAAAACATCCGCATACACATATACATGACTACACACACACACACACACACACACACACACGAGTTACATGAGCATGGAAAAAGATACGGAATCTTTTTATATATATCATTATCTTTTTTTTTTTTTAAATAGAGTAACAGACCAACCAAGATGAACCACACCCCTTTTTTTTTTAAAGGGAACGCTATTTATTTATTTTGGCTGTGTTGGGTCTTCGTTTCTGTGCGAGGGCTTTCTCTACTTGTGGCAAGTGGGGGCCACTCTTCATCGCGGTGCGCGGGCCTCTCACTGTCACGGCCTCTCTTGTTGTGGAGCACAAGCTCCAGACACGCAGGCTCAGTAGTTGTGGCTCACGGGCCTAGTTACTCCGCGGCATGTGGGATCTTCCCAGACCAGGGCTCGAACCCGTGTCCCCTGCATTGGCAGGCAGATTCTCAACCACTGCGCCACCAGGGAAGCCCTATATCATTATCTTTATATGTAAGTTGTTTGGGGTTATCTGGAAGAGGGTGATGTCATGGGAGGTAAGGAACAATAAAAAAGGAAAAGAGAAAAAAGTGTATAACTTTTAAGCACTTTATATGTAGAGCTATGTAAAAGAAATTAAATAAGCCTTTAAAATTAAGGAAAAAAATTGAGGAACGTTGAATGGTCCCACTGAACCATGTTTCCCTGTAATAACAGCCTATGGGTAGTCCCCTCGCACACTGACTTTGGGTTTGACCATGTGACTTGCTTTGGCCGATGGAACAATGAAAAGTGCTTGTAGGGAATTCCCCAGCGGTCGGGAACTAAGATCCTGCAAGCTGCGCAGTGCGGCCAAAAAAAAAAGGTGGGGAGGTGCTTATATGTTGAAATTGCCGTCTCTTGCTACTGGAAACTTTTTCACTGTCATGTGAAAAAGCTTCTTGAGCTACTCTACCAGAGCCTGAGACTTCATGGAGCAGAGACAAGCTGTCTGAACTGAGCTCCTCCGGACCAAATAGCCCCAGATGATTTGCCAGTTGACTGCACCTACATGAATGACCTACGTGAGATCAGCAAAGGAACTTCCTGATCACAGACAGCAAAGGAAGTAATCACAGACCAAATTATTGACCTACAAAATTGGTTACAAGTAAAATGATTATTGTTTTAAGCCACTAATATTTAAGGGTTGTTTGTTATGCAGCAGTAGATAATGGATACAAAAAGGCTCCTCAAGAAGAGGCCTCCTCTCCTCTATTCTATCATAATACATCTCTTAATAACACCTGTAGCACTCTATTGTCTGACTTTCTTCCCGACCAGACTGTGGATCTCTAGAGTATCCTAGTCATCTCAGTATCCCCTGTGCCTATCACATAAGTGTTCAATTGAGATTTGTTGACTGAATGAATGATTTCAGATTTAACTGGGATATCGAAGAGTTTGAGCCATTGAAAGAGGCCAGGGAGGGAAGTGCCAGCATTTTAAGAAGAGAAAATCCATGGGAGAAGTGGGGACAGCTGTATCTCTGCTGTAATTACCCCCTCTTTTCTGTAGGCCAGGGAGGCGAAAAAACAGCCCCTTTTCCACCCAGCACTTTTATTTTGACCCAAGAATGATTTGCTTTAGGATACCAAGAATGATTCTCAAATCTCAAGGAGTTTGTGATGTTCAGTCTGCTGAGGATGGAGTCTGGCCTCTGCAGGTCTGAGCACTATGTGGGTAAGGAACTGTTCTCAGGGTAGACCTGCTCAGAGAAGTAGGCCATTAGCATGGGCTAGAATATGTACAGTATTTCCAATCTGTTTCTCCCCCTCCCTCCCTTCCTCCTTCCCCCTTCCTCCCTCCCTCCCTTCCTTTCCTTTCTTACTTTAAATATTCATCCATTTTATTCACAGATAATAATTGAATGCCCACTGTTTGATAAACACTGTGCAAGGTGATGGGATAAAATGATGAGGTATGGGAGGTTGGTAGAGAACACTTTTTAATAACTTAAAGAAACCTTTTTTTAAAACTTTGAAATAGAAATATTCAAACATATATAATGCAGAAGAATGAAGTTGGACGCTTACCTTACAGTATATACAAAAAATTAACTCAAAATGGATCAAAGACCGAATGTAAGAGCTAAAATTATAAAACTCTTAGAAGGAAACATAAAGGAAAAGCTCATGACTTTCGATTTGGCAATGATTTCTTGGATATGAAACAAAAGCACAGGCAACAAGAGGAAAAATAGGTAAACAGGACTACATCAATATTAAAACTTTGTGCATTAAAGAACACATCCACAGAGTAAAAAGGCAACCCATGGAATGGGAGAAAATGTCTGCAAATGATACATCTGATAAGGGGTTAACACCCAAAACATATATAGAACTCCTACATCTCAACCGCAAAAAACCCCCAAGACAACCCAATTGAAAAATGGGCAAAGTACTTGAATAGACATTTCTCCAAAGAAGATATACCAATGGCCAATAAGCACATGGGAAGATGGTCAACATCACTAATCATTAGAGAACTGAAAATCAAAACTGCAATGAGATACCACTTCACACTCATTAGGATGGCAATTATCAAAAACCAGAAAATAACGAATGTTGGCAAGGATGTGGGGAACCCCTGTGCACTGCTGGTGGGAATATAAAATGGTGCAGCTGTTATGGAAGACAGTATCACAGTTCCTCAAAATATTTAAAATAGAATTACCCTATGATCCAGCAATTCCTCCTCTGGGTATATACCCCAAATAATTGAAAGTAGGGACTCAAATAGCTATTTGTATAGCAATGTTCGTAGCAGCATTATTCACAATAGCCAAAAAGTGGAAACAATCCAAGTGTCCATCAATGATGAATGAATAAACAAAATGTGTTACATACGTTCAATGGAATATTATTCAGCATTAAAAAGGAAGAGCATTTTGACACATAGTACAAGATGGTTAAACCTTTTTTTTAAGTCTCAGGGTTTTTTTAAATATTTATTTATTTATTTAGGCTGCACCGGGTCTTAGTTGCAGCACATGGGGTCTTTAGTTGCAGCATGTGGACTCTCAGTAGTGGCATGCAGACTCTTAGTTGCGGCACGCATGCGGGATCTAGTTCCCCGACGAGGGATTGAACCCGGGCCCCCTGCATTGGGAGTGTGGAGTCTTACCCACTGGATCACCAGGGAAGTCCCAACATGGTTCAGCTTTGAAGACATTATGCTAAATGAAATAACCGGTCACAAAAGGACACTTATATGTCCACTTATATGAGGTACCTAGAGTTGTCAAATTCATAGAGACAGAAAGTAGAATGGTGATTGCCAGGGGCTGGAGGAAGAGGGAAATGGGGAGTTAGTGTTCAATGGGTATAGTGTTTCAGTTTTGCAAGATGAAAAGAGTTCTGGTAATGGACGCAGGTGATGTTTGCTCAAAAATGTGAATGTACTTAATGCCACTGAACTGTACACTAAAAATGGTTAAGATGGTAAATTTTATGATATGTATTATTTACCACAATTAATAATAAATAAATAGGGAAGTGGAAAAAACATATAAAAGTATAGAGAATAATATAATGAACCTCTGTATGCCCATCATTCAACTTCAACAGTTAACCCCTGGGCAGTCTTATTGTGTCACATCAGGAGAGACATAATGTCTGGTTGAGTCTCATTTCGTGTTGTAAGACATCCTGCATTCAGGTATTGCCAGGTGGCTCACTTCATTATGAAGTTCCCCCCATTAGGTTTTTCACCTGATCCCTCAGTAGCCATAGATGATCATTCTGTAGATCAGTTTTCTCCAGCTTTATTGTGCATAGGTATCACCTGGGGATCTTGTTAAACCATGTATTCTGATTCAATAGGTCTGAATTGGGGCATGAAACTCTGCATTTCTAACATGCTTTCAGGTGAAGCCCGTGCTGATAGTCCATGGATCACACTTGGAGTGGCAAGGGCCTAGATTATTTCATTAGGGCTTTCCTTTCTTTCATTAACTAATATTTGGTTACTGTGAGCCATAGCTTGTACCAAAAAAGAAAAAATATATAAACGGTATTTACCAAGCTTCAAAATAATGATTTGATTTCCTGGCATCTTCCAAAGATAACTTCTGATTTTTTTTAAAAAATGTAACATTATAAATCATAGACTTCAGCATAGCTGAGGAGTTTCAACCCATTACAGTTATTATTCTTTTTGAGGCTCAATTTGTCTCATTTTTGGACAGTGGGGCCTTGCTTTTTGGTATGGCAAGATGTTTCAGGCTCATCTTGTACATTTCCTGCTCAAATCTGGATTCAGTCATTTCTCAAAGGAGCCTGGTTCCTATTATTGGAAAATGGCATTTAGAGACCACAATCTGTACACAAGGGATGCCTGATTGCTATGGCTCTTGTTTCTAGTCCTTCCTAATGGACAGAGCTAGGAAATAACTATTTTTTTAAAAGAAACATCAAGAGTTTCAACTGATATTTCCAATTCAAATTTAGGATTATAGGGTTTTAACGTAATTCCTTTGAGTTTATATATATATTTCCTGAAAATCATGGCTTCTAATGATCTTAGTATACTTGTTTATTTGATTTAATCTATGCTATATTCATATAATTGTTCCAGAATACAATTATTATTAATAGTAACATGATCACTGAAAACAGTTTAAAATTTCATTGCTGTTCTTTTTTTTTTTTTCTTATTTATTTTCATTTTGGATGATCTGTCCATTGGTGTAAGTGAGGTGTTAAAGTCCCCCACTATTATTGTGTTACTGTCGATTTCCTCTTTTATAGCTGTTAGCAGTTGCCTTATGTATTGAGGTGCTCCTATGTTGGGTGCATATATATTTATAATTGTTATATATTCTTCTTGGATTGATCCCTTGATCATTATGTAGTGTCCTTCCTTGTCTCTTGTAACATTCTTTATTTTAAAGTCTGTTTTATCTGATATGAATATTGCTACTCCAGCTTTCTTTTGATTTCCATTGCATGGAATATCTTTTTCCATCCCCTCACTTTCAGTCTGTATGTGTCCCTAGATCTGAAGTGGGTCTCTTGTAGACAGCATATATATGGGTCTTGTTTTTGTATCCTTTCAGCAAGCCTGTGTCTTTTGGTTGGAGCATTTAATCCATTCACGTTTAAGGTAATTATCGATATGTATGTTCCTATGACCATTTTCTTAATTGTTTTGGGTTTGTTTTCATAGGTCCTTTTCTTCTCTTGTGTTTCCCACTTAGAGAAGTGCCTTTAGCATTTGTTGTAGAGCTGGTTTGGTGGTGCTGAATTCTCTTAGCTTTTGCTTGTCTGTAAAGCTTTTGATTTCTCCATCGAATCTGAATGAGATCCTTGCTGGTTAGAGTAATCTTGGTTGTAGGTTCTTCCCTTTCATCACTTTAAGTATATCATGCCACTCCCTTCTGGCTTGTAGAGTTTCTGCTGAGAAATCAGCTGTTAACCTTATGGGAGTTCCCTTGTATGTTATTTGTCATTTTTCCCTTGCTGCTTTCAATAATTTTTCTTTGTCTTTAATTTTTGCCAATTTGATTACTGTGTGTCTCGGCGTGTTTCTCCTTGGGTTTATCCTGTATGGGACTCTCTGTGCTTCCTAGACTTGGGTGGCTATTTCCTTTCCCATGTTAGGGAAGTTTTCGACTATAATCTCTTCAAATATTTTCTCTGGTCCTTTCTCTCTCTCTTCTCCTTCTGGGACCCCTATAATGCGAATGTTGTTGCGTTTAATGTTGTCCCAGAGGTCTCTTAGGCTGTCTTCATTTCTTTTCATTCTTTTTTCTTTATTCTGCTCCACAGCAGTGAATTCCACTATTCTGTCTTCCAGGTCACTTATCCATTCTTCTGCCTCAGTTATTCTGCTATTGATTCCTTCTAGTGTATTTTTCATTTCAGTTATTGTATTGTTCATCTCTGTTTGTTTGTTCTTTAATTCTTCTAGGTCTTTGTTAAACATTTCTTGCATCTTCTTGATCTTTGCCTCCATTCTTTTTCCGAGGTCCTGGATCATCTTCAATATCATTATTCTGAATTCTTTTTCTGGAAGGTTGCCTATCTCCACTTTATTTAGTTGTTTTTCTGGGGTTTTATCTTGTTCCTTCATCTGGTACATAGCCCTCTGCCTTTTCATCTTGTCTATCTTTCTGTGAATGTGGTTTTTGTTCCACAGGCTGCAGGACTGTAGTTCTTCTTGCTTCTGCTGTCTGCCCTCTGGTGGATGAGGCTATCCAAGAGGCTTGTCATTGCCCTTCTTTTTGTTCCTAGGATATATCCCCAAATAAGGACATACCACTCAAATTATTGTTTTTAATTTAGCATCACTTGAAATTATTCCTTTCTGTGTGGCTAACCTATCAACTGGAAACACAGTTAAGGATATTTCTTTAATTTTGCATTTTAGAGATTCTTTTTTTTTTACATTTTTAAGTTTGTTTTGAAATTATGTAAAACATTTACATGGTATCCAAATTAAATCTTCAAAACAGGGTACATTCAGAGAAATCTAGCTTCTATACCTGTCCCTTCCACCCTGTTTCCTCCCACTCCCTAAGGTAAACATTGGTTTACCTTAGTTTTTGTTTTATTCTTTTTTTCTTTTTTAATATTTATTTATTTATTTGGCTGCACTGGGTCCTAGTTTTGGCACTCGGGGTCCTAGTTGTGGCATGTGGGATCCTCGTTGTGGTGTGTGGACTCTTAGTTGTGGCATGTGGGATCCAGCTCCCTGACCAGGGATTGAACCCAGGCCCCCTTCATTGGGAGCGTGGAGCCCTAGCCACTGGACCACCAGGGAAGTCCCTTGTTTTATTCTTCTATTTTTAAACAATAAGCAAATATGTATAGATATGTTCACATATTTTCCTTTTCTAAGATAAAAATGTAGCATACCAAATATATTGTTCTGTATTTTGCTTTTCTCTGCTGAACAACATATTTTGGAGATTACTCTATAGCAGTTTATGTTCCTTTTTATAGCTACATCCATTGTGTGAATATACAAAAGTTTATTCAACAAGTCCCCTCCTGATGGATATTTGGATGGTGGTAGAGAGAGCTGAGATAGAGGAAATATGTTTGAATGCCCTGTGGCTGGAGGAGGAGCAGGGTGGGAGATGAGGCTGCAGAGATAGGCATGGGTCAGTCTATGCAGACTTGTTGGTCCTGTAAGCTTTTTATTATTACTCTAGAAGGAATGGAAGACTACTGAAGTATATTAAGCAGGGCTGTGACTTGATTAAATCTGCATTTGAAGAGCTCACTTTTACTGAAGCATAGTGTGTGGGTTAGAAAAGATGAGTGAGTGTAGAGAAATCTTTTAGAAAGTATTGCAGTAGCCCAGGTGAAAGGTGATGGTGGCTTGGACTAGGGGAGATGGCAGCACAACAGAGAGAAAGGGAAAAGTGAACGGTATTTAGAAAATAAAATTGACTACTTAGTGATCTTTCCGATATGGAGCTATAAAAAGGGTATCAAGCACGACCCCGAGATTTCTCACAACACCCCAAAGAGGCAGGCAGGTTATGAGGTCCAGATGGAGAAACAGATTCAGAGCTAAATGCCTTCTAGGACCTCAGAGCTAGTCAATGCAGAGCAGCTGCTTGAACTCAGGACTCCTGAGTTAGGCTGTCTCAGCAACACTCTCACCTAAAGGCTTCCATTGAAAGAGGAGGAAAAAGGGCAACAAATGGAGAGAAGGAAGGACACTGTAGAAATAGCTGGGCCTCACAGGAGAGAGAAGGAGGTATTGCTACAAAGTTGTAGGGGAGTTTATGAGGTTTCCCTTGGTGCTACACAGACTTTCTCAATCTCTGAGTGCACTAACCTCCCAAAGGGTCAGCAGAGAGTTCTGCTGCAAACCCCAGAAAACAGGTTTGATTTTCTTTTTTTTTAAATGTATTTTATTATTTTATTTTATATGTATATTTATTTATTTATTTTATTTTTGGCTGCGTTGGGTCTTCATTGCTGCGTGTGGGCTTTCTTGTGTTGTGGCACACGGGATCAGTAGTTGTGGCTCTCAGGCTCAGTAGTTGTGGCTTGTGGGGTCTAGAGGGCAGCCTCAGTAGTTGTGGCACATGGGCTTAGTTGCTCTGTGGCATGTGGGATCTTCCCTGACCAGGGATCGAACCCGTGTCCTCTGCATTGGCAGGCGGATTCTTAACCCCTGCACCACCAGGGAAGTCCCAAGGTTGATTTTCTTAAAACAAAACATCCCCTGCTCCAACCCCTTTTTGTCAAAATATAAATTTTGGGATTGGGTGGTAATTTTCAGATGAACTGGTTGCAGTGGCAGTATTCCACAGTCCTCTACGTCTCTGGCCTCTAAAGGGACTCCCCAAAGGTTCATGTTTTAGCAGAACAAGAAAGATCTTCTGTGTTAGGAATGAGGTGGAAGCATGTGTCCCAGAAACCCAACTGATGTGAGGGTACAGCTGCTGCTGCTTATCCTGAAAGGTAAATGGAGGTGGGGCTATAATCTCTCCCAGATGTCCTCTGAAGGGTTCTGCGCAGTTCTGCTGAGTCACCTTAACACAGCAGTTTCTGTGGTAACCAAGCCCAAGCTAGGGCAGCCCAGCAGCTCAGTGATGACTCATGGTTCTGGAACAGCCTAAGGGCTGACCTTTCCCTAGAGAAGCTGGGGCAGTCCACCTCTGGGTACTGTGCCAGCTTCTGTCCCTGCATGACTTTCTCTGGGCTGTTCCTCCCCTCTCTCCATGGGTACTCCATCCTGAGGTTGGCAGGGCGAATCCCAGGAGCAGGGATTCAGGAAGGCTCTAGGAGAGGAAAAGGCTTGGAGTCCTCTTGGTGGAGTTGCCTGTTTGGTTACCTGCCCCTGCCATCTTCCTGGGCATGTGGGCCCAGGGCATCCATATCGCTCAGGGCTCAAGACATTTCTTACTCCAGGCAGTGGTTTTCACACTTTTTTATTTGCAAATAGACAAAAATCCTTTTCAAAAACTATGTGTCCCCTCTCACATTTTTAAGTTGAGATCTAAAATATTTCACCTTAACTTTAAGTAGTGCAAAAGATATGATTTCTGGTCATAAATACTGAATTTAAAACTCTTATATCAGGCTTTTACATGTGTGAAGTGGAATTCAGATTTCAGAGCAATTTGATACTATAATCATCCACTA
The DNA here is from genome assembly GCF_028021215.1 of Eschrichtius robustus. Lineage (NCBI taxonomy): Eukaryota > Metazoa > Chordata > Mammalia > Artiodactyla > Eschrichtiidae > Eschrichtius > Eschrichtius robustus. The sequence continues at coordinate 18,852,381 of NC_090838.1, forward strand.
AAAAGTACCCAAACAAGTTCTTCTTTAAACAGTTAGAAGTTTTAAAATTTCATTTTTCTTCCAATATTTATATTTTCATTCTACATAAGAATTATATCCTGCTATATTTTATGCTTTATTGATCATTCTTATCTGCAACAAAATATATGTAATCTGACATTAGTTTAAAATTTTATTTTCTGTGACCATAGGGCTATAAGTGTTAAATTTCTTCTGGATTTAATTATCATTACAATATTATTAGTGCACAGCTGATCAAAACAACATTATTTTAAATTATTTTTATGTTATTTAAAGTATTATTTCAGGGGAATTTCCTGGCAGTCCAGTGGTTAGGACTCTGTGCTCTCACTGTCGAGGCCTGGGTTCAATCCCTGGTCGGGGAACTAAAATACCATAAGCCACATGGTGCGGCAAAAAAAAAGTATTATTTTAAATATTAGTAATTATTGAACATAAAAAGTAAAATTTTATTGGACCGTTGGTGAAGCTGAATTTTTCCAAATAATTATTATATCTATGGATGGATATTAATTATTGCTAGAATGAGACTGGGCTCAACGTTAATTTCTTTCTGTTTTTCATTTTGATGGACAAGCTCTGAGAAACCTAATTTGCATAAATTAGATGGGAAAGAAATTTCATTATAGGAATGTCAGCCAATTATTTGAATACCTCTGAGTTATATGATAAAAACCATATAATGATCTATCATCAAAAACTATTTTCAGTGATCTATTAGCTGGCAACTTAATTAGGTATTCCTTCAATTTTGTTGAAAACAAAGATTTGGAAACCACTCAACCTGTAAAGGATAAGTTACCCAGTCATAAGTGTCATTCCGGTTCTCAGCTTCTGGGATTATGCCAACAAAGCTTTGCAAAGATTTATCAAATGATTATTAATTATTTCTGCTACTTTTTCACTTAGAGGCACTTTATTTTTATTTATTTATTTTATAAATTTATTTTATTTATTTATTTTTGGCTGCGTTGTGTCTTCGTTGCTGTGTGCGGGCTTTCTGTAGTTGCAGCGAGCGGGTCCACTCTTTGTTGCTGTGGGTGGGCTTCTCTTTGCGTTGGCTTCTCTTGCTGTGGAGCACGGACTCTAGGCGTGCAGGCTTCAGTAGTTGTGGCTCACGGGCTCTAGAGCACAGGCTCAGTAGTTGTGGTGCCTGGGCTTTGTTGCTCCGCGGCATGTGGGATCTTCCCAGACCAGGGCTCGAACCCGTGTCCCCTGCATTGGCAGGTGGACTCTTTTTTTTTTTTTAATTTAAATTTATTTATTTTTATTTACTTATGGCTGTGTTGGGTCTTCGTTTCTGTGCGAGGGCTTTCTCTAGTTGGGGCAAGCGGGGGCCACTCTTCATTGCGGTGCGCGGGCCTCTCACTATCGCGGTCTCTCTTGTTGTGGAGCACAGGCTCCAGACGCGCAGGCTCAGTAATTGTGGCTCACGGGCCCAGTTGCTCCGCGGTGCGCGGGCCTCTCACTATCGCGGCCTCTCTTGTCGTGGAGCACAGGCTCCAGACGCGCAGGCTCAGTAATTGTGGCTCACGGGCCCAGTTGCTCCGCGGCATGTGGGATCTTCCCAGACCAGGGCTCGAACCCGTGTCCCCTGCATTGGCAGGCAGATTCTCAACCACTGCGCCACCAGGGAAGCCCCGAGGCACCTTGCTTAAATTGATATACTCAGGAGGATATGGAAAGTAAAAGTGTTAATTCCAATACACTTTTGCTAAGACAAGTTTTTGGACCAAATCCTTTTACCTTATCATGTGCTTTAAATATATTTTTATTAGGGGAGGGGAGGGGTAAATTGGGAGATTGTGATTGACATATACACACTACTATATATAAAATAGATAACTAATAAGAACCTATTGTATAGCACAGGGAACTCTACTCAGTACTCTGTAATGACCTATATGGGAATAGAATCTAAAAAAGAGTGGATAACTGTATATGTATAACTGATTCACTTTGCTGTACAGCAGAAACTAACACAACATTGTAAATCACTATACTCCAATAAAAATTAATTAAAAAAATAAATACATTTTTATTAATATTTTGGAGTTGTAGACTTAACCCATTTATGAAAAACATCTGTGACATTCTTATTGGCAAAGCCAGCCATCATTGTTTTAAACTAATCAGCCAAGTCAAATTACTTTGTATCAGAAAAGATTTCTCATTTTTCAAGTAATCTTTTTTTTTTGGTGTTTTGGCCACGAGGCATGTGGGATCTTAGCTCCTCAACCAGGGACTGAACCTGCACCCCCGGAATTAGAAGGTGAAGTCTTAACCACTGGACTGCCCCGGAAGTCCCTCAAGTAATCATATTAATTCATGTCCTTATGATAACTGTCTTGCTTCTGAATTTTAAGAAACATAAAGACAGGGAGTCTTTCTCTCCTAGATGAATTATGATACAAAGATTTTCACTGTTTCTCAGTGATGCTCTTTTTGCAATATTCTCTTGGGACTCTTCTTCACATATGATGTATTTTTGACACTGGAGGATGGAAGAGGTCATTAAATTTAAAAATATTGAGAATTTTCCTTTCCTTTCCTTCGGCACCCTGCAGTTTTTACCCTCCAAGCCAAGCATCACAGTAAGATTGGGGCTGGATGAGAGTAGGCCTTTCTTTTGTATACTGGGAGAAAGGCGGTTGGAGATGGGAGATGGAGGAGAAGAACTGGCATTACTGCTCAATCACAGCAGATAAATTTTAGGAAAGTACATATGGAAGTTGAAGATCTGGGAAAAATGAACCCCTTAAGTCCATTCATGCCTGTATGTGCCATTTAAAGTCTTTGTGAACTACCAGGACATATTTCCCTTGTTTGGAGACTGCTGTTTCAGAAGATCACCTGCTCCCTGGTCACTTCCACAGGTACTGTGTCACTACCATCAAAGGGTCCCTTTTGTGGGTCCCCATGAGTAGCTAAGCCCAACTGGAACTTTGTAGTGAGAACTGTAGGAAGCAACTGGACCGCCTTACATAGGAGGGTTCCAGACAATGAGGCATTTGCCTTGATGAGGTTTATGAAAAAGGCTCCCACTAGGCACCCAACAGTGCAGTGTGTGTGTGTCTGGGAAATGCTGGTGAGTAGCCAAGAGGCTTCATGATGGCCTTCAGTACTTTAGAGATCACTGTGATCCAGGGTCAGACCTTCTGCCTTGTAGGCTCAAAACCCCAGCTTGTCAGCATGTGGAGAGTAGGTGTACAGTCCACATAACTAAGTTACAACATTCAGATGTCAATGTGCTAATTTAAAAGGAGAAATCATTGGCAAGAGGTCTGACCCCAAAATCTATAGGTAGATCTACATGGAAAGCCAAATGGTGAGCGAAGATTCTGGACAAGGTGGGATGATTGAGATGAATTGAATGTTTAATACTTAATCTGAGATGAATTGAATGTTTAATACTTAATCTGGCTAAGACAGCAAGATATATCCATCTCTATACCTGGTACAACCTTGCCATTAAGATCAGAAGTGATATAATAAAACATATTTAGCCTTTGTCCCTGGTTCCTGGCAGAGAGTTCCTGAAACTCTTGGAATTTTGTGAATGATAGGAGTGTCTTTTGTTATTCATGCTAATGAGGGGCTGGATATCTTTAGAATGGGGGCTAGTCACTAGTCGATTAGATTAGAGGGTTGAAATTTTCAGCCTCAACCCCTGATCTCTGGGGAGGGGAGAGGGACTGGAGACTAAGTTCAATCAGGTGGCCACTGACTTAATTATTCATGCCCACTAATGAAACCACCATATAAAAACCCTGGAACAATGAGGTTTGGAGAGCTACCTAGTTGGTGAACACAATGATGTACTGAGAGAATGGTGCACCAGAGCATGGAAGCTCTGAGCCCGTTCCCCACCTCCGGTACCATGCCCTAAGTATTTCTTACATTTGACTGTTCCTGAGTTGTATCCTTTATAATAAAACTGTAATCATAAGTATGGCACTTAAGTTCTTTGAGTCATTCTAGGAAATTATCAAACCTGAAGGGAGGGTGGTCAAGGGAACCCCCAAATTTGTAGCCAAGTCAGAAGTGTGGGTAATCTGAGGACCTGGGAGATGTGGCTGGCTTCTGAGGTGAAGGCAGTCTTATGGGGCTGAGCCCCTTCACCTGTAGGGTCTGCACTAACTCCAGGTAGTTAGTGTCAAAATAGGACTGAATTGTAAGACACCCAGTTGCTGTCAGAAAGTTGCTGCTAGAAAATACCAGACAACTTGAATTGTTTGCTCGAAGATCCTCCCACCTGGAATGGCCCAACGAGCCTTTGCTCCCATGACTCCTTATCTAGGCTTCCCTGGCTGACCAGCTTCCACTTCTTATGGTTACATCTCCCTTCTACACACATCAGCATGTTCAGATGTTCTAGTCTTGTGGGCCTGAGTGCTATCCTTTGCATGTCTCTGCTGTAGTCCACTCTGTTTTGATAATATAGTATGACTTTAGCCTGAAGCATTGATAGCCCAGCCTTCTGTTTAGCTCTGGGCCTTGGCATGCCTGGACTCCTTTGGAGTTGTATCTAGAAGTCCCCAAATGTTTCCTGGCTTGTCCTGCAAACCTCATGAGTATCGCTATATCGTACAGGAGCAACTGTCCAGTGTCACCATGATGTAGCACTATCTGGATTCAAATAGTAACCTGCCTCTCTGGTCTCTGACTCAGCCAGTTCAACTGACTGCATTTTCCTCTCTTTCTCATTTACTGAGGCACTTGGTTAAGATTGCCTCAGACCCAATCCCACAAGCATAGGAAACTGATGAGTTAACAGCTGAATTACATATAACTCCCTCCCCGCCCACCTACCCCCACAAAAAACCCTGCCTCTTATTAACCATGGTGTAAAACTTCTCTGTTAACAAAACAAAACAGCAACAACAAAACTACAGAGAGCTGTAAAGTTTCTCATACTCTGACCCTGAAACTCCACTTCCAGACCTAAGGAAATAATCAGACACAAATAATTATGTAAAAGTTGTAAACTGCAGTGTTATTTATAAAGTGGAAAAGTGGATATAACATAAATAACTAACAAAGAGGAATACTATGTGATATGCAATGATTAAAATATTTTCTAAGCAATTTTAAATGAAATACAAGATTTTATAACACTATGCTATATGAACAGGGTGGGTTGTCAACCATCCGTGTTGATGATTTAGGTTAGGTTAAAATGTATATATTACGGTTGCCACTCCCCTGGCTGGCCCGACAAGACACGCCAGTAGCGCGGCACCGATTCCTCTCGGGCTTGTGGGCGCTGCTCTGAGCAGCGTCACCCTTTATACCAGAAAGCTGGCAGGCACTATGGGGAAAAAACAAAACAAGAAGAAAGTGGAGGAGGTGCTAGAAGAAGCGGAAGAAGAATATGTGGTGGAAAAAGTTCTCGACCGTTGAGTGGTAAAGGGCAAAGTGGAGTACCTCCTAAAGTGGAAGGCGTTCTCAGATGAGGACAACACATGGGAGCCAGAAGAAAACCTGGATTGCCCCGACCTCATTGCTGCGTTCCTGCAGTCACAGAAAACAGCACACGAGACAGATAAATCAGAGGGAGGCAAGCGCAAAGCTGATTCTGATTCGGAAGATAAGGGGGAGGAGAGCAAACCAAAGAAGAAGAAAGAAGAGTCAGAAAAGCCACGAGGCTTTGCTGGGGGTTTGGAATCAGAGCGGATTATTGGAGCTACAGACTCCAGTGGAGAACTCATGTTCCTGATGAAATGGAAGAACTCTCATGAGGCTCACCTGGTCCCTGCCAAGGAAGCCAATGTCAAGTGCCCACAGGTTGTCATATCCTCCTATGAGGAAAGGCTGACGTGGCATTCCTACCCCTCCAAGGATGAGGACAAAAAAGATGACAAGAATTAACTCTCCTGAGTATCAGCCCCTGTCACATCTGACTGTGGGTTTCAAGTGGGGAAAGAAGGAGTTCTACTTGTCTTGACACCGTAGAGGGGGCTTGAGAAGATGTCCTTTGAAGACCCAGTATAGTTTCTGTGCCCTAAATTCACTAAATTGCTTTAAAGCCGCTCCATGCTGTATAGTTTGCACACCCATCCCAGTGGAGGGGAAGGAGGGTCAGTGTTTCAAGGCAACTCATTCTGAACTTTGCTGAGAAAACTAAAGGGCCTTCTATGAAGGACAAAACTTGCAGAATGGGATGTGGGAGAGCAAAAGATATTGTAGATCTTCAAAGAGCATCTCCACAACCCACAGCCTTCTTCCCAGTAGTGTTAACTCTGCATTTTTACAGTGTAGCATGTATGTAGTTTTTGGCTATTTCTGGTGTATTATTTGGGGTGGGAGGGATGGGGTGGGAAAGAAGGGAGATGGGTTAGGATCATTTTTGTTAAAATTTGGGGCCTGTTGGGGGGAAATGGTGAAACAAAGGAAAGAACAACTAATGATGATTTGGTTCTGTGTCCAGAATATTTCATCCTTTCAAAAAATGTCATTGGCAACCTACCTGAGGACTGTGAGAGACTGTTTAAAAGCTGTGAATGCCTGAAACTTAGAAGCCAAGGTGTTCCCTGCCTGAGCTTAACGCTGTTCCCAAAAAGCATTAAGCTTTGGTAACTTCTTAACTTTCTAGTTAAGAAGTTACCAAAGCTGCCATTTGGGGGATGGAAACTGGTTGAGAAGGAAAAGTCTTATTGGAGTGTATACACAGGCAGATCATTCTGTCTTAGAGGTGCTAATTCTTGAAATTGACAAGAAGACCCTTTCTTTTCCAATTTTGAAGTTAAATATATCAGCTTCTCCATCCAAGCCACTGGCTGAAGTATCTGGGGAAGGGCAGAGGGTGGTATAGGAGATGGGAGAGTAGGCAAAGACAAGGGCCGGTGCTCTTAGGGTGGAAAACTCTTGGAGCCTCTGTTTTTTGAACTTTGAAACCATTGGTGGCAGGGTTCAGTCACTGACAGCACAAGTTCACTGAGTCACTTCAAGAGTTGAATAATTTCTGAAGCCCTGGTCTCAGGAGAAGATTAAATTTTTATACTGGGGCAGTGGTTCACTTTAAAACAAAACAAATTTTTTTAATCCTAAGAATTAACTAAAACCCCAAACGCTGTCTTGAATCATGAGATCCATCAGTTCTTGACATCATTTAGACCTGCATCTAGAACTCCGTTGTAAAACCTTTTTAGGCATGTGTTAGGTTTCTGTGAAAAATTTGTTTAAATGTTAAACTTCATACCAACACTGTCAGTTTTTGTCTTAATAAAACTATAGATTTATATTAAAAATATGTATATATTATATGCACTGAAAAAAGACTGGAATAACAAAAACTATCAACAGTTTAATGTGAAATTATGAGTAACTTATTTTCTCAAGTGTTTTTATGAGTGTATATTACTTTTGCAATCAAAATTATAAAAGTTTCATATAAGTACTGTTTATACCACAGCATTGCTTGATGTCCTTTGAGTTACCCTGAAGAAAGTAGCCTTTTCTCCTTTGGCCCCATCCATCTTCCCAGTTTCATTTATCATTCTCTCATACATACTATTTTCCAGCCACACTGAACTTCTCACCATTCTTTTCACACAACAGGAACTTGCATATGCTATTCCTTAAACCTGGAATGCTTTTTGCTCTCTTCTATACTTACTTATTCTTCCAGATTCACTTCAAATGCATTTCAGGCTCCTGAATGCACAGTTGATCGCTTCAGGCTTTACAGTTCTTTTTTTATATCTGTTACAGCATTTATCACATGGTAATGTGACTCAATTATAAATTTTCTTCACTAAATTGTAATCCTATCTGCAGTGGAGTGTATATATTATTTACTTTTGTATCAACAGTACCTAGCACACAGTAGGCTACTCAACGAATGCTAAATAAGTAAATTTTAAATGTACTTTTACCTCTAACTCAGAAAAGAATCAAGCAGCTGAACAGATAAATGAATGAATGGACTAGTGGTCAGCTTGACCACCCAGAACAAATCTGTAGTACTCGGCACCCAAGCTCAGAAAAGGAATTGTATTGGAGGTAAGCTCCTTGAAAGGATGTTATACAAAACCTGAAAATGGGAGAATTTTATAAACATTAACAAAAGACACTTTGCCTCAGATAGCATGCTTTTGGAATTCAGAAAACTGCATGATAATGTCAAGAAATGCCAGTGGCCTATGGTATTCCCTCCCTAGGGACACTTGGAGGCTGTATAAGCAGACTGGCCTGGGGTTGCTATTAGGAGAAAGAAAGATGCACCATGGCCAGGAATGATCAGGGTAGAATCCTGAATTTTCAAAATAGGTTATATATACTCTCTACCCTCATCGTTCTGATCATCACCTAGGAGGTGACCAAGAGGAGATGAACCCTTTCTGGGGAAGGTTGTATTCATTGACCACACTAAGTTGCGTGGACTAGGAGGAAGTGAGGGAGGTGGAGTCAGAAATCTTTTTGAGTTGATTTTTGGGAAGACCTTTCCAGTGCTCAACAAAATCAGATGCCTGCAGATGGTGGGGAGTGCAGAATATCCCTCAGATACCTTGATGAGTGGCCTGTTGTTGGGTGGTCTTTACATTGGTTCCCCTTTTCCCCAGGTCCCACAGGGGTGATGTGGACCAGATAGATGCCACACATGCAGTGAGCTGCACTCTAGAACAGGAACACTGAGTTCAGGGAATCTACCTCTTTCAGAGCAAGCAGTAAGCAAGCTTGCTCTTGGTTCTGAAGGGAGACATCACTTCATTTTTCAAGGTGGCTTCCTGCAGCATAACCCTGAAATGGTCTGCATGAAGAGTGATTAGGGCCTTGTATTCTTGGCATACCCAGCAAGATGTGTGGGAATACAGAGACTCATGGAGGAGTCTCCCAACAGATATGCCCTGTGAAACTATCAATGCTTCACATTCATGCCAATGACCAACACTAAAAAAAAAAAAAAAGGAACAAATGAAGTGGACTAAGTAATTCCAATTAAAGAAGAGGATCTCTTGAAATAAGAAAAATTGCTTCCTTAACTCATTCTTCCTTTTCAGTATCTTCTGCCTAGTATTTTTCAACCACAATATAAGGCATTACTTTTTCTTTAGGATGTATAGTTTTCTTCTAAAATCATAAAAGCTGTCTTTCATAGTCCTCTGATGACTTAATTTCCTTTTCTTCTTAGATATTCTCCTGAAAGAAAACAGAATATGGTTATTACTTATGAACAGTACATTATCACAATATGATTCATTCATTTATTCCATAAACGTTTGTAACTACCATGTACTAGGCACTGTGCTAAGTACTTGGAGATACAAGGATGACTGGATAGTTAAGACCCAATCCCTGACTTCAAGGAGTTCATTGGCTATTAGGGGATATATATATATATATACACATATACACATATACACATATACACATATACATATATACATACACACAATGCTCCTAGAATCTTTCATAATAAAAAATTTTAATAGTTCTTTATTTCCCAAATTTTCTATAATTGTCATGCATAATTTTTGAAAGAGAAAAATATAATTAAAAGAAAAACAAGTCAAGGAAATAGAAGTAATGAGACATGAGGGAATTCCCTGGAGGTCCAGTGATTAGGACTTGGTGCTTTCGCTGCAGTGGCCCAAGTTCAATCCCTGGTTGGGGAACCCGCAAGCGATGTGGGCGCAGCCAAAAAAGAAAAAAAATTGAGACATGAGATAAGTAACTGGCTCCTGAGTGGATATCAGCCTCATCCATCCCTCATGAGCATTCAGTCACTTCCAGGATAGCCTATCCCTTCCCAGAGTAGTGAGATCTTAGTGGAATGATGTCAGCCCTGTCCTTCTAAATAACACACATTCTTTGCAGTCTCTTGTAGCCCTAAGCACTTTTTAGTGCAAGCCACAGAATCTACATTACAGTGGTCAGGCAACTTCTCTGGTCTTCTCCACAGGATACCTGGGGAATTAGCCCTGGGCCACAGCTGATAGGATAGAGTCTGGCCTCTTTAGAGCCTAATTGCTCATCTTCCTGGCTTCCTTTTCTGCATAGCTTTAATTCGATAATTAGCCCAGATATACAAGTCTCTGTTCTGTCCTCCTGCTCCTGCCCTACTCTACTGAAACTGAACCTCCCTTAAATCCTGACACCTGCTCAGGAAAGATCCTCGGTGGTTGTAATTGCCTGTTCCTCCCATGTTGGAGTTCATCCCTCCTGTTCGGTGCTTCCTAAGTTGTGTCTTGCCTACGCTCAGTCCTATTTGCTCCTAGAATACCTCATTGCCAGCTGTGTAGCATGGTTTATGACAATCCATGCTAGGGAACTATTTATGACAACTGTGAAGGTCTGTACTTATATACATTTTGTGTGTGTGTAGTTTCTGTGACGGTAGTTAATTTCTCAATTAATCCTTTAAGATTCAGCTGTCTGAAAAATGGTATAGATGATCTTATTTGCAAAGCAGAAATAGAGACACAGATGTAGAGAACAAACTATGGGTACCAAGGGGGAAAGGAGGGGGTGGGAGGAATTGGGAGATTGGGATTGACATATATACACTATAGATACTATGTATAAAATAGATAACTAATGAGAACCTACTGTATGGCACAGGGAACTCTACTTAATGCTCTGTGGTGACCTAAATGGGAAGGAAATCCAAAAAAGAGGGGATATATGTATACGTATAGCTGATTCACTTTGCTGTATGGTAGAAACTAACATAACATTGTAAAGCAACTATACTCCAATAAAAATTAATAAAAAAAAAAAAGATTCAGCTGTCTGGAGCCCTCCCAGATTCTGCTAGGCAGAGGTCATTCATTTATCTGTTCATCAAACATGCATTAATTTCCTACTCATCATTAGACACTGTTTTAGGGACTGGATTAAGAAGAAATTCTTGCTTTCTAGGGGCTCACAATCAAGGTAAACAAAGGACTCTAATGTCAGTAATAATAAAGGTATGCATAAAATACATAGCACAGTAGAGAGAAGCCCAAGATCTGATTTGGGTTTTCAATGATGATTAGGAATTTGCCAACTAGATGTGAAAGGGCAGGGACAGAAAGGTAAGATATTTCAGGCAGATAGGGCAGCACGTATCGTATAGAGGCATGGAAGGCAGAGACTATCTTAACCAGCTTTGATTTCCTAGCTTATTAGGATAGTGCAGTGCACATACATGTAGGTCGTCACTGAGAATTCGTTGAAAGAATGAAAGATTGGCTGCTTTCCTCACTCGCAGAAGTAGATAGAGGATTCTACTATTTCAAAGGAGTGTTCAAGCAACTCCAACAAAAACTTTTTTTTAGAAATTTAAATTTAGGGGACTTCCCTGGTGGCACAGTGGATAAGACTGCGCTCCCAATGCAGGGGGCCTGGGTTTGATCCCTGGTCGGGGAATCGGGGAACTAGATCCCCCATGCATTCTGCAACTAAGAGTTCGCATGCCACAACTAAGGAGCCTGCCTGCTGCAACTAAGACCTGGCGCAGCCAAATAAATAAATAAATAAATATTTTTTTAAAAAGTGACTACTAAAACTGCTAAAAAAAAGAAATTTAAATTTAGATTAAAAAATCTAAACACAGATACAATTTATCGTTTATTAAGCTCAACTCTCATAATTTCCCAGTTAGTTCTACATTAGATCTTTATTTTAAAACATAGAGACATGGAAGGGGAATGCAGCAGATACCAATAAGCCTGGGTCACAGTAATTTCTTTTTCCGTAGAAAATCCTTTTATAGAGGATGGCCCCCAGCAACTACATCTCTGCTTTTTTACCCTGCCCTTCCCACCTCCTAACCCCAGCTGACTGATATAAAGGTAAACTATATGACCTAAGACTTGTCAGATCAGGGTTCTAAAAGAAATTAAGAGATAGGATGCAAGGCTCGACCATGACACCACCAGGAAAGGAGGCAGTCTGCAGTGGGATGGAACAAAGCTGACCCTCTTAGGAGGAGAGACTAGAGAAGAGTTCTAGCAGTGTTCCAGTCCCTGGAATCCATTTTCCTTGTGGCTCAGCTGCACTCTGTCCTTTCACCAGTTATATAAGTAACCCCGGTACCCTCCCTATAAATTCCTCCTTTCTACCCTAGCTGGTTTGATTGGGTTACTTGCAGTCAGAAGACTTGACTACCACAGGGAACAAAGACAGCCATTGGGAGCAAACTTACCCAATTTCTCTGTGGCTTCCACACAGACACTAGGATACATGCCCTCAGTGTAAGTTGCCACCAGAAGATACAGATGGGTCTTCACAACAACCACACCAGTGTTTTCCTAGATAAAAATAAAACAGAATGCCCTTCTCTTGGTTCTAATTACAGGACAAGAAGTTACACGCCAGCCACATTTTTCACCGTTTCCTGACTTCCATATTCATTATGTTTATTTTTGGACTCTCCACTCTTTTTCACTAATTTAGTTGTCAAAAAGTTTCAGACTGTTGTAATAACAGCATGTGTATTCTGAAAAAAGCCCCCGAATTGATTGTAATATACCCCTATCCCAGTGAGAACAACAGATGTCATGGAAAGGAAATACATTTTGGAATTAGATAGCTCTGGGCTTGAATCCCAGCACCTCCATTTTCTGCTGTATGACTATGGAAGAGTTATTTAACCTGGTTAAGCCTCAGTTTCCTCATCTGTAAATGAGGCTACTTAGTTTATAATGTGGGTGAAGTGTGCCTAACCCATAATATAGGGCATCCAGAAATATGACTGTCATCCCCTTAATTCCTTATAGGCAACAGTGAACCAACACACGTTTTAAGCACAAGAGTAATATCACTTTGCTTTTTAAAAAAGGAGAATGTAGAGTATGAGGGATAATTGCAGTGGAGAGAGACAGTTCAGGCACAGTTCAGTTGATAAATTCTGGAATGAACATTTCTCAAAACCAGGCTCTCTGCTAGTACTTTCTTTTACATGTGCCTTCCTGGCACTAGACTGCTATCTCAAACATTGCCATTGCAGTAACAGGCTTAGTCTGTTTTAAAGATAGGATCAGGAGAGGCACTGAAAATTGGAGTCAAATTCTTTTCTTAAGGTTTTTACGAAGTTGTCTTCAAATCTTGAACACTCACACTCTTAGCATAAAGAGAATAGTCATCTGCCCGGACACATTTGTAGTCCTTCTCCTTGAAATACAATCCTTCTCTTCTGGTTTTCAAAGGGTTCTTGGCAAATCCATTCACAAGTGTTTGGACATCACTGGGCATTACCTGCGGAGGTTAAATAGACTAGAAGTTGGCAACCTATGGTGGGCTGGTCAAATTTGTCCCACTACCAGTTTTTGTAGGCCTGCAAACGAAGAATGGTTTTTACATTTTTAAGTAGTTGAAAAAAAAATCAAAATAATAATATTTTGTGATATGTAAAAATTACATGAAATTCAAATTTCAGTGTTCATAAAGTTTTATTGGAACATAGTCACTCCCATTCTTTTGTGTACTGTCTATAGCCTTTACAGAAAAAGATTTAAACTCTTATGCCCAAACCTGTTTTTTTCTTACACTAAATCCAGGTGATGCTACACATAGGCTCTGCTCCTGGAGTTTGATGAGGGCTGCACTGTCCACATGCTTTGTTCCCAGGAGTGTATCTAACAGTAAGTTCTGCAAATGGCTCATGCGCCCTCAGCCCTGAAAAAGGGAACTGCAGTTGAAACGATCTGCTCTGGCTAGCTTTTAAAAGCCCTGTGAATACAAATGTCCCTAAGACACCCCGGACAGCTTTAACATCAGCATGTGCACTTTGAAAAGATGAAGGGTGAAAATGGAGTTCCATCATCCAGTGCCCACCAATACTCAAGAGGAAAACAGAATCATAGAAAATCAGTTCACAAAGAGGGTTATGAGTTTGGAAAATCACAGCTCGTAATTTTCTATCTATGTCAATGGTTTGCATCAGAATCACTTAGGATTAAAACTAAAAAAATTAAAAACCTGACGAAATGGAGAACTACTGAAGTAAACAAGACTAAATGAGGTATACTGGTCATGAGTCCTCACGTTCCCTTCCCGCTGACCAACATCAGCACCAACTATGGGCACTGATCAATACTCCAGGGACTAAAAACACCTTAAGGCACCTAAAGCGACATTTTCCGCACAAGTTCCCAAGTCTTCTTGGGCCCTCCTCATCGGGGCAAACTCCACAAACACTCGTCATTCCAAGGGATCCTAAGGGCAGGAGCCCCTTGCCCGCCATTCCCTTACGCGGCGATTTGGCCCACGGGGGTTCCCTGGAGCGGGGTTACTGAGGGCGAGGGAGGGTGTGTTAATGTCCAGTCTGGTTGGCTGCGGAGACGCACAGGAGGGGCAGGGGGTTTGGGGGATCGCGGCGGGCCAGACCAGGAGAAGCCCTCTGGCTCTCGGGAAGAAACCCAACACTCAACCAAAGGCTGGCTTGAAGCGCATGCGGCGGTCAACGGACGCGGGGGGAGGCGGGGCGAGAGGGCGACGAGCCCAGCTATTGGCTGCGGCAGCTGCCCGTCACCGAGAAGCGCTATGGCTCCGACCGCAGACCACGACCAGTCCTTGCGCGCCAGAGCTACGACTTTCCTGGTTTCTTCTCAGCCAGACGGGTCTGCGGGAGCGTATTTGCGCGGGGCTCAGGGACACAGCGGCCGAGTCTCCGGACCGGGCGGTCCTGCGAAATTCGGAGTCCTCCGGCCGCCTCGGCGGGGCGCGGGCTCCTTGTCCGCCGCGGCGGAGGGGTCGCGGGGTGCTCCGACCGAATCTCTGGACGCGAAACGTTCTTAGTCTACCGCGGCGACGGGCGCGAGCTGACTGGGCCTCAGGTGGGACGGGCTCACTCTCCCGCCGCAGCCGACTACTCAGGCGCCGTGGGCTGTCGGGCCCGGCCCTGTCGTGGTGCCAGAGAACCGAAGGCCCTGCTAGTCGAGGGAGGGGAGCTGAGGTACCTGTCGCGGCCTGCAGCTTTTCCTCCAGGACGGGCGGAGGCCACACGCACCTTGCCAACGGGGTAGGAGGGAAGGGGCAGGGTCGTGGGTGCTTCTCCCTCAGGCACGGGCTGGACGGGGCTGAGGGGCTGGGGGTGGCGGTTTGGGCCTGTCAGAGCTTGAAGACAAGCTGATTGTGTTCAAAAGCCCTTCCTTCCTTCTCGAAGAAGCCCATCCTGGGTGTGCTTCAGGAGCCAGAAGGCTGCAACTCTGCCCACTCCGAAAACTGCAGATGCGACTCCTAGAGGCCAGGCTGAGAATTGCCACACCGGCTCCATTGGGCCACGTTGTGGGAAGCCTGGGATTCGAGGGGACGGCGGGTGGGTCTGGAGAGAGCTCCCCTGCTTAAAGGAGGCTGGCTCGGAAGACACCAGCAGAAGCCTGGGTGAAGGCCCCTCTCCTTAGGGAAAGCGTGGGTGTCTAAAGCTCAGAATACGTTCCACGTCTGTTCACGGCCACGAATAGTGATTATTAATCAAATAGAAGAGAGAATAAATCTGAATTCTCGTTACTAAGTAAGCTAATTTTTTAGTTTTTCTAGGGGCTCTGTTATTTGTGACCACAATGAAAAGTTCAGACGATGATGTGATAACTGACAGACTTCCCAAGCTCAAGAGCTCAAACGAATGGCTGGAGCCCCAGCCACTTTCCTTCATGGAGGTACAGTAGTAATGGCGTTCTGAAGTTTATACTTGGGTGGTTGCACTGACAAGTAGCCTGTGCTAAATATATTATTCTCTGTGTTTTCTATTCTGTTCTTTATTATCCCTTTCTTTCTATTAACCTTGTGTTTACTTTGCTCTCCATTTTCTAGTTTAACATGGAATCATAGGTCATTGCTTATATACCTTTTCTAGTATAACAAAGTTATAAAGTTTCTCCGGAAGCACTGCTTTAACTGCATCACCCAAATTTATATATGTTGTGGTTTTGTTTTTTTAGATTCTTTTTTTCTACACAGCTTTATTAAGGTATAATTGATATACAATAAACTGCACGTATTTGAAGTGTACAGTTTGATAAATTCTTAGCTATGTATTCACACATGAAACCGTCACCGCAGTCGAGACAGTGAACATATTCAATACTCCCAAAGTTTCTTCATTGTGTGCCTTTGTGAGTGCCCCCTCCCTGCCTGCTTTCTATCACTATAGTTTATTTTATTTTATTTTTCTTAAATTTTATTTTAATTAAAAAAATTTTTTTTTAATTTTATTTTTTTTATACAGCAGGTTCTTATTAATCATCCATTTTATACATATTAGTGTATACATGTCAATCCCAATCTCCCAATTCATCCCCCCACCACCACCCCCCCACCACTTTACCCCCCTTGGTGTCCATATGTTTGTTTTCTACATCTGTGTCTCTATTTCTGCCCTGCAAACCGGTTCATCTGTACCATTTTTCTAGGTTCCACATGTATGTGTTAATATATGATATTTGTTTGTCTCTTTCTGACTTACTTCACTCTGTATGACAGTCTCTAGATCCATCCACGTCTCTACAAATGGCTCAATTTCGTTCCTTTTTATGGCTGAGTAATATCCCATTGTATATATGTACCACATCTTCTTTATCCATTTGTCTGTCTCTCGGCATTTAGGTTGCTTCCATGTCCTGCCTATTGTAAATAGTGCTGCAGTGAACATTGGGGTGCATGTGTCTTTATGAATTATGGTTTTCTTTGGGTGTATACCCAGTAGTGGGATTGGTGGGTCATGTGGTAATTCTATTTTTAGTTTTTTAAGGAACCTCCATACTGTTCTCCATAGTGGCTGTATCAATTTACATTCCCACCAACAGTGCAAGAGGGTTCCCTTTTCTCCACACCCTCCCCAGCATTTGTTGTTTATAGATATTCTGATGATGCCCATTCTAACTGGTGTGAGGTGATACCTCATTGTAGTTTTGATTTGCATTTCTCTAATATTAGTGATGTTGAGCAGCCCTTCATGTGTTTGTTGGCAACCTGTATATCCTCTTTGGAGAAATGTCTATTTAGGTCTTCTGCCCATTTTTGGATTGGGTTGTTTGTTTTCTTAATATTGAGCTGCATGAGCTGTTTATATATTTTGGAGATTAATCCTTTGTCTGTTGATTTGTTTGCAAATATTTTCTCCCATTCTGAGTGTTGTCTTTTTGTCTTGTTTGTAGTTTCCTTTGCTGTGCAAAAGCTTTTAAGTTTCATTAGGTCCCATTTGTTTATTTTTGTTTTTATTTCCATTACTCTAGGAGGTGGATCAAAAAAGATCTTGCTGTGATTTATGTCAAAGAGTGTTCTTCCTGTGTTTTCCTCTAAGAGTTTTATAGTGTCCAGTCTTATATTTAGGCCTTTAATCCATTTTGAGTTTATTTTTGTGTATGGTGTTAGGGCGTGTTCTAATTTCATTCTTTTACATGTAGCTGTCCAGTTTTCCCAGCACCACTTATTGAAGAGACTGTCTTTTCTCCATTGTATATCCTTGCCTCCTTTGTCATAGATTAGTTGACCATAGGTGTGTGGGTTTATCTCTGGGCTTTCTGTCCTGTTCCATTGATCTGTATTTCTGCTTTTGTGCCAGTACCATAGTGTCTTGATTAGTGTAGCTTTGTAGTATAGTCTGAAGTCAGCTCCGTTTTTTTCCCTCAAGACCACTTTGGCTCTTCAGGATCTTTTGTGTCTCCATACACATTTTAAGACTTTTTGTTCTAGTTCTGTAAAAAATGCCATTGGTAATTTGATAAGGATTGCATTGAATCTGTAGATAGGTTTGGGTAGTATAGTCATTTTCACAACATTGATTCTTCCAGTCCAAGAACATGGTATAGCTCTCCATCTGTTTGTATCATCTTTAATTTCTTTCATCAGTGTCTTATAGTTTTCTGCATACAGGTCTTTTGTCTCCCTAGGTCTGTTTATTCTTAGGTATTTTATTCTTTTTGTTGCAGTGGTAAATGGGAGTGTTTCCTTAATTTCTCTTTCAGATTTTTCATCATTAGTGTATAGGAATGCAAGAGATTTCTGTGCATTAATTTTGTATCTTGCAACTTTACCACATTCATTGACTAGCTCTAGTAGTTTTCTGGTGGCATCTTTAGGATTCTCTATGTATAGTATCATGTCATCTACAAACAGTGACAGTTTTACTTCTTTTCCAATTTGTATTCCTTTTATTTCTTTTTCTTCTCTGATTGCCATGGCTAGGACTTTCAAAACTATGTTGAATAATAGTGGTGAGAGTGGACATCCTTGTCTCGTTCCTGATCTTAGAGGAAATGCTTTCAGTTTTTCACCATTGAGAATGATGTTTGCTGTGGGTTTGTCATACATGGCCTTTATTATGTTGAGGTAGATTCCTTCTATGCCCGCTTTCTGGAGAGTTTTTATCATAAATGGGTGTTGAATTTTGCCAAAAGCTTTTTCTGCATCTATTGAGATGATCATATGGTTTTTATTCTTCAATTTGTTAATATGGTGTATCACATTGATTGATTTGTGTATATTGAAGAATCCTTGCATCCCTGGGATAAATCCCACTTGATCATGGTGTATGATCCTTTTAATGTGTTGTTGAATTCTGTTTGCTAGTATTTTGTTGAGGATTTTTGTATCTATATTCATGAGTCATATTGGTCTGTAATTTTCTTTTTTTGTAGTATCTTTGTGTGGTTTTGGTATCAGGGTGATGGTGGCCTCATAGAATGAGTTTGGGAGTGTTCCGTCCTCTGCAATTTTTTGGAAGAGTTTGAGAAGGATGGGTGTTAGCTCTTCTCTAAATGTTTGATAGAATTCACCTGTGAAGACATCTGGTTCTGGACTTTTGTTTGTTGGAAGATTTTTAATCACAGTTTCAATTTCATTACTTGTGATTGGTCTGTTCATATTTTCTGTTTCTTCCTGGTTCAGTCTTGGAAGGTTATACCTTTCTAAAAATTTGTCCATTTCTTCCAGGTTGTCCATTTTATTGGCATAAAGTTGCTTGTAGTAGTCTCTTAGGATGCTTTGTATTTCTGTTGTAACTTCTCCTTTTTCATTTCTGATTTTATTGATTTGAGTCCTCTCCCTCTTTTTATTGATGAGTCTGGCTAATGGCTTATCAATTTTGTTTATCTTCTCAAAGAACCAACTTTTAGTTTTATTGATCTTTGCTATTGTTTTCTTTGTTTCTATTTCATTTATTTCTGCTCTGATCTTGATGATTTCTTTCCTTCTGCTAACTTTGGGTTTTGTTTGTTCTTCTTTCTCTAGTTTCTTTAGGTGTAAGGTTAAATTGTTTACTTGAGATTTTTCTTGTTTCTTTAGGTAGGCTTGTATAGCTATAACCTTCCCTCTTAGAACTGCTTTTGCTGCATCCCATAGGTTTTGGGTCGTCGTGTTTTCATTGTCATTTGTCTCTAGGTATTTTTTTATTTCCTTTTTGATTTCTTCAGTGATCTCTTGGTTATTTAGTAACGTATTGTTTAGCCTCCATGTGTTTGTCTTTTTTATGTTTTTTTCCCTGTAATTCATTTCTAATCTCATAGCGTTGTGGTCAGAAAAGATGCTTGATGTGATTTCAGTTTTCTTAAATTTACTGAGGCTTGATCTGTGACCCAAGATGTGCTCTATCCTGGAGAATGTTCCGTGCGCACTTGAGAAGAACGTGTAATCTGCTGTTTTTGGATGGAATGTCCTATATATATCAATTAAATCTATCTGGTCTATTGTGTCATTTAAAGCTTCTGTTTCCTTATTTATTTTCATTTTGGATGATCTGTCCATTGGTGTAAGTGAGGTGTTAAAGTCCCCCACTATGATTGTGTTACTGTCGATTTCCTCTTTTATAGCTGTTAGCAATTGCCTTATGTATTGAGGTGCTCCTATGTTGGGTGCATATATATTTATAATTGTTATATCTTCTTCTTGGATTGATCCCTGGATCATTATGTAGTGTCCTTCCTTGTCTCTTGTAACATTCTTTATTTTAAAGTCTATTTTATCTGATATGAGTATAGCTACTCCAGCTTTCTTTTGATTTCCATTTGCATGGAATATCTTTTTCCATCCCCTCACTTTCAGTCTGTATGTGTCCCTAGGTCTAAAGTGGGTCTCTTGTAGACAGCATATATATGGGTCTTTATTTTGTATCCATTCAGCCAGTCTGTGTCTTCTGGTTGGGGCATTTAATCCATTCACGTTTAAGGTAATGATCGATATGTATGTTCCTATGACCATTTTCTTAATTGTTTTGGGTTTGTTTTTGTAGGTCCTTTTCTTCTCTTGTGTTTCCCACTTAGAGAAGTGCCTTTAGCATTTGTTGTAGAGCTGGTTTGGTGGTGCTGAATTCTCTTAGCTTTTGCTTGTCTGTAAAGCTTTTGATTTCTCCATCAAATCTAAATGAGATCCTTGCCGGGTAGAGTAATCTTGGTTGTAGGTTCTTCCCTTTCATCACTTTAAGTATATCATGCCACTCCCTTCTGGCTTGCAGAATTTCTGCTGAGAAATCAGCTGTTAACCTTATGGGAGTTCCCTTGTATGTTATTTGTCGTTTTTCCCTTGCTGCTTTCAATAATTTTTCTTTGTCTTTAATTTTTGCCACTTTGATTACTATGTGTCTCGGCGTGTTTCTCCTTGGGTTTATCCTGTATGGGACTCTCTGCGCTTCCTGGACTTGGGTGGCTATTTCCTTTCCCATGTTAGGGAAGTTTTCGACTATAATCTCTTCAAATATTTTCTCTGGCCCTTTCTCTCTCTCTTCTCCTTCTGGGACCCCTATAATGCAAATGTTGTTGCGTTTAATGTTGTCCCAGAGGTCTCTTAGGCTGTCTTCACTTCTTTTCATTCTATTTTCTTTAGTGTGTTCCGCAGCAGTGGATTCCACCATTCTGTCTTCCAGGTCACTTATCCGTTCTTCTGCCTCAGTTATTCTGCTATTGATTCCTTCTAGTGTAGTTTTCATTTCAGTTATTGTATTGTTCATCTCTGTTTGTTTGTTCTTTAATTCTTCTAGGTCTTTGTTAATCATTTCTTGCATCTTCTCAATCTTTGCCTCCATTCTTTTTCCGAGGTCCTGGATCATCTTCACTATCATTATTCTGAATTCTTTTTCTGGAAGGTTGCCTATCTCCACTTCATTTAGTTGTTTTTCTGGGGTTTTTTCTTGTTCCTCCATCTGGTACATGGCCCTCTGCCTTTTCATCTTGTGTATCTTTCTGTAACTCTGGTTTTTGGTCCACAGGCTGCAGGATTGTAGTTTTTCTTGCTTCTGCTGTCTGCTCTCTGGTGGTTGAGGCTATCTAAGAGGCTTGATGGGAGGCTCTGGTGGTGGGTAGAGCTGACTGTTGCTGTGGCAGTCAGAGCTCAGTAAAACTTTAATCCACTTGACTGTTGTTGGGTGGGGCTGGGTTCCCTCCCTGTTGGTTGTTTTGCCTGAGGCAACCCAACACTGGAGCCTACCTGGGCTCTTTGGTGGGGTTAATGGCAGACTCTGGGAGGGCTCACGCCAAGGAGCACTTCCCAGAACCTCCGCTGCCAGTGTCCTTGTCCCCACGGTGAAACAGAGCCACCCCCCGCCTCTGCAGGAGACCCCCCAACACCAGCAGGTAGGTCTGGTTCAGTCTCCCCCAGGGTCACTGCTCCTTCCCCTGGGTCCCGATGCGCACACTACTTTGTGTGTGCCCTCCAAGAGTGGGGTCTCTGTTTCCCCCAGTCCTGTCAAAGTCCTGCAATCAATTCCCACTAGGCTTCAAAGTCTGATTCTCTAGGAATTCCTTCTCCCGTTGCCGGACCCCCAGGTTGGGAAGCCTGACGTGGGGCTCAGCAACTTCACTCCAGTGGGTGGACTTCTGTGGTATAAGTGTTCGCCAGTCTGTGAGTCACCCACCCAGCAGTTATGGGATTTGATTTTACTCTGATTGCACCCCTCCTACCGTCTCACTGTGGCTTCTCCTCTGTCCTTGGACGTGGGGTATCCTCCTTGGTGAAGTCCAGGGTCTTCCTGTCAATGATTGTCCAGCAGCCAGTTGTGATTCTGGTGCTCTCGCGAGAGGGAGTGAGAGCACGTCCTTCTACTCCGCCATCTTGGTTAATCCCCTGTTCCATTCTTTTATTTATCACTTCTGGGACTCCAGTTATCAACTTGTTGAACCTTTTGTTATTGTCTCATAAGTTGCTACAACTCTATTCATTTTCCTATCTTTTTTCTTCCTGTTTCCCAGACTGGATAAATTCTAATGATTTGAATTCAAGTTCACTGACTCTTTTTATGTCATCTTCAATCTGCTGTTAAGCCCATTTAAGTTTGTTTGTTTTTTAAATTTAAGAACTGTATTTTCCACTTGGTTATTTTTCAATCTCTGTTTTTCTGCTGGGGTTTTCTATTCATTCATTGTGAGCATATTTTCCTATAACTTCTTAAACATAGCTATAATAGTTGACCTAAAATCCTTGTCTGCTGATTCCAACATGTGGGCTATCTCAGAGTTGGTCTCCAGTTGATTGTCTTTGTTTTAAGTATGGGTCACGTTTTCCTGTTTGTCTAGTGATTTTGGACATTATGAGTGATACATTGTAAAGGGTCTGGATTCTGTTTTGTTCCTCTGATTAATACTGAGTTTTTGTTGTAGCAGGCAGTTAACTTGGCTGAACATGAACTCTGAACTTTGTCTCTCCTGCAGTTGGCAGCAGGTGAAATCACTGTTTAGTCTTTTTTAGGTTTAGCTGGGCTCCACGGAGTCTGCTTTGTGCTTATGTACTTCAAGGGTCTGCCAGAGATTTGGTCTGCAGAATTTGTGGCATTCTCTGTATGGCTTTCTCCTTTCAGGTATTTCTCCTCTCATTTTCCTGCTGCTATGGTTGCCCTGAACTCTGTCTGCTAATTATTGAATCTGTAAAACTGTGTATTCCTGTCTGCGTTTGAGCTACCTTGTTTAGCTATGACTGAGGCCTGCTTGTTAAACAAAAGTCCATAAAGAACTGAAAACTTTTCCAGTGCTGTTCTCTTTTTTCAAGTGTTGACTACCCTTTAGTTTCTTCCTGCTCTGGCTCAGTCTCCAGTGTCTTCAGGTGGTTGTTTTAATATTTCAGTACTCAATCTTGGTTTTAAGAGCAGTAGATTTGCTAGGAATAGCAACTCTGTGAGGCAGAAAGAACAAAGAAAATGAATTTGGAGTTAGATACATTTGAGTTTGAATTCTGGGCTCAGTGCAGGATTTTCTAGGCCTCTGGTTGTTGCTTAACTCCCTTGAGCCTTAATTTCCTTGTGTTTTAATGGGGAAGGTTAGTTCTTAGATTTTGAGATTTTACTCATCTATTCTGGAAAACAAGGGGAGTGGAACGGAAGACAACTAATTCTATTGACAGTTAATTTGAGAATATTTTATTTTTGTGTAATTATGAGAGGATTTCAAAGGCCCATCCCAAATGTCCACTTTGGGACTCTTTTATTATTAATCATTTTTTCCATTGTGGAAAAATTATAAAATTTACTCTTTTTAACTATTTTTAAGTGTGTAAGTCAGTGATGTTAATTACATTCACATGTATGCTAGAAATCAATCTCTTGCATTTTCTGACATGTTTAATTGTGGAAGATTTGTTATGAAAATGGAAAAATTTAATTTTATGAGCTATTTCCTGAAGATTGTGTTGCTTTAAAATACTGAAAATGTGGCTTGTTCATAAAAAGTATTAATATTTGATAGCTATAATGACTAAATGAATTCAAATAGAATTCATTCATGAGTAAATGAATTCAAATAGAATTCATTCATGAGTAAATGAATTCAAATAGAGGCCTGATTGAATCACTTTATAGGATGTGAAAAAAGATGGGTTTTACCTACCATGTGTGTCTGGGCAAAGTCATTTGACCATATTGGGACTCAAAATGTCTGTGATCTGAGTTATTTTTTCCCTAGAATGAGCTGTAGCTGAGAGCAGAAAGATTCAAATACTCTTTAAAAAGTACTGATGATATGATTTGAAGTAGAAAAATTGGATTGACAGAGAACTTTCCAGGGATATGTATGTCACATATAAAATGAGTCTAGGTAGTATTAATAATTTAATTTTCAAATATTTGATTTTCAAAATGTCATTCTGTCATTTTAGGCATTAGCTAAAGAAGATATTGATGCAGCTATTCAATCAATATTATACAGAGAAAATTATAGAATTAAGGTAAGAATTGGCTGCAGAATATGTCTCAATTAAAAATTAAACTTTATTTTTCCATTTCAGATGTAGTGCATTGTCATTATAAAAATTTTAGAAAATATAGAAGACAATTAAAACACTCATTAGCCTTTAGGATTGAACTTAAAAGACCTCTGAGATTGCTTTAATTTAGTTCCTCTCTTATTATACTTTGTGAGGACTCTTTTATAGATACCTTATAAGAGTTTCCTCCTACTCACTTGTTCCTTCATATTAGTGGGGCTTCTGTGGAGTCACTATGTATTCTTAAAAGCTTTAAGAGCTGTTATTGGAACACACTGACCAATTATTACCAGGTATACATAAGTAAGAACAAAGCTTTAACTGTAGCAGGATGCGCTTAATTATAAGACAAGATGAATGTCTGTGTGAAGTGTACTAAACACTGGAGTGGGTAGCCTATTTTTGTTTTTAAGAATTTTCTTTAGAGTTGTTTAAAAAGGAAAGGAACTGTTCATTAAGAATGGTTGAAATGTGCTATGACCTGAAGTTAGGGAGGGATATCGCCTGGAGAAGATTACAGGGTTTTTATTATTTTATTTTTTTCATTTTAAATTTCATGTTGTTGATCCTAGTAATCACATGATTTCGTTTGCTAGATGAAGGTATATGAGAAGTTTTGGTGAGAATGATTTAGTTTATAGCCTAATTTAGGCATTTTCTTTGCAGGCTACTTATCATTTTTACCAGGTTGTGCTACTGTTCTGTCTTTTTTTTTCCCCCCATAGAATATTCTTTTTTTTTTTTTTTTTTGGCTGTGCTGTGCGGCTTGTGGGATCTTAGTTCCCTGACCAGGGATTGAACTCGGCCCCTTGGCAGTGAAGGTGTGGAGTCCTAATGACTGGACTGCCAGGGAATTCCCTCCGTAGAATATTCTTCTTCCTCATTCTGTGTCATTCCTTCTCTTCCTAGATAACTCTGTTCTTTAAGGCCCATCCCAAATGTCTGCCAATTTGGAAATCTTTTAAAAAATTTAATTATTTTTCTATTGTAAAATATATATAACATAAAATTTGCTTTTTAACCATTTTTGAGTGTACAATTCAGTGACATTAATTACATTTATGTGTTGAGCAACCATAACCACTATGTATTTCTAAACCTTTTTCATCACCCCAACCAAAACTTTGTACTCATTAAGTAGTAACTTCCCAGCCCTCCTTCTGCAAGCCTCTGGTAACATCTGATTTATTTTCTGTCTCTATGAATTTGCCTATTCTAGATATTTCATATAAATGGAATCCTACAATATTTATCCTTTTGTGTCTGTCATATTTCACTTAGCATATTGCTTTTAAGGTTCATCCATATTGTAGCATGTGTCAGAACTTCACTCCTTTTTATGGTTGTATAATATTCCATTATACGTATATACCACATTTTGTTTATACCTTCATCTGTTGATGAACACTGGAATTGTTTCCACCTCTTGGCTATTGTGAGTAATGATGCAGTGAACAGTGGTATACTAGTATCTGTTTGAACCCCATATATCTCTTGCTACATGGTCCCTCCTCCTGTTGTTTTGTAGATTTGTTTTGTAGTCTGTCTTCCAGGGAGAGCAGGCATGTTGTCTAATTTATTCATGTATTCTTTGTTTCCAGTATTGTGTGTGTCACACAGTAGAAGCCAACCAAATGATTTAATTAATGGATGATTTTGTGGATTATTTTTATGAATATAAATTAAGTTTAAATTTTGGAACAAGAAAACTTTAAGATAATACATTTGTCTTTTCTATCACTGTTTACTAGGAACTAGGTAAGTATTTAAAGCATCATGACTTCTTAAATGCAAGAAGAAAAGAGATATTATATAAAAGATGGGTTGATCATGTGGCAGATCCTCTCCAGAAGAAAATTATAGAAAATGTTACTTCACATAAGAAGATTAAAAAAAGGAGACAAGAGGAATTAGATGGTTTTTTAAAATACGTAAATAAAAAGGTACTAAGAGATCATTTGTTACTTTTTTCAGTTGCTTTAAAAACTATAGTTATCTTTGTTTATTTATAATCATCCAAACAGCCTGCCCTTCCCAATTCTGTATATGTATAATCTGTACTCTGTTATAGCACATACTATTCTTAAATCCAGGGCATGTGGAAAGGATGGAGGGAAAGGGTTAGGTCTGGATTTAAATGTGTACATTAGAATAATTTTTCTTTCTTTCTCCTATGTAATTGTTAATTTTATATACCAATTAAAATTGGACTCTAGGTTCAAGATATATGTTTTTTTGTTTTTTATTCTGGAACTTGATTATTTACAGAGCTATAAAATATTTCTGTTCTCCTGGCATTTTTAAGAGCTCTGAGATGTTTGAATATTAAGTATCTAAAAACAAATTCCTATATCTTTTAGTGTTGCAACATCCTTTATTAAAATCTTGAAAATTTTAAGTAGATTCCTTCTATCACTATAATATTTCTTACTTAGATACATTAAATTTAATTTCCAATTTGATCTTCCCTTCCCTTTTGCATTTGTCATTGATGCCATTTCAAAGCATAAGAGTGGAACTGTGTGTTTGACTCTTGAGTCCTGTTGTGCTCAAAATTAATTATGGACTTCTTGTTCTTATGTGTGGTTTTATTTCCTTCCTATAGGGAAATGCATTTATAGAGCATTATGATCCAAAAGAATATGATCCTTTTTACATGAACAAAGAGGACCCGAATTTTCTGAAGGTAGATTTCTTTCTTTTTTTTAAAAAAATTTATTTATTTATCTATTTATTTTTGGCTGCACTGGGTCTTCGTACATGCTTTTTTCTCTAGTTGCGGCGCATGGGGGCTACTCTTCGTTGCAGTGCTCGGGCTTCTCATTGTGGTGGATTCTGTTGTTGGGAGCACGGGCTCTAGGTGGGTGGGCTTCAGTAGTTGTGGCACACGGGCTCAGTAGTTGTGGCTCACAGGCTCTAGAGCACAGGCTCAGTAGTTGTGGCACATGGGCTTAATTGCTCAGCAGCATGTGGGATCTTCCCGGACCAGGGCTCGAACCCGTGTCTCCTGCATTGGCAGGTGGGTTCTCAACCACTGTGCCACCAGGGAAGCCCCTGAAGGTAGATTTCTAGTTTTAACTTTGGTATTATGTGGTTTGGTTTTTTGAGCAGTCCTAATATATAAGTAGTCCTTTAGTGATTCCCAACAAATGCAGTAACATCTTAAGAATCATGTCTCATCTCCATATCTTAGAAAGGAACAAAAAAGCCAAAGTCCAAAGTAAATTAAACCTCTGTAAAATTTGAAAATATTGTATAATAATTGGGTAATAATGTTAAAAAATTTCATAGACTTTTAAATTTGTTACAAAAGTAATATATTTTTATGATATATAAATGAGAAAATCAATTTAAAAATAAAGAATAAGAAGACCACTCAAAATTACGTTACCCAGAGTGAACTCATGAACATTTTTCTGTATATCCTTCAAGACTTCTTTCTAATTGTAAACCAAGTATACTTCAATTAAAAAAACAAAGACTTCTTTCTATGTGTAGGTATATGTACACATTTTTATTTAACAAGAATGGGATCATACCACACATTAGGTTTTAAAATCTTCTTTTTCTCAGTAGTTTATGATTTGCTTTCTTTCTTTGTCAATAAATACAAATATACAATTGTAATCAATGCATGGTATTCTGTTATTAATAGCTAACTTGCACTGAGGGATTAACCACATGTTAAGATTTCTTTTTATTTTATTTCAGCATTCACTGATAATTTACAAATAAGGCAGGTGAGGCACGGGTAGGTTAAGTTACTTGTCCAAGGTTACACAGTTGTAAATAGAGTACGGGTATGTTTCTAACGACATATACTATCTTGCTATACCATCTTTTTTTTTTTTTTTAAACATATTCCTTATTTTGAACCTCTAGATTGTTTTTTTTTTAAATAAATTTATTTATTTATTTATTGGTTGCATTGGATCTCCATTGCTGCGTGTGGGCTTTTCTCTGGTTGCAGTGAGCGGGGCCTACTCTTTGTTGCAGTGCGCGGGCTTCTCATTGCAGTGGCTTCTCTTGTTGTGGAGCACAGGCTCTAGGTGTGCGGGCTTCAGTAGTTGTGGCTCGTGGGCTCTAGAGCGCAGGTTCAGTAGTAGTGGTGCACGGGCTTAGTTGCTCCGCGGCATGTGGGATCTTCCCGGACCAGGGCTCGAACCCGTGTCCCCTGCATTGACAGGCAGATTCTTAATCACTGTGCCACCTCTAGATTGTTTTTGACCTATTGTTGTCATAAATAACATTATGATGAACATCCCTGTAACTATTTATTTCTTAATTTTTTCCTTTGGGTAAGTTGTTAGAAGTAGAATTGCTGGGTTAAAAATTATGCGTGATTTTAATTCATATCACGAAATTGTCCTCCAGAATGGTTATATAAATTTGTACCTCCTCCCGAGAATCTATTTTTTCCACACTTTTGCTAATAGTGGATATTATTAAAGAAAATAAAACAAAAAACCTACCTTGAATCATAGGCATTTTAAACTGCTGGTAGTTGTAGGGCAAAGCAGTCTTTTAAATTTTTCCCCAAATTGAGGTGTGTGTATGTGCTATTGTCCCTATTTTTATAGGTCAGAGTTAAATTGAGAGTGTAGAGTTAGATCCTTAGACATACTAACTAGTAGCATACCTGGTAAGGGTTGGAATTGGGATTTAAAACCAGATCTTTTTTTTTTTTTTTATAAATTTATTTATTTATTTAATTTTTGGCTGCGTTGGGTCTTTGTTGCTGTGTGCGGGCTTTCTCTAGTTGTGGCGAGAGGGGGCTACTCTTCGTCGTGGTGCGTGGGCTTCTCATTGCAGTGGCTTGTCTTGTTGCGGAGCACGGGCTCTAGGCGTGCGGGCTTCAGTAGTTGTGGCTCGCAGGCTCCAGAGCGCAGGCTCAGTAGTTGTGACACATGGGGTTAGTTGCTCCGCAGCATGTGGGATCTCCTGGACCAGGGCTTGAACCTGTGTCCCCTGCATTGGCAGGCGGATTCTCAACCACTGCACCACTAGGGAAGCCTGAGACCAGATCTTTTGGATACCAGAATTCCATTCTGTTCTTTCACCACGTTGCCGCTCTAAATGAAGCTGATAGGTGACCTCTTAAGGTAAGCTGAGCACTTTGAGGTTATAGCAGCAGTTCTCAAAGTGAGGTACATAGATGTTTGAGAGCCCCAAAACCCTTCTAGGGGGTACATTAGGCCCAACCTTTTCATAATAGTGCCAAATTTTATTTGCCTTTTTCATTGTGTTGACATTTGCACTGATGGTACAAAAGCAATGTTGGGTAAAACTGCTAATACCTTAGAACTACTTAAGTCAGTGTTACCAGATTATACTGGTACTGTACTCATATTCTTCACTGTCATGCACTCACAGTAAAAAAAAAAAAAAAAAAATTTCAATTTCACTTAAGAATGTCCTTGATCAAACAGTAAAAAAATTATTAATTTTATTAAGTCTTACTCCCCCCTTTTTTTATTGAAGTATAGTTGATTTACGATGTTATGTTAGTTCCTGGTGTACAGCAAAGTGATTTGGTTTTTTTTATATATATACATATATATATATATATATATGTATATATATAGTTTTTCAGATTCTTTTCCATTATAGTTTGTTACAAGATATTGAATATAATTCTCTGTGCTATACGGTAGGACCTTGTTGTTTATCTGTTTTACTGTATGTAGTCATTTGTATCTGCTAATTCCAAACTCCTAATTCATCCCACCCCTCCAAGTCTTGGTCTTTTCTACATATATTTTTAATATTCTGTGTGATGAAATGGGAGGTATGCAAAGAGCATTTATGCATACTGAAATACAGTATGATTGTTTGAATTGTGAGCTGAACTGCCTGATTTTTTTTTCATGGAACATCATTTTTACTTGAAAGAATGAGTTACAGACTATGTTTATTAAGTCTTGGGTGTTTGGTAGACATTTTCTGGAAAATTGATGAAGTGAGTCTGTCACTTCAAGAAAAACAACTGACAGTATTTGTTGCTAATGATAAAATGTGAACTTTCAAACAAAAATTTGAATTTTTGAAATATCATACCATCATATGTGACAGTGTTCCAATACTCAAAGACTTTACTGATGAGACTGGTGATATTAATGAATGTGATTATTGTATAATGAAATGTACTAACATTTGGAAGACCTCACATAACTCAGTGATCTAATTTTCTCGAAACAACCAATTCATGATATGGATAAAAGATTCATTCAGAGTTCAAGTTCAGGATGGACCAATGGATTTTAATGTAGCAGAGTTTGAATAATTCATTGATATGGTTTCAGATTCTACATCATAACTGACCTTTAAGAAGCTGCCACTTGTTGAGTTTGGGAATAGTATTGATATCTAAAAAGAATATCCACAATGATCTGAAAAGGCTATTAAAACAAGAGCTAACCATGCTTCTTTGGCTGAAGGGCCTTGCTAGGAGATGTATTGGAGTGCCACCATCTCTTTGTAGTGTGTTAAATATATATAATAATTAGATTGCTGTTAGTTTGTAGATATTGTAATCTTGATTCTTCTGGCATAAGAGCCATACATGGATGCTTAGAATAGACTGATAAAGAGCTGCAACCCAGTCCTCAAAGAGGTGTTTTTCTTGTAGGTTACAATCCCACCATTTCGTGACCCTTTGAAAAAGGCACAATATGACAAAGACGATGGAAAAAGAATTCTTCTGCAGTGTGAGACTGGTACTTAGTTTCTAATTGTTATGTGGTTTCATAACCCAAGAGCAGTGGGAGTTGCATTTAAGGATGCTAATTTAGCTTGCTAATCTTCCTACAGGCAAAATATTTACAATGAAAGAATTTAAAGAGGTTGAGAAGGCCAAACTGCATTCCAGATTTCCAGGAATTTCTAATTCAAGGCACTTTATGACTCCAAATGAGTGGCTTAAACTGCCTACAAACTACATAGAAAGTGAATTTTGTAAAAGGAGCAGGTAATGGTTAGTATAATAGAAATTATGGAACCTCTTCGAATTTGAAAACTGTTTCTTGAGACAGTGATATATATTTTGTCATAATTATGATTTTTAAAAAATATTTCATTTTTCAATCAGAAGTCTACTGTAATTCTTGTCTTTGTTCCTCTGTATGTGATGTTTCTTTTTTCTTGGGTACTTTCAAGATTTTCTCTTTGTCTTTGGTTTTCATTAGCTCGTCTATGATGTGTGTAGGTGTTTTTTCCCCTTCCTTTTTGTTTTATCCTACTTAGAGTTCACTGAGATTCTTGTATCTGTGGTTTGATGTCTTTCATTATTTGGGGGGAAATTCTAGGCTGTTATCACTTTAGATATTTCTTATGCCCCATTCTTCCTGTGTGTTTTTTAAAAAAAATTTTTGGAGTATAGTTGATTTAAAATGTTGTGTTAGTTTCTGCTGTATAGCAAAGTGAATCAGTTATACATATACATATATCCACTCTTTTTTTAGATTCTTTACCCATATAGGTTATTACAGAGTATTGAGAAGAGTTCCCTGTGCTATACAGTAGGTCCTTATTAGCTATCTATTTTATATATAGTAGTGTGTATATGTCAATCCCAGTCTCCCAATTTATCTCTCCCCCATGTTTTTTTTAACTTAAGTATAGTTGATGTACAATATTATATAAGTTTTTCAGATGCACAATGCAGTGATTCACAATTTTTAAAAGTTATACTCCATTTATAGTTATCATAAAGTATTGGCTATACAAAAATACCCTTACAGCTTATTTATTTTATACATAGTAGTTTTTACCTCTTAATCCCCTACTCCTGACTTGCTCCTTCCCCTTTCCTCTCCCCGCTGGTAACCACTAGTTTATTTTCTGTATCTGTGAGTCTGTTTTTTGTTGTTGTTGTTATAGTTACTAGTTTGTTTTATTTTTAAATTTATTTATTTTATTTATTTATTTTTGGCTGTGTTGGGTTGGGTCTTCGTTGCTGCACGCAGGCTTTCTCTAGTTGCGGCGAGTGGGGGCTACTCTTTGTTGCGGTGCTCGGGCTTCTCATTGCAGTGGCTTCTCTTGTTGAGGAGCACAGGCTCTAGGTGCGTGGGCTTCAGTAGTTGTGGCACGCAGGCTCAGTAGTTGTGGCTCGTGGGCTCTAGAGTACAGGCTCCATAGTTGTGGCACACGGGCTTAGTTGCTCCGCGGCATGTGGGATCTTCCTGGACCAGGGCCCGAACCCGTGTCCTGCATTGGCAGGCGGATTCTTAACCACTGCGCCACCAAGGAAGCCCCTGTTTTATTTTTTAGATTCCATATGTAAGTGATATCATACCATATTTGTCTTTCTTTGTCTGACTTATTTCACTAAGCATAGTACCCTCCAAGTCCATGCATGTTGTTGCAAATGGCAAATTTTCATTCTTTTTTTTTCAAGGCCGAGTAGTATTCCATTTGTGTGTGTGTGTGTGTGTGTGTGTGTGTGTGTATCACATCTTCTTTACTCTTTCGTCTGTTGATGGACACTTAGGTTGCCTGTATATTTTGGCTATTGTAAATAATGCTGCTGTGAACATTGGGATGCTTTTGTTTTTTTCAGATACCCAGGAGTGGAAATGCTAGGTCATATGGTCATTCTATTTTTAGTTCCATTCTTCTTTTTTTTTTTTCCTTTCTGAGGCTCCAGTTGTATGTATGTTAGACCATTTGATGTTGTCCCTTAGCTCTTAGATGCTCTGTTTTTATTTATTTATGTATTTTTTCTTCTTGTATTTCAGTTGGACAGTTTCTACCCACCTATCTTTAAGTTCACTGAGTCTCTCCTCAGCTGTGTCCCATCTATTGATCACCATCAACTGAACCTTTCCTCAGCTTTGCCTTATATACTGAAGAGACCATCAGAGGAATTCTCCATTTCTTATGTGATGCTTTTTATTTCTAGTATTTCCATTTGATTTTTTCCACATAGTTTTAATTTTTCCTAAAATTCTCCATCTGCTCATACATATTGTTCATCTTTCCACTAGACTCTTTAACATATTAATCATAGTTATTTTAAGTTCCTCATTTGAGAGTTCCAACTCAGGTTCATTCTGAATCTGGTTCTGTTGACTGCTTTATCTCTTGACAGTGGGATATTTTGTCTTGCTTTTTTTTGGCATGTCTTGTAATTTTTAATTGAATGCCAGACATTAGAGGTAGAATAGTACAGACTGAATATTTATGTCTAGAAATGAATATGCCTTTTCTTCTGTCAAGCATTAGTGTGGAGAATTGGGCTTATCTAGTCAGAAATTGAGCTGGATTTAGGTATTATTATTGCTATTGTTACTTTCAATGCATCACAGACTTCAGATGCCTCTAGTGGTGGGCTGTTGTTACCTTGTGCTTAGGGTAGGGGCTGGGGTACCTGAGGGGTTTTCTCAGGTGTTCCTGTGCCCTCCTCAGTTTTTGGCTGTCCCTGCAAGGCTGCATCACAGAGGTGGAGGGAGTAAGGTGTCTCCATGGTCTTGCTTCATCCCAGAAGTACTCTTTTTTTTTTTAAATTTATTTTAATTAATTTATTTATTTTTGGCTGCGTTGGGTCTTCATTGCTGCGTGCGGGCCTTCTCTAGTTGCGGCAAGTGGGGGCTACTCGTCGTTGTGATGCATGGGCTTCTCGTTGCAGTGGCTTCTCTTGTTGCAGAGCATGATCTCTAGAGCGCAGGCTCAGTGGTTGTGGTGCATGGGCTTAGTTGCTCCGCGGCATGTGGGATCTTCCCAGACCAGGGCTCAAACCTGCGTCCCCTGCATTGGCAAGTGGATTCTTAACCACTGCACCACCAGGGAAACCCCCGCCAGAAGTATTCTGCTGTTGCTTGTTGGTAGGCTCAAAGAGGGAGGCAAAGGAATGTTCTCTGTTTTCTTTTTCCTAGCCTCAGTTTTAGGCAAGCCCTATATGCTTGGGCCTCAGGAGTAGGGTTTTCTTAGAGTTCCTTTCTCTTCTCCCTATAGCACCCAAACACTATCTTATGTCTGTGGTTGTTCTTGGATGGTAGTTTCCTGCCCCTCTTCCAATAGTAGCAGACCTCTGCTGGGTATAAGTATAGGATTCTGGGCACAAGGCAATTTCTTGTGCCTCCTCCTGGGACAGAGGGTTTTTACTCCTATCCCTATCTTAGTAACAATAGAGCCTTAAGTCTGCCTGGATATAAGAGGATTTCTCATCCCTCCTCCAGAGGTAAATAGATTTTGCTTTTACTCCTCTCCCAAAAGCACTAGATCTTTGCTTATCACCCTGAAAAAGGGTTTGCTTCCCTACCCCAGCAGCTTAATGCTTTGCTTTGTAGGGGGGGAAGGATCCAGGAAAGTGGGAGGGGCACTTGTTTACCTAGCACTGTCAATCTCTTCCTGCATATCTTTGCCACTAATGGGGGTTTTCTCTGGTTTTCTGCTCTGTGCCCAGTCTTCTTGTTAGCACCTGGTGCAGGCCCTTGGAAAAGTGCTTGCTCATGAGTGTAAACACTTCTTGTATGAGGTCTCCCCAGCTATTCCAAAATGACATGCTAGCCCACACTTGGACTTTAAGGATTCATTAAAATTTTAGCTGATATCTTTTAATTATTAGGCTTTATTTTTAAGAGCAGTTTTAAGTTTATCAAAAATTTAAGCAGAAAGAGAATTTCTTTATATCCCGTCCTCCCCGTTCCCCACTTTAGTTTCCTCTATTAACATCTTGCATTAGTGTGGTACATCTGTTACATTTTGTGAACCAGTGTTGATTCATCCTTAAATGGAAGCAGAACTCTAATAATTTTCTTATTTTTAAAAATTTGCTACAAATGGCACTGTAAATGTTAGTAAAACACAAATAAACCTTAAGACAGAATTCTGAAAGAATGGGCTTTCTACTTTTTTTTCACTGTCTTTGAGAATCATAAGCCTAACTCTAGTAATTAGGTAGGGTCCACCCAAACCAGGAATCTGTTTATAACAGATTTAACTCAGGTTGTATGCGAAGGTGATGATACTGAGAATATTGATTTTATAGTGGGCTAATAATGGGCATATGGTAGGTTTCAATTGCAGTATTTTATTTTCATCCTCAGGAAGGTTCTGGAGATGACTAATATGGTAAGGAAAATGTTTTCTTTGGATGATTTTCTGGATTTTTCTCTATGCCTCACATTGCTCCACTCTCGTGGAGGCTAGTATGTTTGGGGAAGACTGGCTTATTTGAGCCCTTTGTATATATCATATGTAAGTATCTTATATATTAATACTTTTAATACCTCTTTCATATTTTCCATCGCCTTTGGTAATTTCTTTGGATATATTTTCCAGTTTACTATTCTTTTTTCACTGTGTTCAATATTAAAATTTTAATTTCTGAAATTTTCTCCCCGTACCCACCCCATATGCTTGTTCATTCCTGATAGGCTCTTATTGTTTTCTTGTCTTGGTGATTGGATTATTTATTTTTTAAAACATTTTATATATTGCTATTCTACATTCTATATTTGATAATTCCAAATTCTGTATTTTTGGGGGATGCTAATCTTTTGTTTTTCTCTGCTGACTCTCAATTATAATGGTTTGCTTTCTCGTATGCTTAGTGAATTTTATTTGTGAGTTCATTTTATCTTTGGGTGTCCTATTGGCCTAAATTGGGGAAACTGTTCTACACAGATGATTTGCTTCTGTTTCTGCCTCTGCCAATAGCTGGGATGCCATCAACCTGGGCCTAGCCAGCTCCCTTCAAATGTGTAGGGTCAGTGTGGCAGTCTCAAGTGTAGTGTCCCCACCTTATAGCTGGCATAGACAGGGCTCAGTATTCTGTTAACTCTGTTATTGGCATCTGCCCTCAGGTATTATTATCTGTTATTCCACCTGCCCTTGCTGCCCGCCATTATGGCCCTAAGTTCCCACGCCTCTAGCCTTTACTACATTTGTGTGTGTGTGTTTTTCTTAAAGACCCCCCTCCTTCTCTTGTAAGACTAGTGACACCTTGAAGGGTACATTCTATCCAGGGTCTGGTTGTTTGAAGTAAATGGATTCCCTCAAAGCAGTGAATTTCAAAATATACAATAACGGCTTGTAAAGACTTACCAAGGTATACATAGGCATGGATAGTTTTAAGGGTCTCAACTTCCAGATTCTGAAGTCTCTATGTACTCTTTCCAAAAGTTGATCTGGCTGAGAACAAGCCTGCATTCATATGACTTCTTATCCCACTTTTTAAAAGAGAGGCATATCTTTCAACCTGGGTGTAAAAAATTTTAAGGTACCAAATAAAGGGACAAATAAAAATACTGGCTTTTGAGAGACTTCCTTTAATGAAGAAGCAAGAAAACTTAACCCACAGGTCTTTCTGTATTTCCCTGTCATATATATTTTATTTTACTTTAATTAACTGATTAATTGATTGATTTAAAGGCATGCTACAGAATCAGGGTACTTGGTCTGTGTTGGGTTGCTTTGAATTTGGAGTAGCTAAAGCTATATAATTTAGTGATGCTTCTTTTATTTTATTTATTTAATTTATTTTTTAATTTTAAAAATAAATTTATTTATTTATTTATTTTTGGCTGCGTTGGGTCTTCATTGCTGTGCGCGGGCTTTCTCTAGTTGCTCAGTAGTTGTGATGCACGGGCTTAGTTGCTCTGCGGCATGTGGGATCTTCCCAGACCAGGCCTCGAACCCGTGTCCCCTGCATTGGCAGGTGGATTCTTAACCACTGCACCACCAGGGAAGTCCCGATGCTTCTTTTAAATATAGCTGGAATGTTTTCTGGTACTGTCAGAATTTCAAAATATAATAGCTATAATCCTCTGATAACAGTTTTTTGTGATTGCTTTCAGATTTGGTGTGCTTTATTTAATATGGTGGTTAAAATCTATTTTATCAAATAATATCCTAAAATTTTCATTGCTTGTAAGGCCAACACTCATTTTATCTTAATGAATATTTGATATTTAAAAAAATCTATTAACAAGATATAAACTTATTTAAACTTGCAATGAAAAATTGTAGGTGTCAGCTTTAAAATGTTCAAGGGGTTATGTGGTTTTTCAAAACTCTTTTAAGGAGTATATAAACAAAACTGCTTGAAGATCACTGCCTCAGAGCTCCTAGTCAGCCATTATTATAGATAGTATATTTTTTGTTCATATATATGTATATATATATTTATTTTTACATGTACTGTAAATTCCTTAAGGATAGTAATTGAGTGGCATAAAGTGCTTGTTTCATGGACTAATGAAGTAATGAGCAGGGAGAGGGGGAGGCCAAAGACCCTGCTATATAAATCTAGGTCATTGGAAGGGTGGAGGTGCTGTCAGCAGAAGATGGAACATAGGAGGAGCAGATTCAGAAATGCAATTGATGAGTTCAGTTTTGTTCATACTGAGTTTTATATACTGGTAGTCCTTTCAAGTAAAGATGTATTACAGGTTGTTGTAAAAGTGAGACAACAGCTCAAGGGAGAAGGGGATTTGAGGTTGGAGAACTAAAAGAGTTGTTCACTTTGGAAATGAGAGTAAAAGCATAAGAATGGATTAGATAGGCTGAGGAGAGAATACTGGGAAAAAGAAAAATACTGAGATGAAAGGTTGTGCTATAAAATTTAGGAGGTGGGAAGGAGAAAAGGAGAAGCAGTAGTCTGTGATTTGCCAGATATCAGGAGAGGAAAGGGTGACAAGAAGGATCAGGCACTATGCCAAATATAGAGAACTGAGAGGAGGCCATTGGATTCGTTGACTAAGGACCTTCCTGCCCCTACTTTTAGTTGGCTCTGAGCAAAAGGAGAGGTAGTTGAGAAGGTCGAATCCGATAATACTCTTCTCATCCAACCTTTTCATTATCGTTTGGTACCCTTAGTATTTACTCTCATCTCAAGGTTCTGCCCCAGGATAGCTTTGACTAAGAATGTTCCTGCAGACAAATGGGCCACTGCATTAGCCCTTCTCAGATATATTAACACAGGAAACCCTTTTGTCCTCTTGTTAGTAGTGCTTTATACCCTAATCTAAACGTTTGCCATACCGATTTCTTTTACTCAAAACATATTTCAAAATCCACATTCTCTAGGAAGATTCATTCTGATTAAATCAGGATCAGACTGATCCTTTCCCTTAATTCTTTGTGTGGCTGTTTGCATGCTAGGTGTACTGAGTATGTTAGTTACGATAAATGGCTCTTGGTTTCAGACAACTGAAGCCACCCCAGAAAAGGATTCATTTATTGAGGACTTACATCGCTCATGAAATCATTCGGAGGTCTTAAGAAACAGGGCTGAATTTCAGAAGTAACTCCCAAAATCACAGTGTAGAATTGGCTGGCCAAGGGATGTGTTGTTTCTGCTATGATCGGGGAACTGCAGAACCAGGAAGCTGCTGCTCCAGTGGTTGGTTTAGAGCCCCACCAACTCTGCTGTAATCTGTGCCGGCAAAATGGATGCTCCTCACAGGGCCAGTGTCACCCTTCCAACCAGCTTTTTTTTTAAGATGTATTTATTTATTTATTTATTTATTTATTTAATTTATTTTTGGCCGTGTCGGGTCTTAGTTGCGGCACGCAGGGTCTTTCCTTGCGGCGCACAAGCTCTTTGTTGTGGTACGTGGGCTTCTATCTAGCTGTGGCCTGTGGGTTTTCTCTTCTCTAGTTGCGGCGTGCTGGCTCCAGGACGTGTGGGCTCTGTAGTTGTGGCGCGCGTGTTCCAGAGCGCGTGGGCTCTGTAGTTTGCAGCACACGGGCTCTAGTTGAGGTGCGCAAGCTCAGTAGTTGTAGCATGTGGGCTTAGTTGCCCAGTGGCATGTGGTCTCTTAGTTCCCTGACCGGGGATCGAACCTGCGTCCCCTGTGTTGTAAGACGGATTCTTTACCACTGGACTACCAGGGAAGTCCCCCGACCAACTCTTGATTGGGGCAAGACTAGACGGATCTAAGGCACCTGCCTGCCACCTTATGGCAAAGGAGACTGGGAAATGGGGTGTTTGGGTTCTTAGGAAAAGCATTTTACGTTTATGCTTGTAAATGACAATCTCTGTAACTTCTTTTTACATTTAGAGTATAAGCCCGAGGATATAGGGAATACTTTAAACTTTGCCTAGCTGATTCTAGGGTCTCAGTAAATAGTAAAGCAGTCTCTATCATAGTTTCAGCGACTCTGAAACACCCAAGAATGCACACCAGTTTGAAGTAATGATATTTTGGACAATATACATAGCAGTAAATGTATAACAATGATTTCTGTATAAATGCAAGCTAGTATTGTTTTCAGAACATCCTCTCACACCTGTTATCTTATTAAAGGTTAAAAGTAAAAGTGAATTTTAACGAAAGTAGTTTTGACTTGAAACCCTCTGCAAAAACTCCTCATCTTCTGGAATCCCAGGAAGAAGAAAAAGCAGTTGTTTACAAGTAAGCCTATTATTCCATAGCTTTGTTCTTCTTTCATTTAACATGCTTGGCTGTGTTTTCATCCCCTGCCTTCATTTTAAGTTGCTGGAGTCGGTGCCAAGGAATACACCAGGCTCTTGTGGCTGGACATCAGGCATTTCCCACCACTGGGAAAGGTGGTCACTTTCCTCAGCTTTTTCTGGTTTTAAAGAACAGACAGCTGACACATTCAGAAATAACAAGCATAGACATAGAAAAAAGTTGTTAACAACTCATATTAAACTTAAAGGTTAGGAGGTTTTTAATTGAATTGGAGTGGTAAAAATGGAATTTTGGACTAATTCTGGTGGGTAGTAGCTGTTACAATATTGTACCCAGGGTGAAGAGAGGTTATAAGCAGAAAAGTGGTACATACTGCTGTGTGTGTAACATGGCAAATCATCTCAATTTACTAGTTAATGGAATTAAAAGTAAGAGATTTCTCTACATAGTTATATAACTGGTTAAGTATCTGATTAAAAGTAATGAGATCCCTCAGACATTGTTTTCTTGTTTTTTTTTTAACTTTTTTTTTTGAATTTTTTGAATTTTATTTTATTTATTTTTTTATACAGCAGGTTCTTATTAGTTATCTATTTTATACATATTAGTGTATATATGTCAATCCCAATCTCCCAATTCATCCCCCCCCCCCACACACACACACACACTTTCCCCCCTTGGTGTCCATACGTTTGTTCTCTACATCT
Source organism: Eschrichtius robustus (assembly GCF_028021215.1). Lineage (NCBI taxonomy): Eukaryota > Metazoa > Chordata > Mammalia > Artiodactyla > Eschrichtiidae > Eschrichtius > Eschrichtius robustus. The sequence continues at coordinate 18,892,597 of NC_090838.1, forward strand.
GTGTCTCAATTTCTGCCTTGCAAACTGGTTCATCTGTACCATTTTTCTAGATTCCACATGTATGTGTTAATATACGATATTTGTTTTTCTCTTTCTGACTTCACTCTGTATGACAGACTCTAGGTCCATCCACGTCTCTACAAATGACCCAATTTCGTTCCTTTTTATGGCTGAGTAATATTCCATTGTATATATGTACCACATCTTCTTTATCCATTCGTCTGTCGATGGGCAGTTAGGTTGATTCCATGACCTGGCTATTGTAAATAGTGTTTCAGTGAACATTGGGGTGCATATGTCCTTTTGAATTATGGTTTTCTCTGGGTGTATGCCCCTCAGACATTGTTGAAGGGAATGTAAAATGGTGCAGCAACTTTGGAAAACAGTTTGTCAGTTTCTCAAAATGTTAAACATTAAGTTACCAAGTGACCACCAATTTAACTCCTCGGTTTCTATCCAGGAGAAATGGAAATATATGGCCACATAAAGGCTTGTGTATGAGTGGGTGTACATGGCACCATTATTCATAATAGCCAAAAAGTGGAAACCATCCCAATGTTCATAAAGTGCTGAATGGATAAACAAAATGTGGTACATCCATACATGGAATATTATTTGGAAATTAAAAGGAAAAGAAGTACTTACACATGCTACAACATGGATGAACTTCAGAACTATTATACTCAGTGAAAGAATACAATCACAATTTTTATTCTATTTATATTTAAGTGTAATGTTCAGCAAAAGCAAATCTGTAGAGACAGGAAGTTGATTATTGGTTGTCTGGGGCTGGAGTTGGGAACGGAGAGTGACTGTAAGTGAGCATGAGGTTTTGGACTGATAGAAATGTTCTAAAATTAGATCGTGGTGGTGCTTACACAACTCTGGAAATACACTAAAAATCATTGATTTGTGCATTTAAAATGGGTGAACTTCATGGTGCATAAATTATATAGTAAAACTTTTACAATTAGTAAAACTTGATAATAATAAAAAAAGAACCTAGCAAGGCAGAAGATAAGTGAGCTTACGTGATGTTGAGGAGGTTGGCTTACAATTCTCTCTTCCTAAAAAGCCCAAAAGTAAGCTGCAGTAGTTTCCCTTTCCTCATTCTGAATAAACTCAGAATTTGTTGAATAAATACAATGTGGCAGAAGCCAGAGGGCTCTTAGAGATGCTTGATTCTGACATGTCCAGCAGAGAGAACAACTGGTTGCCTCATGAGGGTCTTTTTAGTGCTTTAAAGAAGAAACAGATAACCGTTAGAGATGGTGCTGGCCATTGTGGACTTCTCAGTGTTTTTGAGGTGTGGTTTAACACTTTGCTGCTTTTTTGAATGGGAGCTGAAGCTGAGGGATAATAGGAAGTATTGAAATTAAGCCCTGTTCACGTGGTAGCTGAAGGCCTTAAAAGATGGAATGCTTTAGCATCACTCTTGTCTGTTAGGCTCCAAAAGAGTAGTAAGTTCCTCTGCAATCTGTAACTGCCATGGTCTCATACATACTTGTATGAGTCAGGTTTTAGGATAATAAACATCTTAATCCTATTTAATTTTTATATATTGTATAAAAGGAGAGGTTTTGTCCTTTAATGTCTTTTATAGCAGAGTGTGACTCAGATATGAAGGAGAATATTGCATTGTTGGAGTACCTAGGGACTTAAACTAGAGGCTTAAACTCATGAGCTCCCCCTGGAGGAAGGAGGAAGATTATATTTTCTTCCATGAATTAGGGAAGCATACCAATTACGGCATCGAGGTGAAAGAGGCATATTTGTCTTTGATAGAGTTAGACCTTCCCGGGGAAGCCACAGTGGACACCTCTGTGAGGGGGTCATATATGCCAGAGAACCCTCACTCAGCTATTTGATTAAGCAGCAATGAAATTTCAGATGAAAATGTTACTAGAGCAAGGTAATGCTATTTATTTGGGTTTATTTTTCATAAAAATGTGTAAATTCATATAGAACTCATCAGCTTCAAATTTAAATAAAATAGTAAATGCTACAATTGAGTTGATAGGGTAATTTTTTTCTTTCTGGTTCCTCCCTCTGGAAACACAGGGTCATCCTTTCTGGAAAAAGAACCTCTATGTTATCAGGAGGGATAGAATCCAAGTCCCAAAGAGGCCAACTCTAAAGGGCACTTTTCTTCCTTGAACTTTCTCGAGCTAGGAGGTAGACAGGGATGAGGACCAGGTTGCGGTGAGAGCTGGTGTAGTTCCATTTTGTAATACACAAGGCAGCAATTGCTGATACCAAAATCTGAGCAGCTGGGAACAACTTCTCTGTATGGCAGTCTTCCCGGAAGACAGGAGGCAGTGGGCCACCCTCCCTACCCTCTCCCCCTGCCAAAAGGGAGTGAGTAGAAGAAACTGAGGCAGGTGTCCTTGATTCAGAGGGAATGAAGAGAGTTGCCCCTGGCAGCTGCACAATAGAGGTATCCTCTAGAAGGTGGACTGTAGGATTTCCCTAGCTCCCTCTCCTGATTTTGCCCTTCTTCCATCCCTCCACCATCTCTACCATCTCTCTACCACATTTACCAGTTACCACACCCAAGCCAGGCCCCAAATTTTGTTCCCCTTAATTTAGCCAAGAAAGGCAAAAATTTTCAAAAGGACCATATACTAAATTAAAGTAGTAAAGTTTAAAAAGTAAAATAAAAGTCCCCAAATGTAAAATGTATAGAAATATAGTTGTTCACAGAGCACAGATTTCTCATCCTAAGGTGACTATGGTTAAACTTGGTGCCATTTGACTTGTCTAGGCTAGCCTACTGCTTCCCGGTCTAGGGGCCACTTCCCTTCAGTTCTCTTCTCTACACCCTGTGTCCCAAGTCTCTGGAGTGTAGCTTCTTCTAGGAGTGGATTTGAAGGAGAAGTCACAGCCTATCCTCCCCATCTCCCAGTTAGAGATCAGTAGGGAAATGGTTCGTTTGTTTGAGTGTACAGTCAATCTATCATTCTTCTTTTCTGACTCTATTTCCCTACTCCTAAAGGATAAGGGGGCTACTTTTTTTTAACTCACAGTAAACATATTAAGACTTAATTTTGTGGTTTCACTCCTTTTACTGTCATGTTTTAGTATCCTCCCATGTGCTTGCTTGCTTGCTTCCTCAAATTTTAACAAGAACCTTCTCTGAACCAGGCAGTGTTTGAAAGGCTGGAGACTAGAGGTAAACAAAACAGATAAATCTCTGATCTCAAGGAGCTCACATTTTGATGGGAGACAGACAATAAACAGGCAAATATGTAATATCACTTGAGCTGGTAATAAGTACAATGAGGAGAATAAAACAGGAAGTTGCTGGAGAACTACCCAACCAAACGGGTTTAAATGGACAGTGAGGAAAAAAAATACAATAAGTTGCTTTGTAATCATACCCTACACACCCTTCTTATGTACTGTACTGGTTATGGGTCTCTTGATATAACCAGCCCCAAACAGGATTATTCTTTTTTCTTTTTGGCCACACCACGTGGCATGTGGGATCTTAGTTCCCCTACCAGGGATCGAATCCGTGGCCCCTGAAGTGGAAGCACGGAGTCTTAACCACTGGACCACCAGGGAAGTCCCGAGGATTAGTCTTGATTTTGCACTTCTGCCCCTCTTCCTGCCAAATTTCTCTTAGTTCAGTGAATAGGACTATAATCCAAAAAGGACCCCCAGGATAAAAGTCTAGGAGTCATTTTTTATTTCTTGCTTTCACTCAGTTCCTGTGTCTTATAGGTAACGAGCTCTGTTAGCTCGTTCACTTCTCAGTTCTTCACTACTACCACTGGTTCAAGTTTCTGTGATCTTACCTGGCCTATTGCATTAGCCTCCTAACTCGTTTTCCTGCTTCTGCTCTCGCCCCTGTATAATCAGTTCTCCATGCAGCACCATATTCTTTTAAAAATGTTAATTAGATCAGAATTCTCCCCTACTCAAAACCTTCTAATGGCTTCCCCTCACACCTTGAATTTTATTCTAACTCCTTATCATGGCCTCTAAACCTCCTATCCGATTGGGCACCTGCCTCCTCCCCACCCTTATCACCTGCCTTTCTTTCCACGCTCACTATGTTCCTTTTCTTGTTCTGTGAACACGCCAACCTCACTCCCATCTTAGGCTTTTGCGTCTGCCAGTCCGTCTGCCTGGAACACTCCTTCCCCAGATCTCTCCATGTCTCCTTTTCTCAGGTCACTCAGACTTCTGCACAAACATCATCTCTCCAGAGAAGCCTTCTCTGACTTCTCTACTTAAAATACTCTCCCTCATCCATTCCTCCACCCTCCCACCTCCTTTACCTGTGGAGAGGTAGGATCCAGGACTTGAGGTCAGGACAATCCATCATTATAAGAGGAAGGAAGGCAGAGGGCGTAGACTTAGATGAAACCAGCTTGGTGAATTTTGTGAAGGAAGATTGTTTACTTCTGTTTACTTCGTTTTCTCATGTAAGTCAGAAGGTCATCCATCAGCTGATAGTGAAGGTGGACAGAGATTCAGAGGTTTGAAAAGAGAAGGGAAGAAAGGAACCTAGTATTTTATAAATCACAATAATCCTAGTGTAAATTAGCACTCCAGACATATTGACATCAGAAAGCAGGACCATAGGGGGTCCCTCAAATCATATCACACATCAGTGCTCTATCCCACCTATAATAGGGTTGGCTCTGTCCCAGAAGCTCTTTGTTTCTTAATCCAGATAGAGTGAGGAGAGGCTGAGTCAGGAGATTTAGGTGGGGACCCTGCCTCCAAGTCATTTAGCGCCAACAGGAGGGCTAGGTTTCAGGGAGATCAGCTCAGCTAAAGCAGAGGAATTCTTTCTGCTCTTGTAAGCCCCTCATCCCTGTATCAGTTACACTTTTCTGTCATTTTCAAAAGGTTTTAGCAACCAAGGAGCACACACCCTGAGCCTTGACTGGTAAAAGAGGACACAAAAGAAGGCTGCTTCAAAGGAAGGCATCGGCCAGCAGGAATCATTCAGGATGAGGACCAGGAAAGGCACTCAAGAATTGTTCTGTGTCTAAGAAGAGCATCTGCAATAAACTTCATCTTTTGAGTCCAGCGTCTGTATGATAATTAAGAAATGACAGTACTGTATATTGACAGTTATTGCAAATGTATTTCCCCCAGGAGTTAAGAAATGTTGCCTGAAAGATACAATAACAATACTAATAGCTACTTTACTTAGCGCCCATCTCAATTCACTTGCTCTTTCCCTAAATTGTCAGGCACCTTTAAAATCCACACCCACATATTCTCCCCAGGTTTCTCCAACAGTCTTTAGAAAATTTAAAAATTCATTTTGATTACCCACGTGCTGATTCTGAGTCTGCCAAGTTACAAAAATTCATTTTGATTACCCCTCTGGCTCATGTTGAGTTTGACTCCTAGTCACAGAAGACTTAGTAGGACCTGGAGCATAGGAGGAGAGACTTTTGTTTTCCTTAGGTAAAAGGGGCACTAAAAATCCTCGCTTCTACTTGTAGCCCTGGATCATACGGATAAATGGTAAGTTCTCTTTAGGACTAATTTGCATGACCGAAATTTATATATATATATATTTTTAACTAAAACGTGGGGTGGTGTCGGATTGGACGGTTGAAGGCCCGGCGGTTGAAGGCGCGTCGCGCGGAGGGGCTGGGGTGGCGGCGAGGCTGAGCCGGGGGTGCGGTGGGGAACCGGCTCCTCCTCTCCGCCCCCCCTGTGGAGAGAGGTGTAGGGGGCTTGCGGGAAGAGGGGCTGGGGTCTAAGCGTAGTGCTTTAATTTGTTTTTAGAGGAGCTTCCCTTCCCCTCCCAGAACAGTGAGTCGCTGTGCCACCGGCCCCGGAGCGCCCCGAGCGCAGACCCGAGGTGGGGAGCAGAGGGCAGCCCCTCGGCGGTGTGGCCCAGGGGGGCCCAGCCCCGGGCAGACCCTGAGGCGTTGCCTGATTGGGTCCTTAAGGCCATGGGTCGGGGAGCCTAATCACCCCCTTTTTGAAACAGGTTTAGGGGCCCCGAGGACTTATTTTTTGTTTGTTTTACTTACCGGGTCTACTAAGTGGCAGAGCAAGGATACACTGCTTTCTGAACTCGAAAGGCCTCACTTTTTCAACTGTAATCACCTATCTCCTCAATTTACTCTTTCTCCCCTCGGGGATTCTCTTATTTATGGCTGCCACGAAAATGTCCAACTATGATAAACATTTTGGGCCAGAACCCGAGTCAGTTGCTTTGATGGAGGTAAAATAATGTAGCATTTGGGGGTCGCCTTTGGGTGGTGGGACATAAATCCCTTGAAATTAGGATCTATTGTGTCTTAGTCACAGTTGTTTTCCCCAGAACTAGAACCGCGCCTGGCATAGACTTGGCTCTCAAAGAATTCGCCGAATGGGAATGGCCAGGGATTGCATTTGGCCCAGGGTGGTTGTAGTGTTTCCCGTGGTCACCGCAGCGTCAGGACAGCAACAGGGCGGGCTGTGGGTAAACAGCAGTCCCTGAGCTGCCCTCCGGGAGAGGCGGGGGAAGCCAGGTCTGGGCTTGCTAGTTAATTCTTGATACTCCAGGGTCTGGTAAAGCAATGATTTTCTCATGAAGTCATTATTTTATAGAGAAGCTCTTGGATATTTCCTCTATTTTACCCCTTTTACTGTGGTGGCAGTAAGAGTGGTGAGAGAGTGTGTGTGTGCGCGGGCGCGTGTGTGTGCGCGTGCACAGAAAGGTGGATTTCCAAAGTGCTGCTAGAAATCATTAACATCTTCCTTATATTTTCTGACAAAATCACCAAGAAGGAGCTATCAAAAACTATTTCCTTAAAAGAAAAAAAGGTGGTTCAAAAATCTGACAACCAATAGTGTGTATAAATTTGCTAATAATGTTAATAGGATGGCTTAAAAAAATGTGATTTCTTAAGATGATTGTCAGTGTATGTTTTTACTTCAGATAAATTGATTTATTCTAAATTTGTGTTGTATTAGGGGAAAACATTTAATGGTTTTACATGATTTTTCAATTTCCATCTTAAAATAAGTGTAAGAAGACTATTTTAAAGCAAGAGTCTGTTTATATTATCAAGAGAGTTGTATTTTGGAGAAGACCCTAGTTAGCTGTCTGAATATCATTTTAGATTTCATGTGAAGCTGTTAAATATATGGGTAAAAATACAACTCTCCCTTTTGAGATTTCTCTTAGTCACAGATTTGGTATTTGAGTTTGAGGTTTAGTTTATTTTGATGCACTCATTGTGGCAGAACTGAAAGACGAGCCAGAGATTGAATAACATAGTTTTAAGAACCTGTATCACTTTACACCAGATAATTCTTTAGGTAACAGAATTTCTCTTCCAGATGCTGAATTTTATTTGTCCCTACTTAGTTCTATAACAGTAAAAGCTGGAAGATCAGTTCATAGTGATCCAAATGAAAAGCCCTAAAGTAAGGATTTAAGTGCGTCAGCTTTACCCAAACTGGAAACAGCAAGTCCCTAGATGTAAGACCATCTTGGTCCTCAGCCAGGAGTTCCCAACTAATTGGCTCTGGACCTGTTGAACTAAATCAAACTTCTGTAGTTTTGACTTATAAATAGGTTTTAACTTATAAAGAGACCTAGCAGAAGTCAGGAAACTTCAAGGGCTTTTAAAACATACCTACAGACTGCCTATAAAGAGGCTTCATTTTATAGAGGATCCCTTTAATTAGTAAGCTTTCTTGGTACTTTAAAAATAATGGTGTGATGTAAGGGATTTGATTCAAAATAATCTGGGTGGGGGGCAGGGGAGTGAGTAGGGATTTGGATGAAATAAGATCAACTCTGAGTTGATCATTGTTGAACCTGGGTGATTGGTTCATGGAGAATTGTGTTTGAAAATTTCCGTAATAAAAAGTTACAAAATATGTTTTGAGGTACAGATGTTAGATTTACACTCAAACTATTGGTAAAATACACTGAGTTTTGTCACTGCTTTGTTTCTTCAGGATCTAAATGCTTACATTTAATTCTGTAATTTTAGGCATTGGCTAGAGAAGACATTGATGAAGCTGTATACGCGATATTATTTAGAGAAAATTATGTTGCGAAGGTAAGAGTTGGCTACAGAGAGTGGATTCCAAGTGTGTTCTAGGTAAGCAAGAGTGATACAGAGCAGTGTGGCCAAGAGGCTGTTACCATGTCAGAGAGATTCATTTTTCTGGGAGAATGAACCTCTTCTGTATCACCCATTCATACTACATAGATCTGAGATTGTGCCATATCCTTGCAGAATCACTAAGAGGTGGGGAGTCCCAGATCTATCCTTAAGGGATCTGAGAGATTGTTCTAACTGCTCCCCATCTTTGTCCTGGTACTGAATAGAAATTCTTTCCTAAAATTTACCTCTCTCTCATATGTTCCCACATCACAGTGGGAATATGTAAAGCCACGAGAGATGAATTAGTGTTTAAGGATAATGACCAATCCGTATTGATCGTCACTATGGAATTAATAAATTTTTTTTTTCCTAATTTATTTATTTATTTATTTATTTTTGGCTCTGTTGGGTCTTCGTTTCTGTGCGAGGGCTTTCTCTAGTTGTGGCAAGCGGGGGCCACTCTTCATCACGGTGCGCGGGCCTCTCACTGTCGCGGCCTCTCTTGTTTAGGAGCACAGGCTCTCCAGACGCGCAGGCTCAGTAGTTGTGGCTCATGGGCCCAGTTGCTCCGCGGCATGTGGGATCTTCCCAGACCAGGGCTCGAACCCGTGTCCCCTGCATTGGCAGGCAGATTCTCAACTACTGCGCCACCAGGGAAGCCCGGAATTAATAAACTTAAGGAGGTTTTCATCTCAGTGAGAGGGATTGAAATTTGGTATATAATACGTTAACATTTGTACTGTGACTTATAATTTATAAAGGAAGTTTACATATATTCTCATTTGAGCATCAAAAGAGGTAGGTGGGTTTACCCTCCTTTATAAAAGAGTCAGAGAGAGAGAGGTGCTGACGCAAGTCTAGTGCTCTTTCTACCACTTTTATCACAGTCTTTACTGATGATGAAGGCTGGAGACCTGGAATGGTGACCAGGGAATGCTTTGAATTCTTAAAAAGAAGCAGGAGTTTTCTGAGTTAGGAGTGGTTTGGATGTGGTTTAATCTGGAGGCACAGTTGTGTAGAACTGTTCATGGGTTCTTTCTGCTCTGTGCTCTCAGGTTCTCTTTCTGAAATTTATACGGTTCTTCAAATATCTTATTCTATGACTTTGCAGCCTGAATGTGCTGAGAGCTTAGGAGTGGGAACAAGTGTTCCCCCCCACCACTTATTCAAATGAAAATAAATGGAAAACTTAATAATTTGTTTTCCTTGTTTGTATCACTTCCTTAGAGATTGGATACGTATTTTCAGCATGTGGATGTTTTTAAGGAAAGAAGAAAAGAGTTGTTACATAAAAAATGGACTGAAAATGTTGCAAAGCCTCTTCAGCAGAGACTTATGGAAAAAGTAATTTCATATAAAGGGTTGGAAAAAACAAAACAAGAGAATTCTGAATATTTTTTAAAACACACAAATAAAACGGTATGAGAAATTTTGTTTTTTTTTGGCAGCTTTAGAATCACTGGAGCATGGGGTTTTTATTTTTATTTATTTTATTTATTTATTTTGGCCGTGCCACAAGACATGTAGCATGAGGGATCTTAGTTTCCCAGCCAGGGATGGAACCCGTGCCCCCTGCAGTGCAAGTGCAGGTCTTCACCACTGGACCACCAGGGAAGTCCCATGAGAGTTTTTTTTTAATGAAGCATTATTTGAAAAGTTGGGTCAGCATTTTCATTGATGCAAAGAGTCTCAAATTTATTTTTGTATCTAAGATGAATTCATGGAACTGTAATACAACCTACTGCATTTTTCGACCTGAAATTCCAGGTAGAGGGAATAGAAGTGTTGATTTGGAACCAGATTTATCAGGAATACTTTTAGGTAAATGTTAATAGAATAACAGTGGCTTAAACCATAAGAACATTTATTCGTTAATAAGAAATAGAGGGATAGGTGGTCTCATGGTGGGTTCTGGCAGCATAACAATGTCATTAATTATCCAGGCTTTTTCCTGTTGTTCTATTCTGCTATCCTGAATATTTTCAGTTTATGCCCGTCACCCTCACATTTGAAAGCACATTTGGTTGCTTACAGCTCCAGGTATTAGGTCTGTGTTCAAGGCAGGAAGAAAGGGTGAGAAATGATGCCAGGGGGTCCTTTTCTTACACCTCATCTCATCCTTTGATCAGGAAGCAGAAAGAGTCCCCAGAAGCTCCTAGCAGATTTCCCCTCAGGTCTCATTGGCCATAACTGGGTCACACCCCAAGTCCTAGCTAAAAGCAGAGCCAGGAAAGAGTGTGTCCCTTTCCAGTCTCTCTAATACGTTGTGGGCGAAGGAGAAGCGGTTTCCATGGCTGTTGAGTTAGCCAACCATTAGGTGAAGGGATCACCAGTTTATACCCTCTGTTACTCAGTTTGGTTTTACAAAACAAGAACAAAATTTTGGCTTCTTCTATGGAAGATTTTTCTATTTTAACTTTGAGATCAGGACCCTCTTTTGAAATAAAGGCCTACCTAAATTTCCAGGTATTTAGCAGAGATCTAGAGTAGTTTGACTGGAATGTTAGAGCATTTAGGTATATTTACTGAGCAAAATTTCTGGATGTGTATGTTAACTACTTCTTCCTAAATGCCCTAAGAGACAGAGCTCAAGGTTGAATCCAGGTCACTTTGAAACCAAAGTGCAACGTCTTACAAGTATGCCCAGAAATGTGATCACACAAGTGTAGGATGGGGAAGCCATGCCTTAGAAAAGCCATGCGTTGAAGTCCAAGAGATTTAAAATGACAGTAAATTCAATGTGAGTCAGCCATGTGAGCTGGCTTCCAAGAAACCATCTGAGCTCTTAGGCTGTATTGAGAGGCAGTGCTTCCAGTGGGAAGCATCAGGCCTAACCTGTCCACCTGGGGATAGTCACCAGTTACAGAACCTTTAGAAGAGGGTGGAGCTGGACAGCACTTCACAGGAGCAAAAGTGGAAAGAAGTACAGCATATTTAGCCCAAGGCAGAGATGATACAAGGGGAAATGAAACCTTTAAGTACATATTGTAAAAGGCTGACATGTGGATGAAGGGTAGATGTGTTTTGTGTTGCTTCACGGGGAGAACTGGCAGTGACAAGGCAGACTTCAGCTCTGTCTTAAGGACAAGCTTTCTGGTGGTTAGAATGACCAAGAGAGTACTGCCTAATGCAGCAGAAGGTTCTCAGACAAGGCTAGTGGACGACTTGAGACTAAAGCTGGATGATTACTTCTCCCAGAAGGTGGTGGACTCACTGCAATCTCAGTTACTTCTGAGGTTTCTTCCAATCCTTTGAATCTATGATTTTATATAAGAAATGGAATAAAGTATTTGGCTTTTTTGAATCTTGCAAAAACACGTTTAAATGTAATGCTTTGCTCTTAAGTGTATTTTTTTTTTAAAAGGAAATTATATTTGGAGACTTTTATGATCCTGAAGTATACAATCCTTTTTATATGACAAAAAATGACTCAAATTACGGAAAGGTAAGTAAGTTTCTTACTTTTACCTATTTATTCTTAGAAGCTCTGGGGTTGGGGAAAACCTGGTCATTTTAGAAGTCTCATAGTTATTCTGCATTCATTTAAAAAAAATTCACAAAAGCATTTCCTCAGAGTTTTAGATTAGGAACCCAAAGTGATTTCGACTACTTGGGAATTGACATTGTGAAAAAGGCACTTGCATGTGTGTGATAATTCGTCCATTCATTCGTTCATCCATCCACTCACATTCAGCAAACTGGAAGCCCAGGAGGTAGGGGAAGATAAGTGGGCAGTGAGTGTGACGAGAGTGTCACAGAACCAGCGCAGGGAGAGCTCCTTTCTAGGGGAGGTGAAAGGAGGGATGCAAGAAAGGCTGCCCAGGGAGCCAGTAGTTGAACTTGTAATGAGACTTCACATTTTAAACCGACAATATAGGCATTAAAATTTTGAGATGTAGGTTTCAGGTTTTTTACTCCTGCGTAGCAAAAGTGACCATCTGATAATACTGTTCATTAAAAAAATGTGTGTGGCTCTGAAGACAAAAGTTGTTTATTTTGCTTCTCCCGGAAACCAAGGCAGATCATGGTTGTGAAGATAGGAAGGTTCCTTTGGCTCTGGGGGACTCACTGTATTGTGTTGGGCAGTCATTATGCTGTCTCCTCATTCAGTGGATGTTGTCCTTGCAAATAGCATTGGGTCAAGGTCAGGTGTGTGGGGAAGTAAACAAGGGGTAATAGTCCCTCTGTCTAAAGCCTATACTTAGGATGGGGGAGGAGAAAATCACCTTCCTCCACGACCTCTGTAGCTGGTCCCTGACCCTCAGCACACTGATGTTCTCCTGCCCTGTGGTTCTCACGGGCCCTTAGAGACCAGTGGTCAGCCCCCAAGGGGGTGCTCTTCCTCCCAAGCCAGCTTAGGGCTCTGCTTTGTGCTCCTAAAGCACCCGAGCTGACGCCTCTCATGACAAGGTGGTCGTTGTCTATGACTTGTCTGTTCTGGACTGAGAGATCCCCAAGGACAGGACCTTGCTGGGATGCAGCACATGGTGGCATTAGCAGATATTTGTTGACTGATGCAGTGATACTGTAGAACTCTGAACAGGAGTATGTGTCTCCTCTTTGGGTGGCCCTTGCTCCATTCAGCCACTTAAGGCTCAGGGAAATATCCTAGTGTGAGGCAGCTGGCATTTACGCTTCCCTTGCTCTGTATGACGTTATTCCTGGGTCCTTATTCTCAGCCGAGTTGGTATAGAGTAAGGCCACACTCGAATGCTTCAGACAGATTTAAAATGCTTAATACAAACTGTACTTGGGTCCTCAAAGAGTCATTTTCTCGCAGGTTACAGTCCCACCGTTCTGTGATCCTCTGTTTAGAAGACAGCAAGAGTTGGATGAAGAGCGGAGGGCTGTTTTTCAGTACAAGACGGGTACTTTGTGATCATGGGGCTTTGTCTTTAGAGACTTCAATTGTCAAGTGATTTCCTACCCCAAGAGTGACTGGAGTTGACTTTAAAAGTGTTGATTTAGATTTTTATCTTCCTGTAGGAAAACGATGTACCTTAAAAGAATTTAAAGAACTAGAGAAGGCCAGGCAGTATGACAGATTGCCCCAGCTGACTTTCAGTCTCCACAGAGTGGTTCCAAAAGAGCAGCCCAAAGCTTCTGCAAGGCCTGTGGGAAGCAAAACTCGTAGCAAATGCAGGTAAAGGTCTTTTTGCTGTGTCCATAGTTTTGCCTTTTACAGAACGTCATATAGTTGGAATCACACAGTATGTAGCCTTTTCAAGATTTTACTTTCATTCTTAAAGGCTGTTCTCACAGGATTAAGAATGTTAGGTTGGCAGATATTTTCTTTCAACATATATTATATCCCCCTGTCTTTTGCTCTTTCAATTGCCCATCCTACTGTTGTTCCTTTGAAGATAATTGTCTTTTTCTCTGGATGCCTTTAAGATTTTCTTGTTGTCTTTGATTTTAGTAGCTTTCCATGATGTTTCTAGATGCGGATTTCTTTTTATTTATCCTACTCAGGATTCATGGGTCTTTTTGTATCTGTAAAGTGATATCTTCAATCAGTTCTGGGAAGTTCTCATTCATTTTCTCTTTGATTGTTACCTCTGCCATATTCTCTCTCTACTTTCTTTCTGGTACTCCAGTTAAACATATTTTACATTTTCTCATTGTACTCCCTGTCTTTTACCCTTTCTTGTGTATTTCCCATCCTTTTTGTTGCCCCATATTTGATACTAGGTATTTTTACTAATTATCTCTTCAGTTGTGTCTAATAATCTGTTGTTAAACCCACCCACTGAGTTCTTATTTTCAATTGTTTTATTTTTATAGTTCTAGCGTTTTATTTGGTTCTTTTTCAGATGGGTTTTGGGGAAGGCTGTCTATACTCAGGGCCTGGGGGGACCTATTTCAAGTGCCCTTGTTTGACTCCCCCCTCCCCAGGGTGGGGTGGTGTTCAGAACAAGGTTGACTACTCACCTTCCAGGACAGCACCAGGCCTGGGAGGAAAGATCCACCAAAGGTATGCCGGGGGCATGGAGGAGTCAGTCCCTGCTACCTGATGTTGGCCAAAGCTCCCAGGGCACAGAGTAGCCAGAGATTGCCAGCTCATTCTGGAAGGGCTCTTTCCTCTCTGGAATTGTTTACACTGCTGTCCAAAGACTTTAAAATATGAATTTTGTGGGGCTGGGAGGAGGTGAATTCTTTTTATTTTTCTCTAGTTTCTGCAGCAGGAATGTTAGTCTGTGCAGACTTCTAAATTCTCCAAAAAAAAAAAAAAAAAAACAGAGAAAGAAAGAGAAAGAAAAAAAAGAAAAAGTCCTGTTGTGTTTTCTTGGTGTTTCCTTTTTATCCCCCATCCTGAGTTTTGCTGGAATGAACAGCACTACTTTGTTTCTGTTTTCTTGTGATTTGGAAGTTTTATGTTCCATTTCTGGTTTCATGGTTTCTTTATCAATTTTAACAAATATTTTTATTTAAATGTCAATAATTATATAACTCCCCATCCCCTAACAAGACAAAGACTTTATATTGCTTTATTTCCTCATCTCCCTTCTCTGGCTCCTCAGCCTTTATAGATGGTCATAGCTCCTTAACTGGTATTCTGCCCTTGGGTCTGTCTCTTCTGATGGACTCTCTACCTCTCCATCTTTTTGAAGTGATCACCCCTCCCCAACAGAAAACCCTTCAGTAGCTTCCCATAACCCTTCCAATAATGTCCAGACTCAACATAGCACATAAGGTGCCCTCTGAGCCCTGCCACCTTTTCTGGCTTCTTCTAAAAAATCCCCACTCCCTAAAGAAAAGAAATATACTAAAGCACAGAAATATCTGGGTCAAGTCAGCACTTGAGAGGATTATCACACGATGATGTACCTCTACCTCCCCCATTTGCCTCTTGCCTCTGCAGGAAGCCCCTTGAGGGCAGGGGCTGCTAACTTATCTTGGTGCTCCCAGCACTTAGCTGGAACATTGTAGATGATGAGTAAATGCTTGTGGGATGAATGAATGAAGGAAGGAAGGAAGGAAGGAAGGAATGGAGGAATGAAGGAGGAGGTGATTTCTCTAGATGGGCCTGGGCTTCCCAGGGCAGGAGTGGAGACAGCCCTGGGAAACATTCTGAGAGGACACTCCTGGAGGTGCCTCAGGTGGCTGTTCAATAAAGTAAGAAAAGGACTTAAGAGCAAGGTGGCTATGTTAGAGACAGTTTGATTACAAAAAGCAGAGTCCTTCTCAAGTTAAAAAAAAGGCAAGGGGGCCTGGGTATGTTAGAAAGCATCAGTCTGTCATGGAAGCCACAGTCAGTGTCTCTGTCTGTTCAGGCTGCAATAACAGGATACGAGACTGGGTGGCTTATAAATGACAGAAATATATTTCTCTCAGTTGTGGAGGCAGGGAACGCCAAGATCAAGGTGCCGGCAGATTCAGTGTCTGGTAAGGACCTGCTTTCTGGTTCACACTGTGGAAGGGGTGAGGGAACTCTCTTAGGCCTGTTTTATAAGGTCACTAATCCCATTTATGAGGTCTCTGCCCTCATGACCTAATCACCTCCCAAACGCCTCACCTCCTAATAACATCACATTGGGGGTTGTGTTTCAACATCTGAATTTTGGGGGGACACAAACATTCAGACCATAGCAGTCAGGAAGATAGGCCACTTGAGGGACCATGAGGCCAGTCCTTTCCTCTTTGGGACTATGTGGCATTCGTCATAGCTTCTCTTTGTGAACCTGCTTCCTTTCTCTTTCTCTGCTTTCTTGTGCATGTCCTGGAAAATGGATGCCCTGGTCCTGCCTTTCTGCTCTGAGCCCTCTAAGGCTGCCTGGAGCCCCTCTGTCCCAATTACAACTCTAGGGACTGAGGCTCTGGGCCAGGTGCCTCAGCCACAGCCTGAGAAGGTCATATGACTTACTGCCTAAGAGTGGCATCAGCAGAGGTGTGGGTGGGGCAGACTGATTGATAGACAGCTACCAAGTGATGTTTTCTCAGTCTCTCTTTTTCATAAAGTGAGTATTGAGTTCATTAACTTAATTTTCAGACAGTTATTGAATGGTACAATTCTGTTTATACTGAGTTAAGATAAATTTTTTCTGCTTTTCTTTGCAGTCCTGAAAAGCTTGTCTGTGCAGAAGAGAAATATCCGCCTGATAAAGAGAAAACGACTAGTGACCTAAGTCAGACTGTTTTTGAAAGGCAGTTTTATTCCTCGAAGCTTGGCCAGGAGAGTAAAAAGCATGAAAAGAAGAGTCTGGTGAGCAGAGATCTGCGGGGGAACAGGGCTGGGATGGCAAAGTTGTGTAACATCTGACAGATAGCAAGCAGAGTCCAGAATCCATTGACAAATCCCTTCTTCTCAGACAGACTCCGAGGGCAGAACAGGCAGTAGTAGCCAAAGAAGGGAGTGAGAGAGAGGAGCCAGAAGGAGGATTTATTTCATGAAGAAGAAGTGGTGGGGTCTCTTCTGGGCTCAGTACTGCTGCATGGACAGGCACCCTTCAGCAGGAGAGCCTTGGGTGAAGACACTCAGAAAGGAGATTGTGGGACCCCGGACCCCACTTCTGGGGGACAGATTGTGCCCTTCATAAGGTGAGGGAAAACGTGGCCAGAGGGGATCTTCCCTCTAAGATATCCTCAGCTCTTTTTTTCTGAGTTTTTGCTCTCCTGCCGTTTTCCTACCATTTACTGCTTATTACATCCAAACCAGACCAAAAATTTTGTTCTCCATAGTTTGGTCACAGTAGGTGGGAATCTTTTGAAATGAAATTTATACTAAAAAAAAAATTAGGGCAAAATGATAGTTTATATATATGAAAGGCCTTTACATGAAGGAAATTTCCATGCACAGATTTCCTACCTAGAGCTCACACCCCGGTTGGCACAGCTGACAGCTCACGGTCTATTTCCCCTTCCATCCTCTCTCCCACACCCTGTACCCTAAAGCCTGAGGGTTAGGACGCTTCCAGGGAAGGCTTCGGGCACTTGGTAGGTAGTGGGTTCCTGCCGTTCTGAGCGAACTGTAGACTTTTGCGTCTCTCCTTTCACTCACCAGCCTGGCTCCTTCCCTCCACCACACACAAAGCGTGGGGGGGCTGTCCTTCTCTCTAGCTTGAAAACCTTGTTAGATAGGTATTTTGTGACCCAACTCCTACCCAATCCAGTTGTTCTCCCGTCTGTCCAGAGAGAAACGGATGCCTCTTATGTGGTAAGTTACCTCTGAGCATAATTCTATCTGAGAGCACGGGGAGCCAGCCCCTCAGTCAGGTTTGAACGTGACTGTGGTCAGCCAGGCCCTTACGGTAGGGCAGCCTAACAGTTGCTCCCAAGAGATCAAAAAGTGGAGTGTGGGTTACGTACACTGGAAGTTTATTTTTTGCTCCCGTACCAGAGCCGGTGGGTCAGCAGGTTGGCAGGCCGTCCCTCTTTCATGCAGTCTTTCGGGCGCCTGGCTGAAGGAACGTTTCTCATCTCCAGCACTTGGCTGCCAAGCTTGCCCCAGGAACTCATTCCTGTCAACCTGAAAAGGGAAGAGGTCATGGAGGAGGTCTGCCCTGGGGGTGTAGGTGGGCCCCCAGGACCAAGTCACAAGGCGGCCCCTAACTGCAGGGGGCAGAGGGTGCTGGCAAGAGTAGTCCCTGCTGCTCAGAGCACAGTGGCAGGGAGAGCTGGCGTCTCATGGACAGCTGGTCACCTCTGCCACGCCACAGAAAGTTAGTGCTGTGTGGTGTCCAGAGACACGGGAAGCCCTGTCTGAGAGGTGCAGACCCCAGACAGAGTGAGGCTAAGGTGAGGGGAGGGCTGGCTGGGAAGCTGCCTGGAAGATGAGTGTCAGTTGGCAGCAGCCGGGAAGTTCCTCCCTGTCCCGTGAGCCCCTCTTCCCCACCCTACACTCAGCTCTTCTGTCAATAGGTTTTAGGAACCAGACGGCCCACACCCAGATCCTGGGCGGCTGGGGAAGGCCAGCAGAGGCGGGGGTCACAGCCTGTGGAAGGAAGAGTGATGACAGCAGAGGTCCTGGGGCGGCACCTGGCCACCCCTGTAACTGCGCCCCATAAGGGGCTGTTTGTAACAAAGCTTTGCTGACCTTTACTTTGCAGTGTCTCTACAACAGTTAAAATGCTGCCAACATTTTTTCTCTCCAGAAGTGGAAAAACAGAAGAAAGAAATAGAAAGTAGAAGATCAGCAGTTTGCTTTGCTCAGTGCAGCTCAGCCTGACCAGCCAGACTTTCCCTAAATTGAGGAATTATCCAAATAATAAGTTGCTGTTTATTGAGCTCTCCTTGTGAATCAGGAACTGCGTGAGGTACTGTGTATTCATTTAAAAAATTTCCCAGCAAGGTAGTATTATCACCTCCCATTACACAAAGCTCAGAGGTTTGGTAACTTGCTCCAGGTCAGCTGCACGGTTTGAAAGTGGCGGTGTTCTCTATCCCACGTCCAGTCCCTCTGGTGCCAAAGCACACGGTCATTCACCAGGGCGCACGCTCTCCTCGAAGCCACTCAGACTTTGTGATGTTAGACTGCTCAGAACTTGGGTCCCCTTTCAGAGGGTGGAGCTGTCCCGCTTGCCCGCCTGGGCACCCTGATCCTGAAGAGCACAGGAGGGGCCTGCTGGGCCCTCCTCCAGCCACTCAGTCCTTCCCCCAGAGGGGTAGGTAGTGTAAGGTAGTCCCTTCCTCGCCCTTCAGAAATCAGGCTCCCGTTTTTGTCAGGAGAGAATGTGATTTCTTAAGGAGCAGTGCCATGTTCCTCCATCAAAGGGGGTGACTGGAGTTGCTGGAAGTACTGCCATTAACTATCCTCTGTAACTTCATAGTTGTCTGACTCACCTCTTGCAGTCTCCTCTGTCCTAAGTCCCACAAGAACGCTAACATATCTAGACATGGAGACATGGCACTAGCCACAGTTCATCCCAGTGAGGAAGTCCCACAGTCCCAGGAAAGGATTATCCTATAGCTATTGTCACAGGTAACCCCAGGACTGGTTTTAAGCCTGACCCATCAGTGGCAGCTGTATGCTTTGAAAGTCAGCTGGTCAGAGGCAGACTTGTGAACATCAGCCCACAGCTGCCTCCATAACCAACACAGCTCGAGTCTCAGAACCCTGTAGAAGATCAGCAGTTTGCTTTGCTCAGTGCAGCTGAGCGTGAGCCTGAGCAGCCAGACTATCCCTAAATTGAGCAACATTCTTAGTTGTCTGGGTTCAGATATTGAGTGTCTCTTCCTTTGACACGGGCATATTTCTTTTAGGTCTGTGTTTTAGCCCATCAGTGCCCAGGGTCAATACCTGGAATGATGGATTTTTTTTCCTTGAATATTCTGAATTGTTTTCCAGTTTTTCTTTGTCCAGTGATTATGTTTAGGCAGAAACAGGGGCTATGGTGGAGGGACATTTGAGTCTTTCCTTCTAGCTGCTAGAGAACACCTGCTCCCTGAGAAATCAGGACTTCTGCAGCCTGTGTGATTCCTTCCAAAAGGCAGATCTTTTCCCAGTTGTACTCATTAACCCAGGGATTTAGTGTGTAAGAAAGACCTTATTTTTATCAGTGTTCAAGACAGAGTTCACATTTCAAAATCCAGAGGCTGAGTAAACAGCTCTGACAGGTGTGGATGTGTCTCTGACAGCATGGGGGCAGGGGGAGGGAGGGAGGTGCTTCTGGAGCTGGAGGGGCTGAGGGACCTGCTGATGATCTTTGATAGTTGTGCATTTTCTTCACGGCTAAGCTACCCCTGAGGTGTCTACTCAGCCAGGCAAACAGAGGCACTCAAAAGGGAACGCTCTAGCTCCCACAGAGATCATCCATTCTAGCCATCAAAGAAACCAAGCCCCAGAAACAGTAGGTCAAGTGACCAGAGTCACAGAGCAAGTCAATGGCAGTCAGTCAAGACGAGGCTCTGGGGTCTCCTGACTACTCCCCTGCCACATTCTGTCCTTGGTTTTTCTCACTGTTGCAGAAAGGAGATTTGGATTCATTACAAGCAACCCCTGAAATTACCTTTTAAAAGCCTTTCACATAGAAAGTAAATCAGTCAGGCTTTGAAGTTACATTCATAAACTTATATTTTTATTCTTTCTGTACATATTGGCAATGATAAAGCTTAAAGATGCATGTCCTATGACATGCAAAAACAAGGAATTTACATAAATAATTTATACTTCAGAAAATTAACGTTGAAAAATATTTTCCGCATCATTAGAGTTCACAGTATTTAAAGTAAATCAAGCTTTCCCCCTTAGATTTCAAACTATATTGTCTCAGCAGAGAATGATAAAAATCTAATCAGGAATAAAATGATCAAGTTCTGTTTTTATTCAGTGCACAAGTGGACACTATTCCATAATCTGTTCCCACGCTGAGGCTGCAGCATTTCTTCCCAGTCCTTCACCTCCTGAGTGGCTGTGACCCAGAGGAGGTCACGTGGTGTGGAATGGTTACAGCGTCACCCAAACCACCCACAGTGGACACATTCAACCAAGTGGTAACGTCTGGTGGTCTGATGCCTCATTTCCACATAATACTTTTTATAGCCCTGAAAATGGAAATCCTGGCATCTAAACACAGCCGAACATGTTAACACTAATACAAGGCACTGTGCTGTGGGGTTTGGTTTATTTATAGGGAAGGTCATGTTTGCATAGATTGCTAGCTTTAGTGTGCAATAAAATAGAGGCCCCAGCACGCGTGGCCTTGTGATGGATGAAGCGGCGTGACGCTCCGCCAGCTCAGGGACAGCACCGGCTATCTATCTTCTCCAGCCCCAGCCTAGTGAGCAGATCCCTAAGGCCCCTACAGGACAGTTTTTTGCTCAAAAAGCTGCAGGTCAAAGCGGACCCAGACCTCCCCAGTGGGGACCTCATGCAGCAGGAGTCGGCGGGTTGTAGGGCCTTTGCTTTCCTGTTCTGTTCGAATTTTTGCCACTGGAACTTCAGTGCGACCCAGGAAATCTGGTGAATAGACAAGTGAGAGTCAAAAGTCTTGTTAAAAAAAAAACTATCACAGAAGGAGTGTCTGAAACAGGATTCATAAAACTTTCAAATTCAAAACAAGTAGCTTCTTTTGGTTAATGGCTGTTGGATACTGTGAATGGATGGATGCATGCAGAACAAGGGATTTGTGTGAGGGAAACTCAGACTGCTGGGAATCCAAGCCTCCTTGGTCAGGGAATGGCTCACCCATTCAGTAGGTGCCAGGAGCACAGCGTTTCCATTAGGTAAGCAGGGGTGACTGGGGTCAAAGACCAGAAACACACCTGAGGCCACCCCCCTTTCCCCTGAGAAGGTACCCCCACCTGCAGCCAGCCACTGAGAGCTGCTGAGGACCATGGCCTGTGTCACTGCCCTTAGGTGTCTTGGGGTGAAAACAAGGCTGAGCACCCTGCTTCCAGACCCCAGATCCTAGAGTACGGGGGAAACTTCATATCCCCGCCCCCACCCCCCAAGTTATACTTTACCATCTGGTGAAAACTGGTCTCTGTCGAACATGGTAAGACACAGCACATCCTGATAAAGATCCTTAATAAAGAACTGGCAGTTAAAATTCCACTTGGGATTTAGTGTGTCCTGAAGGGTTCTGGTGGTGTAGCTCTGGGAGCCCATGCTGATTTCACAGTATGGATTGCTCTTTCCTGAACAAAAACAAACCAGTATACATGTGGCATGTGACAGTAGGGCCTCCTTTGAGCAGAAGCAGGATCTAAACAGATGTTTCTCTATCGACCATGGCCGCAGGGGTCACTGCCTGAGGGTCTGCGTCTGCCTTGTGGTCTCTGTTCCCAGTGCTGACAGCATCATAAACCTGGGGAGGGACTGACTGTGTGGGCTCGAACGCCAGGGCTGCTCCCCATGAGCATGTGTCAGTGCAGCTTGCTTCCTGCTTTCTCCACTCAGAAGCACTGAGGAAGGAGGCATCGGTATTTACTGGGAAACTAGAGTGATAATAATATTGGTTCAATAACCATTTTAGAGGCACTGGAAATACTGACTTTTTAAAAGTGTCCCATCATTCAATGTTCAGAAGAGTCATCAGCAAAGAGCAGGGTAGTTACCACGCCAGTTGAATGAAATAAGCATTTACCGTTTGGTTTACAGGCTTTTAGTTCTGTAGCTTCAATGACATGCACCATCAGACGCCCGATGCCTGAAGACTTTTGAGAGCGAGCTACAAAAGAGGAAGACGAGTGATGTTAATTTCTTCTCTGAGAATGCAGACAGCACAGTGATGACGCTAAGCTGTAGGTACTCACAGTCTGTCTTTCTGACCAACGCCAGCACTCCCCAGCCTCACCTGCCACTGAACTGGGCCTGGCAGCATCTGGCTGCTCTGTGACTTTGCCCAGGCTGTGTCGCCTGCTGGGGTACCTCGCCACCATCTCTGCCCATCAGCATCCTACACATCCTTCAACATGCAGGTCCAACCTCACCTCCCGGATCCCTTCCCTCCTCTGTGCATCCCGTAGCCTGCTGGGTCTGAACTTCTGTGTGAGTCCATCCCCTCTGTCAGGAGGGGCCATGGCACAGCACAGATTGTTTACTCATCCTTGTATTAACCCCTCAACTGCCTAGCAAGAAGTAACAGTAATAACATCATCATACATTATATTCATTCAGCACTTAAAAGCAGCTAATATTTATTGGATACTTACTTTGTGTTAGGCATGTGCTCGACTTTTACATAAGTTACATTATGTAAACTGCACATTTACTCTACAAGGTAGCTCTTTATAACTGCCATTGTCATATATGAGAAAACTGAGTCTTAGAAATGACTATAACATGCTTATGTCACAGAGCTTCTAAATGGCAAAGTCAAAACTTAAAACATCAGATACCAAAGGCCACGTTCTTTTTTTAGACTTTATTTTTAATTATTATTTTTTTTGGCTGTGCTGCGTGGTATGTGGGATCTTAGTTCCCCAACCAGGGACTGAACCCGTGCCCCCTGCAGTGGAAGTGGACTGGACCACCAGGGAAGTCCTCAAAGTCTACTTTCTTAACCGCTCACCATAATTCCAATTACATGTAAACACTTTAGCTTATAAACTTTTACTTAAGACCTTATTCTATTTAAGGAGGTACTCAGAAACACTTTTAATATGGAGAGAAATGAGTTAAGGAACTCAGATTATCTTGGTAACTATAAAGTTAGTTAAGCAGGGTTTGCCCTTAGGGGTTTAAAAACTAACAGAAAAGCTGCTTGGTGAGCTACTGACTTTTCAAAGCTCAGGGCAAGTAGAACCTTCTCTGTGAGAAGTGGCCCACCCCTCGTATGTGCCCACCCGCCCAGCAGGCACTTGCATTCAGTTCCCCTTGAAGGCAGGGCTGGGCCATATTCATTTTGTAGGCCCAGTTAAGCCTAGCACAGGGCCTGGCACAGAGTAAGTAATAAATGTCTAAAGAATGGAACACGTGGAAAGTGCATAACAATATGTACAGATAATGGTGTTAAGCAAAACTAATAAAGAAAAACTTTGATTTATCTTTGACCAATTAGATCATTATATGCTTTCTGAAAAGATTCAATCATTGATTTTTCAATAGCATGCCTTTAAAGTACCATTAAAATAAGATTCAATTAGCAAAAGCCAATTTACATGTACCTTTCAAGAGTATATAACAAAATAAGGGAAACCTGAGTTAAAAAACATAAAGAGCTGCAACTCCAGCAGCCAGGAACCTAAGTGGGAGGACTGGTCAGGGAAGGGCCTCGTGCCATAGCCTGGTGGGAGACTGGAGGGTCTTAATAGGGCTGTGCCACCAGGAGAGGACAAGACTATGCATATGGGGAAGAGAACCATGGAGAGAACATGCGGGACTCAGCAACTGTCTAGAAATGCGGGGGGAAGGGAGTGGTCGGAGAGCACATTTCCAGTGTGCGCCCAAGGACAATAACTACCGTCCACTGAGATTGTCGGGAGGAGCTACTTCTGGAAGGAGGTTAATCCCATGGGAGGAGTGGTGCAGGTGTTTCTGGAGAGCAGGGGCTGCAGGGACAGCAGGCCAGCTGTGACTGCTGAAGCTGGGGTGACATTAGGGAGAGAGGCTCAGAACTCCCGGGGTACGGTGGGAGGAAGCAGAGCTAGGAAGGAGATGAAAGATCTGATGGTTAGAAGGACCCTCGGGTGTCATGGGGTCCGGGGGAGGGAAGGGCCTCAATTTCCTGCTGTTGGGGAAAGCGAGCCAAGTTGTTGGGGGTGGTCACTGACGTCGTGTGAGCAAGCCATTTGCACAGAGTGATGGGACAGCAAGCGGGGTGAAGGGCTCTGAGTGTGGGGTCCCGGCCCCAGTGCTTGGAGAGGGAGGCTGGCTGGACCTGGAGGAGGGCTGGGGTAGAGGCTGGGTGGGGGGGGAGGAGGAGCAGAGTGTGGATGAGCTGAGGGGAAACAGGCCGTAGAAGTGAAGTTTGATGGAGCAAAATGGACCAAGCAGAGGTGGGGCTGGTTATGCAAAGGACAGACCCCTCCTCCTGGAAACAGGAGTGAAGAGCGTGTCTGGGGCGGAGGGACAGAGACTTTGCCACAGAGAGAAGGGAGGTCCCAGGGCTCGCACTGGATGACCCCTGTCTGTGTAGGGGGCAGTGGGGGGGCTCAGGGAGGCCCCCAGGAGGTTTGAAACACCTGCGGGAGGCCAGCGGGCTCTGCCAAGCTCGCTCGCGGCAAGTCTGGTCTTTCAGGCTGTCCCTGTTTATCCTCTCACTGCAGGAGCAGCAGCCTGTGCCCTGAAGCCGGGACCCCGCCCAGTGCCCAGGGCCCCCTGGTGGCTGGTTCCAACCCTCCCAGGCACCCCCGACTACCTTGATAAGCCTTCTCCCGTTTCTTCTTTTCAGTGTCGATGTACTGCTCAGATGCCGCCTTGATCTTCTGGACCCAGGCCGTCCTGGAGGAGAAGCAGAGAGCGCCATCGGGCAGATTTCTCACACGTCTTACAGGTCCACCAGGAGCCCCAGAGCTCTGTGCTCGCTAACCTTGGCTTTGAGAAGTTCCCAATCATAGACTTCACAGTAATTCAACTGAAGGACTTGTTTGCTAATTGAGGATCAAGCTTGAGAATTTCTAGAAAGTTCTTGACGGCACCAGGCACTTGTCAGGTGCTGGGCGCACAGAGATGGAAGATGCAATGGCAGCTCAGCACGACAAATGACAGGTTCTATTGCACAGAGAGCTGTGCACACAGCGGAGGAGGAGCTACACCCAGAGGACAGAGGACACGTGGCTGGCCAGGCAGGGAGGGAGGAAGGCACCCATGCAGAGGGCAGTGGGGGAGGGCAGACAATCCGGCTGGAGTGCAGGGTTGGGACTGAGACCCAGAGGCACGGGACAGCCCCAGAGAGCAGGCGAAGGAGAACAGACTGTCCCTGAGGGATTGCAGTAGGAAGTGAGGTGTTGGCTCTCCCACTTCAGAAGATCCCGAGGAGAGGCTGGAAGCAGGGAAGTGTGTTAGAGGCGTTTGCGGTAACCTGGCACGTCTAAGCCGAGGCCTGCCAGTGGGACTGTGGTGGAGGGGGAATGAGTAGGGCGTGAGCACGGGCTGGAGGTGGGTTTACGGTGGAGGGAGAGGTCGGGCTTTCTCCTAGGCCCCAAGGCAGGTCACGCGTGGTCAGGACTGACCTCTCATTAACGTTGTCTGTCCGGAGGGTGTAGACCCGGTCAATGTGAGAAATGTGGAAGACAGGTTCATCGCTGGAAGGGTCTGTGGGCAGTTTCACCAAGGCTTCATTCAGGAAAATGGGCTGAAAGAATTAGGGCCAAAACACAGGCTGTGAAATGGGTCAGAACACTCCTCCCTCCCACGTCCAGAGAACTGTCTGTTCTGAAGAGCCTTGTAGAGGGGTACAGCTTCCAGAGTCCTTTACTTAGGAGAAAAGAAACTGCCTCTGTTTCGTGAAAGTAAATATCTAGGGTAGATCAGATGTTACTAAAGTGGGGACAGGAGCTCCGAGTGTCTGTGACAGCTCACGTGACAGGGTCTCTCCTCCAGGCACTGACACTTGACCCTTCATGTCAGCCTTGGTTTTACGGAGAGACCCGATGCTGAATGTGGATGGAGGCGGGATCACACATCGTGTTTGCTGGGAAGGAAGCTGGAATCCATAGCTGGAATCCAGCTGGTGGCTGTCAGAGGGCAGTGAAGGCCCAGCCACACTAGGCTTCTTCCCTGGGAAGTGACAAAGGAAGCGTGAGCCGTCTGGAGGCAGGTGGAGAGAGTCCCATGAGGACAGGAAAGGCTCAGGCTGGGACGGAGGTCCTTAAAGGAAACACCTCGTTGTGCTCTTGATGCTACTGCCAGGAACGTTACACTTACCATTTTATACATTTTGAACTGAGCGTTGGACTTAGAGCTGAAAAGTTTCTCCGAGCCTGAGGAAACAGCAAACTGCTTGACCATGTAGGTGAGAAGCAGGAAGTCATTGAAGAGGAACCCGTGCAGCTCCTTGTTGCTCTTGGTCTTGTACAGCTTTCCGCTGTGCAGGAGCTTGCGGGGACCCAGGCAGTTGGTGAGGGAGTTGAAAACAAGTTGCTTAAAGAGAAAGAAACTGTCACTTTGTAACTCCTAGCACCCCTGGCGAGGCCAGTGCCCTGGACCTGAGGGAGGTGCGGTAGACCCTTCTAGGTGGGAATGTGGCTGTAATCATTCACTTTTACACAAAAGATCCTTACATTTATTTCTCTTCAAAGTTCAAACTGGCACAGTGAAAATAATTACTTACAAAACCACAGAATACTGATTCTACCGGCTGAATTCAAAGAACTCAAAACACCTGTCTTTATGAGAAAGGAAGATGACAACCCAAGAATGGGCAGGATGGTGCGTCTGCATGGGCTGAGCGGAGGCGTAGGCTGTCTACACTAGGGGAAGGCACGACCCTGGTTCCCCACCCAGAGCCTGCCTGGCGGCACCCAGCTCAGCCCCACAGGCCTCACCTCCGCGAGACCTTCACACTGCACGTGAGTCTGGATCCACTCCAGTCGGTCTGAATTTTCCTTCTCCCGAACGCCTTCATTAACTTGCGAGCAGAGCTCCTCTGCCCGCTCGAGGGCCAGCTTCAGAGAGGAGTGGTCTACGTGATTTTCTGGGGTGTTCTCCAGAATCTGGAAGAGAGGGGGCTGCGTCATATGGGATGTCTTACGTCTTCCACCTGCCCTGCCAGCTGGGTGCTGGGCGCTGGAAATACAATAGTGGGCGAGACTGTCGTTTACCCTTGAGAGGCTCAGGGCCCCTGAGTTCTCAGGGAGACAGGTGACTCAGTGACAAGAGGGTGGGCCAAGCGCTACGTGGACCAAGTGCCCTGTGGGTCTCTGGTGGCTCTCTAGCTGGGTCTGGGGATAGGCTGTATATGTAAGGGTGCCTCCCTACTTCCCCTAGTAACTTAAGCCATGTGCCTTTAGGGTGAACCCTCCAGTATAAACTGGCTGCACCTTTGAAAAGTATGTTAACTTGGTGAATAGCAACATTTCATTATATTTTTGGGGTCATTGATCCTTCTGAGAAATCTGCTGAAAGCAATGAATCCCCTGCCACGGAAAAAACACAATAAAACCATGTTGTCAGCATGTAGGAAAATGCATTCATTTCATTGGAAAGTGACTTCACACTAATGTTCCAAAGGTAAAGGGATAGAGGATGCAAATTTGTGTGGTCCCTCTGGAAATTAGCGGGCCCATCAGTAGACGACTCCTGTGCTTCATTTACAGTGCCAAAATGTGAAAAAGCTCTGAAAGCCTAAAGCTTTTTTCATTACTCATTTAGTGGCAAAACTTGACCTAAACTGAAGAGATGTACTTTTTAAGTCTACTTATAGTGATTATTCATGAATTTCATTGTAGGACTATTAATGTGTTGCTTATTGGTGCTGCCCAGGCTTTGTTGGGGTGTCATGTAATATACAGCATTTGAATTACACTCTGAATTCTGAAACACATCTGGCCCCAAATATTTCAGGTAAGGGACTGTGGATTAATGTGTATTAACGGGTCCATTTGGTATCAGAACTGTGACATTAGCTCTGTAACATAAGGTCTATATTGAGTTAACATGGTTTACAGACCAGAGATCAAGGCATCATCAATAAAAGCAACAGTCTTATATTATTTCTACTGTTTTTCTTTGTAAGATGATTAAAATTACCTCAATGATTACCTGTGGAATAATACTTTGAAAGTCTGCCTTCTCCTTAGAAGGCATATCAGCTCGAGAGGCCAACATTGTTTGTCTCAGAAAGATGAGTGGAATTGTAGAGGGACTGTGTAGTCAGCCAGCTGAGGTAGGGTACAGCCAGGGGACGATGAGCTGTCTAGGACACTGAGTGGAGACTGCTGGGACATCTGGGCTACACATTCAGCTGGTAGATGAATTCAGATCTCAGCAGGAAGACTGGACCCCAAGGTCATACTAACTGTGGACTCCTTCCACAGCTGGAGACCTAGAGGCCATTGCCGTGCCTAGACAACATACATTCATGACCCCGAGAGGCCAGGGAGCTTCCTGGGAAGGGGGAGGACAGGTAACCCAAATGACCCTGGATACCTCTTTTATTTGCCCACTTCAAGGATTTATCCCTTCAGACTGCATGTGTGTCCATGGGCGCGTGCGCGCGCACACACACACACACACGGTGCCTGGTCCATCAGACAGTGGAGTAGGACCATGGGGTGGGTGGCTGGTGTATTTGGAGGCTCCCTGACTATCAGCCTCTGTGAACCTCAAAGGGTCCTGCTTCTCCCAGCCGGACACTCACACTTCTGATGAGGAGGGGGTAGCGGGTGATCCTCTGCATGGGCTTCAGCAGGAAGCTGGAAAGGGGCATTCCTTTACATCGAGGGTCAGATGCCAGCTTCTGCAAAATAATTGAGAGGCTTATGAGGAAATCATAGCCTAAGGAAAACAAGGAAACATTGGCTATTCTCCTGACTTTGACCACCTTTTAGATTTCTAACTTCTTTTAAAAACTCAGGATCCAAAATGATACGTATCAGGTTAACAGCAGGAATATCCCACCTCATGTGCCAAAGCCAGCGGATGCTTTCAGTTCTTTCTTACGTGCGTTTGACAGCCTGTGCAATCCCTCCCTCCCATTGCTTCCGGAACCAGACTGTCTTCCCAGCCCACTGACCCTCTCAGTCTTCCTCACTCCTTTCCTCTCCTCTGCCCAAGATCCCACACGATTGAGCCCCACAGTGTGACCCAGACCAGCTGTGGAGCTCTACACTTGCCAAATTACTCTCCGTCTCACCTGGATGTCCCAAAGGCACCTCAATACCCCAACATACCCCCAAGTGAAGTCCTCGTTTTCCCTCATAAAAGCATCCTCTTCTACCCCTATTCCTTCCAGAGTTGGTAGCACCATTCTTTACCCACTCACCTTCCCCCACACATACCTAGGAGTTACCACTGATGCCAGTCTGTCTTCTAAGTAGCTCTTGATCTCCCCCATCTCTGCCTGCTCATCACCCTGCTTCATTCATAACAATACATTTACTGAGCACCTGCTATGAGCCAGGCTCACAATGTCCCTTCTGCTCTTCCTTCACTTGGCTAATTCATATTCATCTCTGAAGACTCAGATTAGCCTCCTCCAGTCCAGGCTCTCCCCTTCTTCACGCCTCCCCTCCTTTTCAGTGATTCTTCTCAAGCCCCCAAGGCTTCCTTTATCATCGTGCCACATCTGGACTGGGTAACACAGGTAGAGGCATCACATATGAGGTGTCTCCATAACTCCCACCCAGACTGTTAACTCCAGGATGCCAAGGACCACATTTATTTGCTTCTACTCCTAGGACTAGTACAGGACCTAACAGAGTAGCTAGTACTCTAGTATGATCATTTTAATGACTGAAAAATAATACATTTACTATAATTTACCTAATCATTTCCCACTATGGGATATTAAAATTACCCCCTCCTTTTGTTTTTGGATATATATATGTTCCTAAGATAAGCATCTTCATGGTATTTATTTCTATATTTTCTGAGTCTTTTTAAAAAGTAACATTTTAGAACACAGCTTGTTAGATCTGCTTTTTAATGTAATCAACACCACGCCTTTCATTATGAGACTAAACACTTTTTATTTTTGCTATTGTTACAATTGTGGTGACACTGACGTCCTATTTACATCCTATTTTTTTAATTCCTATTTTTATCACTATTTGAAAAAATTTTAAATCTTTTACTATGCTTTAGAAGGTAAATGTCCTATATTTAATACTACTATTATTTTAAAACATTCACATATACTCATAATTCCACATTTATCTAATTATTCTGATTAATGTTTGTTTCTGTGATCTTGGTTTCTTTCTATGTTTCTTCTAGTTCATTTCTAGGCAACACCTTGCCTCCCACCAATTGAAGGGTTCTGTCCTCAGTGCCTTATACTGAACCATTTTTACATCCGAGATCATCATAAGATAAATAAATAAAATTAGCATTTATTGAATGCTTACTATGTGCTGGTCTCTGTGCTAAAGTACTTTAAAAGTATTATCTGATTGTCTCCAGGTGAGAGATGAGGGGACTTAAGGCATCAAATGTTAAGAAACTTGTCCTGGTCACACAGTGGACCGTGATGGGGCTGGAATTTCAGCCCGAGCAGTCCAATTCTGAAGGCTGTCTTGTTCTGAGCATGAAACTGTGTTGCCTCCTGGAATTGATCCTATTTGGTTATGACAGACTCTTCTTTTCATGTAATGCTTAATTTTATTCACTGTTATTTTAATTAAGATTTTAACAACTATATTTATAAAAGATATTCAGTTATAACTTTGTTTTTCATTTTTGTAATTAAACACAAAAACAGGCCTTAGGGTTAGAGTCACTTTTGTCTTTTATAATGAATTAGGTAGGCTTTCTATTTTTTTCTGGGATCTGTAACAGTTTATATAAAATGGAATAATCTATTCCTTTATTGTTGTAAAGAATTCACCATTAAATCCATCAAGTGAAACTAGCTCCTCTTTTGGGGTAGGTTACTCAGTTTTTTCCCTTGTTTAATATTATCTTCAGATTTTCTATTCTTTTTTTAAACATCTTTATTGGAGTGTAGTTAACTTTAAAATGTTGTGTTAGTTTCTGCTGTATAACAAAGTGAATCAGCTATATGTATACATATATCCCCATATCTCCTCCCTCTTGTGTCTCCCTCCCACCCTCCCTATCCCAGCCCTCTAGGTGGTCACAGAGCACCGAGCTGATCTCCCTGTGCTATGCAGCTGCTTCCCACTAGCTATCTATTTTACATTTGGTAGTGTATATATGTCCATGCCACTCACTTCGTCCCAGCTTCCCCTCCCCCTTCCCATGTCCTCAAGTCCATTCTCTACGTCTGTGTCTTTATTCCTGTCCTGCCCCTAGGTTCATCAGAACCATTTTTGTTTTTTTAGATTTCATATTATGTGTTAGCATACGGTATTTGTTTTTCTGACTTACTTCACTCTGTATGACAGACTCTAGGTCCATCCATCTCACCACAAATAGCTCAACTGCATTTTTTATGGCTGAGTAATATTCCATTGTATATATGTACCACATCTTCTTTATCCATTCATCTGTTGATGGACACTTAGGTTGCTTCCATGTCCTGGCTACTGTAAATAGTGCTGCACAATAGACATTGTGGTACATGTCTCTTTCTGAATTATGGTTTTCTCAGGGTATATGCCCAGTAGTGGGATTGCTGGGTCACATGGTAATTTTATTTTTAGTTTTTTAAGGAACCTCCATACTGTTCTCCATAGTGGCTGTATCAATTTACATTCCCACCAACAGTGCAAGAGGGTTCCCTTTTCTCCACACCCTCTCCAGCATTTATTGTTTGTAGATCTTTTGATGATGGCCATTCTGACCGGTGTGAGGTGATATCTCATTGTAGTTTTGATTTGCATTTCTCTAATGATTAGTGATGTTGAGCATCCTTTCATGTGTTTGTTGGCAGTCTGTATATCTTCTTTGGAGAAATGTCTCTTTAGGTCTTCTGCCCGTTTTTGGATTGGGTTGTTTGTTTTTCTGATATTGAGCTCCATGAGCTGCTTGTATATTTTGGAGATTAATCTTTTGTCAGTTGCTTCATTTGCAAATATTTTCTCCCATTCTGAGGGTTGTCTTTTTGTCTTCTTTGTGGTTTCCTTTGCTGTGCAAAAGCTTTTAAATTTAATTAGGTCCCATTTGTTTATTTTTATTTCCATTTCTCTAGGAGGCGGGCCAAAAAGGATCTTGCTGTGATTTATGTCATAGAGTGCTCTGCCTATGTTTTCCTCTAAGAGTTTTATAGTGTTTAGCCTTACATTTAGGTCTTTAATCCATTTTGAGCTTATTTTTGTGTATGATGTTAGGAAGTGTTCTAATTTCATTCTTTGAAGAGGCTGTCTTTTCTCCATTGTATATTCCTGCCTCCTTTATCAAAGATAAGGTGACCATATGTGCGTGGGTTTATCTCTGGGCTTTCTATCCTGTTCCATTAATCTATATTTCTGTTTTTGTGCCAGTACCATACTGTCTTGATTACTGTAGCTTTGTAGTATAGTCTGAAGCCAGAGAGCCTGATTCCTCCAGCTCCGTTTTTCTTTCTCAAGATTGCTTTGACTATTCGGGGTCTTTTGTGTTTCCATACAAATCGTGAAATTTTTTGTTCTAGTTCTGTGAAAAATGGCATTGGTAATTTGATAGGGATTGCACTGAATCTGTAGATTGCTTTGGGTAGTACAGTCATTTTCACAATATTGATTCTTCCAATCCAAGAACATGGTATATCTCTCCATCTGTTGGTATGGTCTTTAATTTCTTTCATCAGTGTCTTATAGTTTTCTGCATACAGGTCTTTTGTCTCCCTAGGTAGGTTTATTCCTAGGTATTTTACTCTTTTTGTTGCAATGGTAAATGGGAGTGTTTCCTTAATTTCTCTTTCAGATTTTTCATCATTAGTGTATAGGAATGCAAGAGATTTCTGTGCATTAATTTTGTATCCTGCTACTTTACCAAAGTCATTGATTAGCTCTAGTAGTTTTCTGGTAGCATCTTTAGGATTCTCTATGTATAGTATCATGTCATCTGCAAACAGTGACAGCTTTACTTCTTCTTTTCCAATTTGGATTCCTTTTATTTCTTTTTCTTCTCTGATTGCTGTGGCTAAAACTTCCAAAACTATGTTGAATGATAGTGATGAGAGTGGACATCCTTGTCTTGTTCCTGATCTTAGAGGAAATGGTTTCAGTTTTTCATCATCGAGAACAATGTTGGCTGTGGGTCTGTCATATATGGCTTTTATTATGTTGAGGTAGGTTGCCTCTATGCCTACTTTCTGGAGAATTTTTATCATAAATGGGTGTTGAATTTTGTCAAAAGCTTTTCTGCATCTATTGAGATTACCATATGGTTTTTATCCTTCAATTTGTGAATATGATGTATCACAATGATTGACTGGCATATATTGAAGAATCCTTGCATTCCTGGGATAAACCCCACTTGATCATGGTGTATGATCCTTTTAATGTGCTGTTGGATTCTGTTTGCTAGTATTTTGTTGAGGATTTTTGCATCTATGTTCATCAGTGATATTGGCCTGTAGTTTTTTTGTGTGTGTGTGACATCTTTGTCTGGTTTTGGTATCAGGGTGATGGTGGCCTCATAGAATGAATTTGGGAGTGTTCCTCCCTCTGCTATATTTTGGAAGAGTTTGAGAAGGATAGGTGTTAGCTCTTCTCTAAATGTTTGATAGAATTCACCTGTGAAGCCATCTGGTCCTGGGCTTTTTGTTTGTTGGAATATTTTTTTTTTTTTTTTTTTTTTTTTTTTTAAATTTGGACTTTATTTTTTTCATCTCCCCTTGCCTGGAGCAATCTATCATTGGTTTGGAGTATGTTGTTTCTTTCTTTTCTTTTTTTTTAAATTAATTTATTTATTTATGGCTGTGTTGGGTCTTCGTTTCTGTGCGAGGGCTTTCTCTAGTTGCGGCAAGCGGGGGCCACTCTTCATCGCGGTGCGCGGGCCTCTCACTATCGCGGCCTCTCTTGTTGCGGAGCACAGGCTCCAGACGCGCAGGCTCAGTAGTTGTGGCTCACGGGCCTAGCCGCTCCGCGGCATGTGGGATCTTCCCAGACCAGGGCTTGAACCCGTGTCCCCTGCATTGGCAGGCAGACTCTCAACCACTGCGCCACCAGGGAAGCCCTGTTGGAATATTTTTAATCACAGTTTCAATTTCAGTGCTTGTGATTGGTCTGTTTATATTTTCTATTTCTTCCTGGTTCAGTCTCGGAAGGTTGTGCTTTTCTAAGAATTTGTCCATTTCTTCCAGTTGTCCATTTTATTGGCATATAGTTGCTTGTAGTAATCTCTCATGATCCTTTGTATTTCTGCAGTGTCAGTTGTTACTTCTTTTTCATTTCTAATTCTGTTGATTTGAGTCTTCTCCCTTTTTTTCTTGATGAGTCTGGCTAATGGTTTATCAATTTTGTTTATCTTCCCAAAGAACCAGCTTTTAGTTTTATTGATATTTGCTACTGTTTCCTTCATTTCTTTTTCATTGATTTCTGATCTGAGCTTTATGATTCCTTTCCTTCTGCTAACTTTGGGGTGTTTTTTTTTTTGTTGTTCTTCTTTTCTCTAATTGCTTTAGATGTAAGGTTAGGTTGTCTATTTGAGATTTTTCTTTTTTCTTGAGGTAGGATTGCTATAAACTTCCCTCTTAGAACTGCTTTTGCTGCATCCCATAGGTTTTGGGTCATCGAGTTTTCACTGTCACTTGTTTCTAGGTAATTTTTTTTTTTTAAGTAAAGAAAAAGGTGGAATTTAATCTTTATTTACAGGACACTGCAAGGTATGAAATTCCACATAGAAATAAGAAGCCCATTGAGAGGAGAAGCTTCATACAGTATGTACAGTTTGGAACTGTTCAAGTATAGTTTCTTTGTAAAAAGTGCTACAATAACAAACCACATGTAAAAAGAGTTCTTAGTAGAGAAACAGTAAGACAAACTTCTACCAAACATAGTATACAACAAAGAACCTTATGCCTCAGAGGTACAATCTAAAAGCTGAAGGCCCCAGCAGTGCCATCCTGAACTTGGAATGTATACCCTTCAGAGGGAGTTTCCAGCACAACATTTTGATCTTCCTCTTCTTCCACAGAGAAATACTTCTCAATCAAGTTTAATGAAGCTTTGTACACAGACTCATTTTCATGGTTTTGTAGAGCTTCAGTTTTGTCCAAACCTCCACATTCTTCAATCATTATACTAAGTTTCTCAGTTTCACCTAGTTTCTCAGCAGCCTGAAAGATATTTGAAATGGCAGCCAGAATAACCAGAATAATTTTGGTGTCTTTTGCAGTTAGGAGGTTCATCAATGGTTCTATTATGCCACAATGAACAAGGTATACGATCTGCTCAACTGTTCCGCCACTTGTATAGTTGGTCACAGCCCATACAGCTTCCTTTTGTGTCTTAAAGTCTGTCTTAGAGAGAACGCCAACAAGGAATGGGACTAATCCATGATTTACGACTTGTTATATCTTGTCCTGGCGGCCAGCCGTGATGTTTGACATTGTCCACGTAGCTTCCTTCTGAATATTAGTTTTGGAGTTTGTTAGCAGGCTGGGAAAGATGGCAAGTGCTCCTGCATCCATTACAACCTGAGTCTGTTCATCTGTCCCAGTGACAATATTCCCTATGGCTCTTAGCATGGGAATCACAATTGGCAATTCAGTAGCTCCTAAAAGCTTCACAAGTTGGGGTACAACCCCAGTTTTCACGACCATTTCAATCCATTCATTTGGACCATTGGTAAGGTAGGAAATAGCCCTGCAGGTATCAGCTAAAACTTCTGGATCATCGTGATGCAGGAGACGAACTAAAGTAGGAAGAATTTGCTCAACAGCATCTAAGGGGGGGTGCGGGATTCTTGTTGCGACAAAGATTTGAAAGTGTCCAGGTAAGATTACGTAAGTAAACACATGCTAAAGATGACGTATCAGGAACCGCCAAAAGTGCCAAGAGCGGGTCAACTGCACCATACTTAATAACCAAGTCTCGGAAAACTGAGTCATCACCTGCAATGTTTCCTAGAGCCCATACAGCTTGTTCACTGATGTGAGCATGGGGAGATGCCAACAGAGAAATGAATGCTGGGATAGCACCTCCATCTACCACAGCCTTGGTCTGTTTTGATGTCCCGGAAGCAATGTTAGTGAGGGCCCAAGCAGATTCAAACTGAATGGGACTACAGTCAGTTCTGCCCAAGAAGGACACAGTTTTGGAATCAAACCAGCCCAGATTATGCTGTCTATGGGGGGCTGTTTTTCCCTAGAAAGCAGTTTCCTAGCAGCTTGAGTAGCTTGGAGCTGGTTTTCCAAATTGTTGCTATTTATGCCTTTGACAATGTCATCAACAGACCAATTTACAGCGCCCTGGTTGTTGTGGTTTTCCTGCAGTGGAGAAGCAGCAGCATCTGGAAAAGAGCTGACATTTCTCCTTTTCAGCATCCGGTCATCCTTCTTAGCTTTCTGGAACTCCACATTAACCTCTATGCAGTGCTGCCTCATTTCTGTACTGTCTTTCCCCTTGTTCCTGAATCTGTTAAGGCAGGCAGCTGGTGAATTAGCATTCTCATTGGTGGACATGGTTATGAGACAAAGGGAGAAAGCTACACAGCTGGCTCAAGCTTCCACAGGAAGTGGTGTGGGGCGCACAGGCTGAGGATCAGCTGCCCTCAAAATGTCCACCACGGTCAGCCTAGGACGGTGTCTCTAGGTAGTTTTTGATTTCCTCTTTGATTTCTTCAGTGATCTCTTGGCTATTTAGTAGTGTATTGTTTAGCCTCCATGTGTTTGTATTTTTTACAGTTTTTTTTTCCTGTAATTGATATCTAGTCTCATAGCGTTGTGGTTGGAAAAGATACTTGATACAATTTCAATTTTCTTAAATTTACCAAGGCTTGATTTGTGACCCAAGATATGATCTATCCTGGAGAATGTTCCATGAGCACTTGAGAAGAAAGTGTATTCTGTTGTTTTTGGACAGAATGTCCTATAAATATCAATTAAGTCCATCTTGTCTAATGTGTCATTTAAACTTTGTGTTTCCTTATTTATTTTCATTTTGGATGATCTGTCCATTGGTGAAAGTGGGGTGTTAAAGTCCCCTACTATTATTGTGTTACTGTCGATTTCCCTTTTATGGCTGTTAGCATTTGCCTTACGTATTGAGGTGCTCCTATGTTGGGTGCATAAATATTTACAATTGTTATATCTTCTTCTTGGATTGATCCCCTGATCATTATGTAGTGTCCTTCTTTGTCTCTTGTAATAGTTTTTATTTTAAAGTCTATTTTATCTGATATGAGAACTGCTACTCCAGCTTTCTTTTGATTTCCATTTGCATGGAATATCTTTTTCCATCCCATTACTTTCAGTCTGTATGCATCCCTAGGTCTGAAGTGGGTCTCTTGTAGACAGCATATATATGGGTCTCGTTTTTGTATTCATTCAGCCAGTCTACGTCTTTTGGTTGGAGCATTTAATCCATTTACATTTAACATCATTATTGATATGTATGTTCCTATTACCATTTTCTTAATTGTTTTGGGTTTGTTTTTGTAGGTCTTTTCCTTCTCTTGTGTTTCCTCCCTAGAGAAGTTCCTGTAGCATTTGTTGTAAATCTGGTTTGGTGGTGCCGAATTCTCTTTAACTTTTGCTTGTCTGTAAAGGTTTTAATTTCTCCATCGAATCTGAATGAGATCCTTACTGGGTAGAGTAATCTTGGTTGTAGGTTTTTCCCTTTCATCACTTTAAATATGTCCTTCTGCTCCCTTCTGGCTTGCAGAGTTTCTGCTGAAAGATCAGCTGTTAACCTTATGGGGATTCCCTTGTATGTTATTTGTTGCTTTTCCCTTGCTGCTTTTAATATTTTTTTCTTTGTATTTAAGTTTTGATAGTTTGATTAATATGTGTCTTGGCATGTTTCTCCTTGGATTTATCCTGTATGGGACTCTCTGCACTTCCTGGACTTGACTATTTCCTTTCCCATGTTACGGAAGTTTTCAACTATAATCTCTTCAAATGTTTTCTCAGACTCTTTCTTTTTCTCCTCTTCTTCTGGGACCCCTATAATTTGAATGTTGGTGCATTTGATGTTGTCCCAGAGGTCTCTGAGACTGTCCTCAATTCTTTTCATTCTTTTTTCTTTATTCTGCTCTGTGGTAGTTATTTCCACTATTTTATCTTCCAGGTCCCTTATCTGTTCTTCTGCCTCAGTTATTCAGCTACTGATTCCTTCTAGAGAATTTTTACTTTCACTTATTGTGTTGTTCATCATTGTTTGTTTGCTCTTTAGTTCTTCCAGGTCCTTGTTAAACGTTTCTTGTATTTTCTCCATTGTATTTCCAAGATTTTGGATCATCTTTACTATCATTACCCTGAATTCTTTTTCAGGTAGACTATTTCCTCTTCATTTGTTTGGTCTGGTGGGTTTTTACCTTGCTCCTTCATCTGCTGCATATTTCTCTGGCTTCTCATTTTTGTGTAACTTACGACCCCTTTAGGGTCTCCTTTTCACAGGCTGCAGGTTCGCTGTTCCTGTTGTTTTTGGTGTCTGCCCCCAGTGGGTGAGGTTGGGTCAGTGGCTTGTGTAGGCTTCCTGATGGAGGGGACTGGTGCCTGTGTTCTGGTGGGTGGGCCTGAATCTTGTCTTTCTGGTGGGTGGGGCTGCATGTGGCAGTGTGTTTTGTGGTGTCTGTGAACTTAGAATGATTTTAGGCAGCCTCTCTGCTAATGGGTGGGGCTGTGTTCCTGTCTTGCTAGTTGTTTGGCATGGGGTGTCCAGCACTGGAGCTTGCTGGCTGTTGAGTGGAGCTGGGTCTTAGCGTTGAGACGAAGATCTTTGGGAGAGCTCTCGCCAATTGATATTACATGGGGCTGAGAGGTCTTTGGTGGTACAATGTCCTGAACTCGGCTCTCCCACCTTGGAGGCTCAGGCCTGACACCAGGCAAGAGCACCAAGACCCTGTCAGCCACACAGGAGGTTAATTAACTGTGTGTATACTACATCTTCTACCAAAACTGCTGTTTCATGAAGAGGCCTCCTAGAATCACCTAGAAAAAACCACCTATGTTTTCTTAAAGGAGTTTTATGGTTTCAGGTCTATGTTCAAGTCTTTAATCTGTAAGCAAAAACATCATACTCTGCAATTCTGCTGCAAAGCTTATAGACTTCCCTGTACTTCTTCCACTACTTGGAGTGGCAGTAGACATTGGGCTGGCTGCAGTATTATTCATCTGTGGCTTAAATGGACAGGTCACTTGCTGGCTTTATTCCAGATAGCTCATCTCTGCTCTAAGAATACTTGTAGACCTGGCTGCATGTCCCACATAGAGAATGTGTGGGTAGAGTTGGTGCAGTTTCTGCGGCAGTGGCCCGGGACATGCTTGGAAAGGGGCGGGTGGGGGCCTGAGAGTGTCTAAAGGGAAAGGGTGGCTGGGCACGGATGGTGGGGGCAAGATGGCACGAGCCTGACTCTCTAGATTTTCTATTCTTATTGAACCAGTTTTCAAACTTTAATAGAAAACTATAAGTTTTGTTAATGTTTTCAGATTTATTAGCATATATTTTGAATTACATACACTTTTAAGAAATAACTTTGTATCTATTCTTGTTTTTACTTGTGGTTTTTTTTCTCTTTTTCTATTAGATTTAGTGGAGTTATATTTTATCAGTTCTTTTCACTGTACCTGTTTGCAGACATACTGATATCATTTGTGCTTTTATCTTTATTACTTCCTCTATTTTCCTCTTAGAATTTTA
The DNA here is from genome assembly GCF_028021215.1 of Eschrichtius robustus. Lineage (NCBI taxonomy): Eukaryota > Metazoa > Chordata > Mammalia > Artiodactyla > Eschrichtiidae > Eschrichtius > Eschrichtius robustus. The sequence goes on from NC_090838.1 coordinate 18,932,415, forward strand.
TCCTTTGCCTATATATCTTATATTTTATGCTTATTTTTCCATTCTTTTCTGATAATAAAAATATTAAAATTATGCATTTTCCCATAAAGTACTACTGGGGCTGTATAATATATCCCACTATGAAGCACTTCACAACAACAACAAAAAAAATGCAAAAAAAAACCAAGAAAACAGATTTTTCTTTCATTTCCCTCACCATTTTAACATGTGTAGTAATAGTTTCTATTACTGAACAGCATCAATAAAAATGACTTATCAAAATGTGATTTTCTATTATGATATAACCAGACATATGAAGCTCATTGCTGTATCACTCTAAGGTTGTTGCCGACTCCTTATATTATATACAGTGAATATATACATAGTGTACTTTCTGAGTACAGTTCTAGCATTACTTCTCCTTACCAGCTGCTTGTTTTTAATTTATGACCATGGCATCATGGAACCAATTGTTTTCTGTCTTCTCATGGGTTTCTGGAAGGTTTTATGACAGCTGCGTACACTTCTTGTATATGTATAGGATCACAGATGCGCTTTTTATTTGTTATCCTAATTCCTGGTGTCACCATTTTTTTTCCTACTCTCATTTCCTTTTGTCCCATTTTATTCATACACTTTTTTTTTTGGCCGCACCATGCAGCTTGTGGGATCTCTGTTCCCCGATCAGGGATTGAACCTGGGCCACGGCAGTGAAAGCACCAAATCCTAACCACTGGACCACCAGGGAACTCCCCATCCACTTATTTTAAATTTTATTTTATCTTGTTGCATTTTATACGTTTAAGTAAGCTATTTTATACTCCTTCTGGAATAAGATGGGTATAAAATAAATACAGTTTACAAAATTAAGAAAGTGACATTCTGGACTTTTTTGGAGTATAAAGTAGCTGATTTATGTAAGTAGGCTTAAAAAAACACTCTGCTATTTAAGATGGGCAAAATCATGGTCCCAGTGCCAAGAAAAATCAATTCAACATGAAAGGCAACTCAAAGCAATCAGAAAATTCTTTGCCATATTTGTGTTTCCTTTGGAAGGTGATGGAGATGGCCTTTTCCACTGCTGAGATTCCCCACCATGCCGCCATACACCCCTGCCTCCTGGCTCAGAACAAGGCTGGCCTGCCTACATTCCCAGAATGGAGTTACCTTTAAAAATTCTTTGAAGTCTGCGTGTTCATCTGTCTTCTGCTGTAAAAGAGCTGCTCCATTCAGCTGACAGCTGCAGAACCGGATGTAAGCCTGCATGTGGGACAGCTCAGCTGCCAGGATGTCCCCAATCATCTGCACGGGCATCTTCTCACCCCCGGTCTTCTTCCGTACTCGCAAGGCCCTGCAACCAACACACACTCTCACTTCCCATTTCTAACTGAATGTGCTTTGCAAATGAAGGATGAATACCTTGCGAGACTAACTGTAATGACAACCAGTGAGTTACCTAAAAATCTCTGGCACCATGAGGGAAAAGTCAGGAGGAGGAGGCAGCGAGGGCCTAAAGCCCTGCCTGTCCAGCCAACCTGGGTGAGCTGCTAGAAAGAAGAAGAAGAAAATGAAGTCTGCGCACTTGGGTGTTCCTAGGTCTTTGGAATTGTTTTGGATTCAGCTTAGTTTCTTGGCAAAGTTTCTTTTGAAAATTTTCTAACTTGTTTTCAGCTGAAGCAAGAAGAAAGAAATTTCCACCCTCTGTAAGGGAAAAAGGGGAGCAGAAGCCCACAGAGGCCAGGTGTGGAGGCGGCATCGTTCCCAGAGAGCTGCTGAGCCCCAAGGAGGGCGGAGAGGCAGCAAGCGCTGGGACTGCTCATGCCTCCCCACAGGAGCCTGTCCTCATGGGTGTAAGGGACAGAAAATCACTGAAGGGAATGGAATTTCACTCTGGACTTAGGAGAGTGCCAGACCAGCCAGTTATGTCTAGGCCATGAGCTGCAGCTTCTCTCCTGACTCTGTCTGATGCAGAGTCAAGTATATTTTGGAACCATATGTTGACATATTGTTTGTTTAATGATTTAAGTTTTCCTTTGCTTAATCAAATATTTTCTTTGTTATATTTCTTTACTTCAATAATTATGCATTTCAGAGTTAGAGAGCATTTCATAAAATGATAATAAAATTAAAAGCCTGAGGGAGGGACTTCCCTGGTGGCGCAGTGGTTAAGAATCCACCTGCCAATGCAGGGGACATGGGTTCGAGCCCTAGTCTGGGAAGATCCCACATGCCATGGAGCAACTAAGCCCATGCGCCACAACTACTGAGCCTGTGCTCTAGAGCCCGCGAGCCACAACGATTAAGCCCGTGCGCTGCAACTACTGAAGCCCGTGCACCTAGAGCCCAGGCTCTGCAGCGGGAGAAGCCACTGAAATGAGAAGCCTGCACACCGCAATGAAGAGTAGCCCCTGCTCACCGCAACTAGAGAAAGCCCGCATACAGCAACGAAGACCCAACGCAGCCAAAAATAAAATAAATAAAATAAATAAATTTATATACATAAAAAGAAAGCCCGAGGGAACAGAAAACAGTGAAAGTTCTTTGCTAAGCAGCCCTGGCTGCAGAGAGTTAGGTGTGAGTCTCAGCCCTGGGGCTGGGGGCGTCCGCTGCAACGACAGGAGATGCTCACGACTCACTTCAGCAGCTTCGTGTTAGACATGATGAGCTCCTTCCAGTTCACAAAGATCAAGGCCATTTCTCCTTCAGTGAGAAAACCTGGTTCTGCCATTCGTTTCTGAAAAACCTAAATTCAGAACACAAGGGAAAGAAGTCAGCTTAAGTGCAGTACACACAGCCTGTGTGGTCTAAATAAAACATTATCTTCATACACTAAAACTAGGAAGATCATGGCACTTTTAAATAAACATATTGTGACTGTTAAATTTTAAATTGCAAAATTTCCCTACTTTTTTGCTCTTTCGTCTCCTATCAGGGCTGATTCTGAGGACTGAATCCAGCAGTCTCATCAAGAGGAGGAGATTCTCATACCTACCTCCTCAGGGTGTTATACAGGCTAAATAAACCGTGGGCATAAAGCACCCACACGCTGGAAGAGCCTGCAGCACTGAGGGAGCATGACCGTGGTCAGGCGGAGCACCTCAGGGGTCTGGAGGCAGTTGGTGAGAAGTGCACCAGAAGAAAGAGTCATGCCTTCTCCTATCCTCAAGACTGGCCACCAAGCACTTGTGGATTTCAGAGGTTAAATGATAACACTTTGGTAATCCATAGCACTTAAGGTTTCACAAAGCTCTGACATGCACATACATGCATATGCTGGTGTGTGCGTACATGCACACGTGTGGGTGTACATGCACACGTGTGTGTGTGGGTTTCTCAATTAACTTCATAGATGATGTAGGTCATGCTGACTCAGGTATTATTATTCCCAATTGACCCACGAAGAAACAAAAGCTGAGAGAGTAATTTGCTCAAGGTCACAAAGCTAGAATGTGGAGGAGCCAGAACTAAAACAACTTTTTGATTCTAAGTTCAAGTTTCCACTGAACAACTAGGGAATGACTTTAAAAGCCTTACGGAAATGGTGAAGTCATCTGAGACAACTCTTCTCACGTGAAATCTCTCCAAAATACACATGACGTCACCCTCCATTGAAACTGTTCTAAATTAATGTTTACTGCATTGAGTTGAACCTGGATTCAAAGAACTCAGATAAAAGTGCCTCTACGGTTCCAGAATCAGACTGAAGATGTCTGGACACTCCTATGAGGGAGAGCCCTGGAAACTAGGTCGATCTGCTCTGAGGTTGCTCCTGAAGGCCAGGGAAAGCATCTGATTGTCTGTTCTTTCATTCGCTGATTAATTTATGTTACTGTTTATTCGTTCTGTTTACCTGCTTTGTGCCAGCCTCAGTGAGGTAAGCAGAGGAGGATGAGGTGGCTGGGTCCTCTGGGGCCCTCCATGGGGCCCTCCATGGGAACGGTAATGAGAAGCCCTTGCCTGTGGGCAGTGCTTTTTACCCTAACCCCCTGACCCCACCATGATGCCTCACCCCTCAGAGCGTCTTGTGAGGTGCGCAGAGTTAGAAGAACCAAGCCCAAGTGGTTAAGAGGCCGGCCTGAGACGGGGAGAGCACCTGGCCCCCGTTCACCTTCTGTGCTAGTCAGAGCGGTTCTCCACACCCATTACAACCCCTTAGGACTGGAATCGGACCAGCAGCAGGGCTGACACTTATAGGGGTTAATCAAAAAGATGGGCTTTTCTTCCAGGCCATCCATCCTGGTGAGGGAAGTGCAGACATAAACACACCTGACCACAAATAAATTCAGTCCTGTTGGGAAGGCCTGTAAAGGGCCAGGCTACGTTTGGGGTGTAGGACGAAGGACACACAGTCTCTGCCCTCAGGAGCTCACAGGCTGGGGGAAGATAAGACGTTATCAACCGAGAAGTGCAGGACAGTGAACGTCTGAGAGGAACGAGTGTGCCATGTCTGAGATCCCAGCCCGAATTCAGGGGAGAGAATGAATCGGGGGCAGGCCTTGCTGGGGCAGATGCAGGACTCAGCTTCTGCACCGTGTGCTCTCGAGGTCACGGCCATGTAAACAGTGTACCTGTTGGGCCTGAGTGGGGACACCTGTTCTTTAAGTGTTTTTTTTTTAAACTGGTCTCATCTGAGGGCCCTGACACATTTCGTGGGAACTGAAAGCCATGGAAACAAAAGCATAATAAAAGTATAAAATCTTACTTTGTTTGCTCAAACACGAATCATTTAAAAGTGCCACTCTAACGGCCGTTGTCTGCTTAGGGGTCGCTGGCAACATTAATAGTCACAAACAACAGTAAATATATGAGATTTGGGAGCTATTTTACAGTACGCTGTTTGGTTTTCCAAACTGATATAAAGGTTAGGTGAACGCTCCCACTGCCTCACAATTCCTCTGCAAATAATTAAACTTTATGAAAGCGTCAGGTGCCAGAAGAGCAGTGCAGACATCGTCAGAGAAAAGTCTGAGGCAGATACATTTGCTGTAGAGCCTTCCCACCTACTCCGTACCCTGGTCTTTCCTGATGGGGCCTCTACCACATCCGACTGAGGCACTGAGTGCCTTTTCTCTCTCTCTTCACTCTGAATTACCTAATCTGGAGAAAGAGCTGACTTGAGATCCTCAAGGCCTCTCCAAGGGTCAGAGGAAGCATTTTGAGGGTGTGAGCGCTCCCGTCACTGCTTGAGAATTCCCTTGCCAAAGGTGATACCTCGCTACGAGGCCCCACCGCCTAAGGAGCCGGCAGAGCCCGCGGCGCCCCTCACTCACCTCCACGACGAGCTGCAGGTCATTCACGTACCGCTCCTCAGTCTCAATCAGCTCATGAATGTAGCCCTGCCTTTTCCTCTCCACTGGCTGCATGGTGTCCAGGGTTTGGAGATCGGCACACCCTGTGGAAAAGCAGGGTAGAGTTTCAAAATATTATTTTATCTTCTTCGGAGAAAACAGACATGAATCATCAGATACACGGGGTTTGCAAATGCTGCTGGGAAAGAACCACACGGCCTGCCAAAGGGCCCTGGGACTCGGGCGAACAGCGCACACCTGCGGAAGCGGGATTAACCACCGGCCACTCCAGAGCTCCAGAGCTGCAAATTAGCAACACCTTAACTAGTTGCAACGCCTGCGATGCTCGGTGTGGTCCCAATTTCTTTTCCAAATAAGTAATGACAGAATGAAGGATTTTCAGAAATGGCCTCAAAGAAACCAGAACTGTGCAGAGCCTTGTGAAGAATCCACGCTATTCTCACCATCTTGAGACATTTTCAAAGTATTGTAATGATTAAGTGAATCAAATGCTGGAGACCAGTGTTTTCCAAACTGCAGGTCATGAGCTATTTATTGGTGGGCCAGTCTATCGATTTTTTTAAACAAAAACAAAACAAAATAAATAACTAGAAACTACCACGTGCACAGGATCTGTAAGTATTGTCCTGTGAAAACTTTTAGTTAGGTATGTATTTGAGGATGTAAAATGTATTTCTTACTGTGAGCCACTGTTTAAAAAATGTTTGAGAAACATTTCTCTAGATTTCTCAAAGTTAAGTGCTCAGTTAGGAAACCTAAAGTCTCCAGGGCCCAGCAGTTCCCAGCAAGAGCACTGTCTTAACCCACTGGAACAAAGAACTGGTGGTTTGGGGTACACTGCAGCCACGGGGGCTTTGAGGGCAGTCCCTGGCCATCGCGCATGGCATCAGAGTGAGAAGTACCATAGTCACTTCGGATCAATGTTCAGGCACATGGGAGCTGAGCTCACTGTCGTGCTGGGAAGTGACGTTAACCCAGAGTCATTCAGTAAGAAGCTGAGGGTCTGCCTTACGCCCAGTGGGAGGGGAAAGGCCTCAGAAAGCCCCTCCTCAGGCAAAAAGAAAAAGCAGGTAGGTGCCCAGCAAGGGACCGCGTGAGGCGGTAGCAGTGCACGTCCGAAGCGGGAGAGACGGGAGGCAACACGAAGGTCTGGGGAGTGGAGGACGCAGGAGCAGGGCCGGCCCTGCGGCAACTCCGCAGCCCGCAGTGTTCAGACCGAGGCAGACGCCCTGCACGGGGACAAAGTCACAGAGCCACAGAGGTGGAAAACGCCAGGATCAGACCGGCCTTTTAAGGGGGGATTCTCTTTCTGTTTTTGATTTTTTAAGTATTTTGTATAGATTTGGGCTTTCAGAGAGTCCTCACGAAGACAGCTGTTCTATTTTCTGCACATGCTGCTGACAGCTTTAAAAAAAATTACTCCCACAGTCAAACAACAACTGAATAAGGCAAAAGTCACGTTTGGCGCTACCAAGATGAAATCGCAGGGCCACTCATGTTCAGACTTATCCAGCTTATCAGGGGACTGTGTTCCATCCTGTTCCGCCAAGGAGACGTGCAGGAATGAGCGAGAGCTGGGGACGAGCAAAGCTAACACAGGTCCCTGCCTGACCCGGCTGTGTGCAGCCAGGAGGCTGGACGCCAAGGCCGACGCCTGACGGGGAACGTTGCTGATCACGTCGTCACCCAGCTGACGCTGGTGGAGCAATCGCAACAGCTTCTAACGTTGCCCTACCACTTTGCTAGTGGTTTACAAATCTCGGTCCTTCACATTCTGCCACATCCACCTACTATCTCTACTATTATTTATGTAATATTTTTGTTCATGTTTGAGCTAAATGTCTAGGAAATCATGGGTTTGATGTGTTGGTTATGTTTCTTCTAATAGTCACTACCATAAACATATAACCATTAAAATAAATCGAGTCCTCCTGGGCACTATTTTGTGGGCCATTGTGTTGTGCACCACCAGGATATCACACTTTGGGAATCAATGATTGATGTTAAAACCCACAAGCATTGGCCTATCTATTCAGTATCTTGGGATAATAGGAAAAGTCTCAGGTAGTTTATCGTTTCTAAGGCTGGGACGTACATGACATTAGCTTCATCAGGATGAATGTGGGACAATCCTTGTACTCCGCTAGCTGACACCTTTGCATTTCATTACAATGGTTCTTAAATTTTTATTCTCCAAGTTTCCAACCTGACCCCTACCCTCACTTTCAGATGCTCTCACCTCTGACATAAGGGGAAAAAAAAATAAAGGCACGATGCCCCTTCTACTTCCAGCCCCATCTTCCTACTCACTCATCCCTGTACTTCCTTCCTGTGTCAGGGGGTGAGGGGATCCCTACTTCTTCTAAAGCCAGCATCCCTAACCCGCCCCCTCCTGCAGGACCCTTCCCTGCCCTTCACACTTCCATCTTCAGTCTTCACTGGTCCCTCTAGTCTGTGAACATGGTTATGTGTCCCTCCTACCACAATATTTAAAACAAACAAGCACCCTTCCTGCAACCCTGCTCCCTCCACAAACACCTCTCTAGTCTCATTGCCAAATGTCTGACAGTAGAGGGGTCTGACACTCACTCCCCCCGCCCCCAGCTCTCTCTGTCACTTCTCCAACTTAAGGTACTCTGGTTTCTGTCCCACCACTCCACTGACACTGCTCTTGTGAAGGTAATGATGACCTTGAGCGTCGCCAAATGCAGAGTCCCCCTTGGGAGCTGGCGTCCTCCTGCACCTGCCCAGAGCCCTGACACCTGTAATGAGCTGCTGCTTCCAACACTCGAGTCTCTCCCTCAGCCTTTGTCACTCTCCTCTTTCTGGTGTTTCCTTCTGCATTTCTGCCTCTGACTGCCTCCAGGCTCTCTGGTCCCCACAATCCAGCAAATACTAAAATGTGTTCCTGGCATTCCTGACCTGCAAGGTCAAACGAATCTGGCTTTGCATTTCTCTGCTAAGGTCACAAGGCACATCCGCATACTATGCTCTGAGAAACCCTGCTCTAAAGAAACATTTAATTTGAGTGAACCCAGAGTTCCCAACACTTATTTGACCATAGAACCCTCTGTTTTGAGGGGAGAGTGAATCTTTTGAGAACTGAGGAATTAGGGTTTGTGGATAGAATACACCCCTCTGCCATCCTCTACACCTGCACTGTCCCATACAGTAGCCATTAGCAACATGTGACTACTGAGCACCTGAACCACGGCCAGTCCAAATAGAGAAGAGCTGTAAGTGTAAAATATACACCGGATTTCAAAGACCCAGTAGAAACATCCCAGAATGTAAAATAATGCATCAGTACAAAAATTATTATACCGATTACTCATTGAAATGATAATATTTTGGATAATGCTGGGTTAAGTAAAAATAATTATTAAAATTAATTCCATCTGTTTCTTTTTACTTTTTAAAATGTAGCTGCTGGAAAATTTTAAATTACATATGGGCTTGTATTTGTGACTTACATTATATTTATATTGAACAGCTCAAGCCAGCCTCTACATTTTTTATCATGCTCTTTCCCTGACAGAATGTTCAATGACTTCTGTTTTTTGCAGAATGAAGTCCTAGCTCGGGGGGAGCACAGGGCTTTGGAGTCTCCGTAATCCAGCAGCAGCCTGCCTCTGACCATGCAGCCCACCTTCTACCCACCCTGGCCTGGGCTCAGTCCTCATGATGTGCTGTACAAACTGTCCATGGCCTGGCTGTTTCCACTCCTGTTGTTGCCTCTGTCCATGGCCCTTCTCTGCACAGAAGCCATCTCACTACCTCTTCAGGGTGCAGCTCACATGATCCTACTCTGGGGAAACCTTTTCCATCCCCGTCCCCAGACTGCCTCTCCTTCATGTTTTCATGGTACTGGCTTGCATCTATATTTTATTTTATTTTTTGCATCTATATTTTAATACTTCCTACAATGTAACGTGTATTGTAGTTCTTCTGTATATAGTTAGTATGTCCTTCTCTCCCAGTGGAGGTTAGGGACTGTGTCTAACACAGTCTATAATATCACGCTTAGCAATGTTTTGACCACCGAGGTCAGGAAATACTTGTCGAGTGGAAGACTACTGTGTTGTCCCCAGACCCATTTCTCATCTTTCCCCTGCTCTGCTCCATACTGCAAGGAGGCCAACCTCTAAGGCTACTTTTGTCAGCTCTTTTCTTAGTTGACTTCTGCCTGGGTTTGGCTAATAAGAGGAGACTGAAGACTACAGGGTGGACTAGGGAAAGAGTCCTCCTGCCAGAATGGTGAGATGACAAGAAAGCATTTAGTCCCTGCTGGGTAAAGAACAGAAATGCTGGGGCTGCATCTCACATAAATGTGGAGTTCAAGAATTCCTCAACTGATGAATTAACACAAAAATTGGTCCCTGGCTGGTGAGAACTTCAGGGTGCTTGGCCAAAGAAAATGTACAACTGGTCTGGAGGGTCATTCTCAAAACCTCGGTTCCACAGGATTTACAGAGAAAAACTAAGTCTCGCTAAAGATGAGTTCAAAGTAAAAAATTACAAAAAACAAGGAACAATCAACCATTCATAAAAAACTGAGGATTAGAGCAAAAGGAGATGTAAAATATATATGTTTAAAATAACTCAAGACATATATGAAGGATTTGAAACCCTAATTAGAATCTTAAAAACCCAACAGGAAGATTTGAAACAGAAACAAATAAAAAAGTAAATATTATCAAGGAAATAATAAATTAATAGATGAGGCAGCAGATCAAACACATTGGAGGAAACAATTAGTAAATCTGAAAACAGAGCTGAAGAAATTACTTAGAATGCAGCCCAGAAAGACAAAAAGATGGAAAACATAAAATGAAAGCTAAAAGATATGGAGGATGGAATGACAAGGCCCAACATACATCTAATGGGAGTCTAGGAGGGGAGAACAGAAGGAAAGGGAAGAGGTAATAACTGAGATTATAATGGTTGAGAATTTTCTAGAGTTGATGAAAGATATAACTCCACAGATTCAGGAGGAAAAATGACTCCTGATTAGGGAAAAAAATAACAATAAACCCATACCTAGACTATAAAACACCAAGGAAGAAAAAATTTGTTGAAATAATAAGAAAGAAAGAGCAGAATAACTATACAGGAACAGCAATCAGACTGGCTGTACACAACTCAACCCAACAATAAGTAGTGTTGAGAAAAAATAACTGTCAAACTAGAATTCTAATTACACTATTGTTCATGGAAGAGGGAGAAATAAAGGTATTTTCAGGCAAAGTTTGACAGCATTTAGCACTAGCAGATTTGACTAAAGGAACCATTAAAAAAAATGTACTTTGGGAAGAAAAAAATTGAATAAAAAGGAAAAAAAGAGGGGCTTCGCTGGTGGCACAGTGGTTGAGAATCTGCCTGCCAATGCAGGGGACACGGGTTTGAGCCCTGGTCTGGGAAGATCCCACATGTCGCGGAGCAACTGGGCCCCTGAGCCACAACTACTGAGCCTGCGCGTCTGGAGCCTGTGCTCCGCAACAAGAGAGGCCGCGATAGTGAGAGGCCTGCGCACCGTGATGAAGAGTGGCCCCCGCTTGCCACAACTAGAGAAAGCCCTCGCACAGAAATGAAGACCCAACACAGCCATAAATAAATAAAAATGAATAAATTTTAAAAGGAAAAAAAGAGATGTAAGGAGTGGTAGAAAAAAAAATAAGAAAAAGGAATGGTGAGCAAAAATACCAGTAATTATGTGAAAAAAAAATTATTGACAGTAAAAATAACAATAATAATAATGAATAAGTTGGTGGGATAAATTCAATGTTAATTTTTTTAAAAAGAAGCAAAGAAAATGCATGGTAAATAGAAAGTGTCAAATAAGATAGATATAAATAAAAGTATAAAATAGTTCTAATAAATATAAGTGGCTTAAATCTGTCAGTTAAAAGAGAGACTCTAGATTGGACAAAAGAATTCAGCTAGATGCTATTTACAAAGACACCAGAAACGTAAAGTTACAGAAATGTTAGAAGTAAAGGGCTGCGGGACTTCCCTGGTGATCCAGTGGTTAAGAGTCCGTCTTCCAATGCAGGGGATGCGGGTTCAATCCCTGGTCAGGGAACTAAGATCCCACATGTCACAGGGGAACTAAGCCTGTGCGCTCTAGAGCCTGAGTGTCACAATTAGAGAGCCCACGTGCTGCAACTCCTGAGCCTGTGCACTCTGGAGCCTGCATTCCACAACTAGAGAGCCCACGTGCTCTAGGGTCCCCACACCACGACTAGGAAGAAGGCCATGCACTGCAGTGAAGAGCCCACATGCTGCAACAAAAAAAAAAAAGATCCCGCATGCTGCAACAAAGATCCCATGTGCCTCAACTAAGACCCAATGCAGCCAAATAAATAAATAAATAAATAAAAGACCTAAAAAAAAATAAAGGGCTGCAAAATACTATACAAATGCAAAATATAAAAGAGCAGTGGGGGAAGATTCATTAGCAACAAACTAGGCTTCCAAGGATCTGTATAAGATGACATCACAAACAACTCATGAAAATATAGTAACTCTTATTTGCAACTAATGGGAGAGCCTCAAAGTGAGAAATAAAAAACTGATAGAATTACCTCCCTGATAAATTGGGAGATTGGGATTGACATATACACACTACTATATATAAAATAGATAACAATAAGAACCTGCTGTATAGCACAGGGAACTCTACCCAATACTCTGTAATGGCCTATATGGGAAAAGAATTTTAAAAAAAGTGGATGTATGTATATGTATAACTGATTCACTTTACTGTACACCTGAAGCTAACACAACAGGTGGATTGATACTTTTCTTCTTCTTACACCTCACATTCAATCCACCTGTGGCTCTATCTTCAAAATAGATAATAGTGGTCCATAATCTGACCACTTCTTACCTCATCCACCACTGTCATTCTGATCCAAGCCACTCCCATCTTTTGCCTGGACTGCTGAACGAACCTCCTAACAGGTCTCTTTGCTCTGCCCCCTGCCCCCCAACCTCCAATTTAATCTAGCAAACCAGAGCTATCCTATTAAAACATAGCAGATCATGTCACTCCTTTGATCAAAACCCTTCAATGGGTTCTTCTCACTCTGAGCAAAGGCCAAATTTCTTACAATCAGCCCACAAGAGCCTAAACGGCCTCCCCCATCTCCGCAGATACCTCTCTGTCCTCATTTCCTCCTCCTCCTGCTCCTCCCTTGTTCCAGCCACACCGGCCTCTGTGCTGTTCCTCAAGCATTACAGGCATGCTCCTTGCATGTCCTGTTCCCTCTAGAATGCCTAGAATGATCTCCCAGGTATCCACATGGCTTCCTCCAGACAGCCATCACATCTTTCAAGTCTTTGCTCATATGTCACCATTTCAGAGAAGCTTTATCTGAGTAACCTGTTTAAAATTGAAGTCCCTCTGGATCCACCTCTCCCCACCCAGCACTCCCTTTCCCTAACCTGCTTTATTTTTCTAAGATACTACATACTTATTTGTTTTGTTTGTTTTCTGTCTTACCCTACTCAAATGTCAGCTCCAGGAGGGCAGGAATTTTTGTCTATTTTATAATCTGCTATGTCCCCCGTGCCTGACACATAATAGGTTTTCAACAAGTATTTACAGAATGTGATATAAAGATACACTCTGAGATAGTACACTGATATTAACTATAGGCAGTCAGAGAGAATGATGAAAACTTCCTGGGAAGTTCTTTCTGGTAGACAGGAAGAATGGGAAAGTAGGAAAAATGAGAGATCATGGCTACTACCATGTCAAAGTTCCCAGAGGAATAATTAGCGGTAGGCTGGGCCACAAGACCCCCGACACTTGTGTTTAGGATGTGGAGACTGAGAGACAAAACATGAATAATGAATAATGGTTATGAAAACTGTGTCCCACTACAGCTGGGAACCACCGTTCTAAATTACAGTGCAAGCAAGCAAACAAGATAGCTTAGAAAGGAGGAGAAAGATCTGCGAAGATTCCAAAAAGTGAAGGACAAAAGGCAATTTGTGATGACTGATACAAAGAGGGCTTGTTCAGATTATGTCATAAAGTCCCAGAACAGTCCTTGCCCATTCTGAGGAGACCAACGCCTCTGAACAATGCTATTCTCTGTGTGCCCAAAATTAAGAGCCAGAGTATCACATAATGGTTTTCAGTCTGTGTTTAAGCTCAGTGAAAAGATGAGATTTTAACAGTAAATCCAGATGACTCAACTGTATGCATTTTCTGAAGGCTGCCTTTAATACTGAAGTTTTATCAGGGCACTGGAAATTACTGGGTATCTTATTTTGTAAGAGAATCGCCTTTTATCTACTTGGCAAATATTTACTGAGTGCAAACTGTGTACCAGGTAGCATGCTCCCACCATGAAGCCATACATATTTGTGGTTTCGTTTTTGGAAATTTAAATAATTCTTGAACAATTTTTTTGTGTCTTTTTTGACGCCTGTCAAGTTCTATGTCATCAGGTGTTAGGTTGCTTGTTTAAGCACAAAAAGGGCTATTTTTGTTATAAAATTGGGCTGTTTGTGTGGTTCTAATGCTGCAGACCATCAGAAAGCAAAATATTTGACTACCAGAAAATAGACACATTCTAGAACTTACAAAAGCAGCTCTGTTGACAAATGCAAGTGGATTTGCATTTATCAAAAAAACCCATTTTTTTATTTTTATTTTTGAATCTATGGTAAAATGTTATAAGCCTAAGGACAGCAAAGACCCCCCCAACAGTAGACAAAAGTGCAGATTTTGGCCTCAGAAAGCAATTAGTTCAAGCTGATTTTTGCATCACCTTCTAGTCTGCCAGACTTGACCCTGTATCACTGACTCAACTATTAATGTGCTATTCAGAATATAGAATATTACGAAGAGATGTCATGAAACAGTAGTTTCTTCATGTTCACCCAGCACAGAACTTCCAGTTTTAACAATACTAATAACCAACATGTGTGTCACAATTTACAACCTCTGATCAATTCTCTGATTAACAAATATAACTTTGACTCCTACTGTATAAATACATGGAGAATCTGAGGCTTTGGTGGTTAAGTAACTTACTGTAGAATTTAGAGCTACTAAATACCTAAATCTAGGTCTCTTGATTCAAGTCTTACACTTTGAAATGCCAGGCCACTTTAAATGATGCTTACACTGCAATCCTATTTGAGGTGAAACTCTGTGACAACAGCGTGTACAAACCTAACCTGGTCTTACGCTTGTTGAACTGAATTCTAGAGGAAAAAAGGTTTTAGTATAAATACTTGGAATGCCAAACAGCCCAAAGCACCGAAAACCAACAGGGCCCTTATTTGCCTTTAACTCTTTTTTGTGTCTACGTAACATAATTGGTCCCTTTACATACCCTTCTACTTGGTTGCATATGCAATTAACAACTTGTATCTAACAGCTAATTTCAAATAGACTGTACCCTTCAGTGCTCTGTATCAGTACGCCCATTACTACAGTACTGACCTGGGGCAACAGGGGTTTCATATGCACATATGTGTTTTTCTTGGTATTACTAAGCAGACTGCTACACCTCTACTTTACCCAATGGTATGATTATACAACCCATATTTTCCAACTTGTTTATGACTACATAATACTATGCCCCAAACTGCTGAGTCTAGGACACACTAATTCTATAGCACTGCCTGACTCTGATTTCGTGGTGGTTAACAGATGACCACTGGTGACACAGGGATCCCAGTAGCAGGTCCTCCCAGTACCTTGAAATGTAACTTGACCAGCCTGGATTCATTTAAAGCAGTTAATTCTCTTTACTCTCTTCTCACCTATATCTTGGAATTTAATGATGATTGTTCTAATTTTGTGATCTGAAGTAACAGCAACTCCAAGTTAGTGAGAAGTGGCTAAGAGCACCAGCTTTGGAGTCAGATGCTGACACAAGTTTTAACTCCATCACTTACTAACCCAGACACACACCCAAAATGTTTAGTCCATCACTTAGGACACAGCAAATGCTTGGTAAATGTTAACTGTAATTTCTAGTATCTATGTGTTAGACACCGAACTGGTGTTTCATAAATCCCTTAAGTCTCATCTGTAATACAGGTCTTACTACCTTCATCATACAGATGAGGCTAAGGCTCCTAGGGGTGAGCTCACAGAGTCACGATCCAAAGCAGCCCGCCCACTACACTTCCCATTACACTCATTTTAACACTCTGATTTTATCACTCTAAGTGATGCTGCCTTTGACAACAGCATTAAAACATTTCTCTTAAGCACATCTTTCATAATTTGTTGTTCTCGTTTAAAACAAAGTTTTAAAAGTGATTATGAAGATAATTTACTCAATTTAAAAATGGGCAAAGGGGACTTCCCTGGTGGTGCAGTGGTTAAGAATCCACCTGCCAATGCAGGGGACATGGGTTCGAGCCCTGGTCCGGGAAGATCCCACATGCCGTGGAGCAACTAAGCCCATGCGCCACAACTACTGAGCCTGTGCTCTAGAGCCTGCGAGCCACAACTACTGAGCCCGCGTGCCACAATTACTAAAGCCCGCACGCCTAGAGCCCGTTCTCCGCAACAAGAGAAGCCACCACAATGAGAAGCCTGCACACCACAACGAGTAGCCCCCCGCTCGCCGCAACTAGAGAAAGCCCGTGCACAGCAACGAAGACCCAATGCAGCCAAAAATAAATAAATAAATAGATAGACAGATAAATAAATAATGGGCAAAGGATCTGAACACACATTTCTCCAAAGAAGACATACAATGGCCAACGAGCACGTGAAAAGATGCTCAACATCATTAGTCATGGAGGAGGTGCAATTCAAAACCATGAGATATCACGTCATACCTACAAGGAAGGCTTTAATAAAATGCCAAATAATAACAAGCGTCAGTGAAAATGTGGAGAAACAGAAACGCTTGTACATTGCTGGTGGGAATATAAAATGGTACAGCCACTTTGGAAAACAGTCTGGCAGTTCCCCAAAAAGTCAAACCATTTGACCCAGCAATTTCACTCCTAGGTATATACCCACGAAAGACGGTGATGTATGTCCACGCAAAAACTTGTACGCAAATGTACATAGCAGCATTATTCATAATAGCCAAAAAGCAAAAACCCAAATGTCCATCAATTAACATATGGATAAATAAAATGTGGTATATCTAAACAATGGAATATTATTTGGCCATAAAAAGCAATGCAATACCGCTATGTGCTACAGCATTATGTACCTTGAAAAGATTATGCTAAGTGAAATAAAC
The DNA here is from genome assembly GCF_028021215.1 of Eschrichtius robustus. Classification (NCBI taxonomy): domain Eukaryota; kingdom Metazoa; phylum Chordata; class Mammalia; order Artiodactyla; family Eschrichtiidae; genus Eschrichtius; species Eschrichtius robustus. The sequence continues at coordinate 18,948,937 of NC_090838.1, forward strand.
CAATCACAAAAACCCCACATATTTTATGGTTCCATTTATGTATGTCCAGAGTAGGCAAATATATGGAGCCAGAACACAGATTAGCTGTGGCTGCAGGGCAGGCAGGGTACACAGGAAGTTGCGAGGGTGAGAACTAATGGGTTCTGGGTTTCCTTTTGAGGTGATGAAAATGTCCTGTAATTGATTGTGGTAATGGTTGCATAACTCTGTGAATATACCACTGAATGGGTATAGTTGGGGGAACTGTATGGAATGTAAATTGTATCTCAATAAAGCTGTTACCAAAAAAGTGATTATGTTCAGCTTTATCCTTCTAGATGTTATGTTATTCTTAGAGATTCTTATCCTTGTTTATTAAATTCAGTCCTTGCCTCCTCATCTCTGATTTTTCTTCTTGCCTTTTCATTCGTTCAAATGGTGGTTGTACTGCAGGAACTTCCTTATTATGAAAATGGTGGCAATATTAGCACCCTAGTGTAGATAGAGGTTAAGAGCATGGACTCTGGAGTCGGACCACTTGGGTTTGAACCCAGCTCTACCACTGACTATCTGTGTAACCTTGAACAAGTTATTTAACTTCTCTGTGTTTTCACTTCTATGCCTGTAAAAAGAAAATAGTAATGAGGTAATACATTTGAGGGCCTTAGAAAGGTGCCTAGACTAATAAGTACTCAATAAAGAGCACTGGGACCTCCCTGGTGGTCCAGTGGTAAAGAATCTGCCTTACAATGCAGGGGATGAGGGTTCGACCCCTGGTCAGGGAACTAAGATCTCACATGCCACGGGGCACCTAAGCCCGCGTACCATAAATACTGAGCTCGTGCACCTCAACTAGAGAGCCTGTGTGCCGCAAACTACAGAGCCATTGTGCTCTGGAGCCCACGCATCCTGGAGCCTGCACGCCACAACTAGAGGGAAAAAACCTGCACCCCACAACTAGAGAGAAGCCTGCATGCCACAACGAAACGTCCCGCATGCCTCAACGAATATTCCACGTGCTGCAGCTAAGACCTGACACAGCCAAAAATAAATTAAATAAATAAATAAATAAAAAATAAATCTTAAAAAAAATAAAGAGCACTCTTCCTTTTTTCTTTTTACTGCTATGAGCAATGGTTATATAGCTAGAACTTCATTGATCTTATAAAAATGGTAGCAATATTAGCACAACAATCTCTTTATTTTCCCAGAACCTTCGTTTCCTGTCTTCATGGGTTCCTTTCACTACCTAACCCTTAACTGCTGATACCCTCAAAGGCCTGATTTTTTCCCCAAGTCATCTCATTTACTTTCATTGGCTCAAAAACTACCAATAGGCATTCATGCCACCAGCTGATGCATATCCGATGCTGTATATCTTAATTGTATCTCACTACCTGCTGGACAATTCTATCTGGATGTCCCACAGGTACTTTGTAGTCAAAACCAAACTCATCTTCTTCCCCCAACTCCGATTCTTTACTGTAGCTGGTGGCACCATGACTCCGCCCTGTCACCAAGATACAAACCTGGGAGTCAAACTGACCTTCCACCTGACCACGCATCCCATCAATCCCCAACTCCTGCCAAGGTTCCCTCAGAAACAAGTCTTAACTCAGTTTCATGACTTTTTCTCCACCTTGGCTTCATATCAGAATCACCTGAGGAGTTCTTAAAAATCCCCACGCCCAGGCCCCACCACAGGCCATTTAAATCGGGACTCAGGCATCAATAGCTTGTTAAAGGTCCCCAGGTGATTCCAATGAGCAGCCAAGCTAGGAATCTCTGGTTTAGCTCTCGGTCTGCTCTCATTCAGTGTTGCTGGCTTTCCGCTTCCACTCCAGCAATAATGAACTTCTTATAAATGCACCTCTCCTCCTCCGCCTGGCTGCTCCTTGTCTCCATCACACTCTCCACCATCCCACCCTCCAATCTGGCTTACTCCTACTTATGACTCTGGCGGTTGCCTCCTCCAGGAAGTCCTCTCTAATTCACTCATCTACGGTTGAGTTAGGTATTCCTCCTCTGTACTCTCTTGGTGCCCAGTAAAATCTAATATCAGTGTGCTTAGCAGGCTGTTTTATACTTATCTGCGTACGTGCCTGATCCCCTCGCAGAGTTAGGCACTACCTGAGGCCAGGACCACCTGGCACTCATTTTCATATTCTCAGCACCTAGTACTCTGCATTTGCTTATGCAAATACTCAACATATGTTAGTTGAATGACTTTCCAGAGATGAGGAAAGATTTTGGAAAGAGATTGTTGATGTCAGACATTGATGGATGGGTTGGATTTTGATCCATGTTTTTTTTCACTCAAGGTGAAACCACCAACTTGATTATTTAACTGTAAAACTCTGCTTAACTCTGGTACCCCCCAAGCAACCACTTCAGTTTCTTACACTGCATACAGACTCTTATTTTGTACTAAAAATATCTTAGTCTACATTTGCAGTGAATATTGTAAACTCCTTCCAATCTTTTTGGAGAAAAAGTTGGAATAAAAATTATAAATAACATAGTCTATTATTATCCTAGATTATATTTTCTTTTACTTTCAAATCAAAATTTCTTTTGCTTTTGAGATACATATGCTTATCTTGGATCAAACTATCTCAATCTTTACCACTTAAAATTTTCTTTTGTCCCCCTACTATAAAACAATTTGCTGGTCTGGACCCAGAGACTATGTTAAGGAAAAAGAGACATTCCCAAGAAATTCAATCAGGACTACATATAAACAATTAGTTTTAAAGGATGCTTCAAAAGAAATACACAATACAAGTAATGTAGTTTGTGTCCTTTTAATAAACACACTTGCATAGTTATATTACAATTTTGTAAAAATAAAAACGGATGACCTCATGCCAAGCGTTTCCAGCATTTGCACAATCTCAAGACCTTTAATACTATAGTTTTCAAGACGCACGAAATAAAAATTTAAGGCAAAAAAACAGCACTTTGCAACAATTTAATAATTTATTACATTACAGTAGCATCACAGCAGCATCCAATAATGCCACTTCAGGCAAAAGTCTCTCAGTATTTCCATTATAGATTCTATTTACAAGAATTTATAACCTGGTAAAATTCATCCTAAGAAAACTTGGCAAATAAAGCTTTGGACTGAAATTGGCATTTCTTTCTCTACTTTTCCTTCCCCACTTCCTTTATTTTAAACTATCAGTATTCATATTATATTTTAAAACACTAAAATAGCAGTTCCATTGTTTTAATAGTTGTATTATTTTAAAATGATTCCTTAGGATAAAGTTTTAGAGGAAACTATACAACAGGTAGGGTTGATTTAGATTTTCAAGTTTTCTAAAAAAATCAGCTTTGGTCTTAGAACTGATTTTTTCATTGCTGAAAAACCCATCAGGTTTAATCATATATCTTAAAAATGATTATCACATATTGCAATTTTTAAATAAATTTTCATTCTTTACCTCCTATAGGGTTCAGATTTGTTCATTCTAAAATTTTATGTTCCTGATAAACTCCTTCCAATGTTGCTTTCTAAGTAAATGGAAAGCTGCCTCTTATACTGAATGAGGACAAATACGTGGCTGAATACGAGGTATTGCAAAGGACTGCATGCTCTTTTAAGAAGGACAAGTTATTATTATATGTCATACCATTTCCTTTACTTTTAATTTCTTCTCAGATATATGACAAAATACCTAAACAAAGAGAGGTATTTCTGTAAATACAGTAAATTTATTTCCCAGACACTCAGCTTAAATACACCATTATGTGATTTAGTTCATAGGTACCTGATGAATATATTATTTGCGAATTGATTTACAGACACTAAGCTCTACCTGAATGTCATTCTTAATAATCTATATTTATCAGTGTAAAAGTGAAGCAATTTGAGCTACAAAAATACTTTTGAAATAATTTATCAGTGTATTAAATAAACCCAAATTCAAAATTATAAGGAGAAAATGTTATACCAAATCATGTGACTAATTAAGTGGTCTAATTTCTAACCTCAGGGTCTAAAATGGATTTAAAGTAACTGCCCTTAATTTGAACCCAACTAATGGTTGCAAAAGCAGGAAGTTCAGAAAATAAAAGGCAAGACCAAGTAAACTGTACAATTTAGAAGATCAGCTGAATTCACAAGGACTCAGTCTTTACACTCCACCCTTTAGTGACTGCAGGCAAATCTGTTATGCCACCTGTAAAATGGTATTATTGCTTTCCTATATGTCATATTTTATAAAAGTATCATGATGATGCCAAATGCTAAAAGTTGAGGTGGTCTAATAACTAGAAATCCCTGCCTCAGGGAGCACACATACATATCACCATACATCCCAATGATGTGAAGTATTTTGGAACACAGACATTTGAACTTTGTGACGTTCTAACTAAACTGTTGATTCTTTCTCAAGTGTTGTAAAGTTATGATTTAGGCAATGTATGACTAAAATCATTCATTTATAATGAATAGGCTCATTTACACAAATATTGCACAAAATATGACTCTAACTTAAAACTCAGATATATAAAAACATATTTCACTCTTCTTAAAGAACTCTGTGAGGAAATAAGACTCTGTGATTGTATGTACACTTTTCCTGATAATACTTGGACATTCATAAACAGTAGATTGCACTGCAGTTTGTAAACATTTTAAATTGCATACACTTCTCATTGATTTTCAAATATAGTTTAATACTGTCCACTAAAACTCCCTTTTGTTTCAGCTAAGTACTCTCACGTTTATTAGTTTATAATAATGTTTATTATCTTTAAAGTTTTCCATTCAAGGAAAAGAAGTAAAATCCTATGCCAAAGTAGCCAATGTGGTTGAAGAATAGATAGTAGCCAGAGAATTCTGAATGGTAAAATCAACCCTCTAGCCACAAAGCAGCTTCATGGACATAGAGGAATGCCAGCTCTCACACATCTTTCCTTCACTGAATTCATTCTCAACTAGACAGAGACTGTCTGCCTGCTTCATGGGCATTTAAATTCTTCAAGGATTCCTTATGATCTTTACTAAATACATTAAGAAGAGTGTCAACCAGTGTCCCTTTGTGACCTGGGACAAGCAGTCACCTAATTAAAATAGATAACATGAATTCTGACTTCAAAATGTACAGATATAAATGCTCTAAGGTAGGGAAGGTTTCATATCTCACGGTCAATTAAAGGGAGCCTTTCATTCCTCAGAAATAATCCATTTTTAGCTCATTAGTAAAGAAGTAACAACTGACCGCTGCAGCACATGAAGCTTCTTCATGAGCCCAGACCACAGAGATCCCAAGGGAACTCCCATGTACAGGACTCATTCTTGGGCAGCTGGAACAGATAAAACGTACCCTAATATGCCCCACATATTGCTGGGGCAGGCCACTTTCCTCTTCTGTGAGATAAGAAAAGCTCCCTCAAAGTGTTATTGCTCCTACCCCAAAATACACAGAAAATAGAGAAAAGGATATTTCTAATTCTTGGCCTTTAAACAAATTTAAATATTGGTACTCATAGTGGCATATTAGAAAGTAATAAACAGTGCATATTGAGGGACCAATCGCATATTGAACCAATTAAGAGCTCACTGTGATTAGGATTAGATCAAACATAATAGCAAAACATAAGCAATTCTGAATTCTGTAATGAATATACATGTTGCAATAACATTAGAAAAGCATGGCAGCCCATTCCAAACCAGCGAGAACAGTTTGTGCAAATAGTGGGTCTTTGTGTGTTTGAACTCCCACCATGTAAGAGCAAACTCAACATGCATGCTAATGGCCTACAATTACCAAATTAAAAAAGAAGAAAAATGCTAAAGGATGCCAGAGTGAACAGCAGGGAAAGCCACACAAAGACCCACTATCCTTTAACTTGTTACAAATAAATTTTAACTGTAAATTAGAAACACGAAGAAATAATCACAAGTGGCTCTAACATTCGAACGAAGTTAACGAATTGTGTAGGAGATATTTGATCAGGGCTGCCTGCCCTGCCTCCACGCTAGAGTCAAACTTGGATAGTGGGTCTCTGGGGTGCTTTCACACTGGAAGACAACATTGGGTCCTATAAAAAGAAAAATGAGGAATAAAATGAACATAAAGCAAATCAAGTGGGTGAGAAAAAATTCTACTGATTACATGCAACATCAACAAATTTGAACTATTAAAATTCTCAACCTTTAGAAAATATCCTAACTACATAATAAAATGCAAGTAATATTTATAAGGGCTACAGAAACACAAATGATAGTCTAAAACTTAACCAGTTTTCACTGACTCATACACTCCTGGCTGTTCTTCCTTTAGAACAGCTTTTATCTGTTCTTTGTATTCCTTATTATATAAGACTTAATTGGAAAAAAGTTCCGCCACTGAAAAACAAGATAAACAACAACAAAACGTTTGGAAAACTATCACTTTACACTGTAGACACTATAAAAGCCAAATGTACTGACAAACCAGAATGCCTCCAGGGATCACTTAGTCAAAGATCTTCCAGACCCAGTAGGTTTGAAAAGTACCTTCCTCTCTCAGGTCCAGGAAAGACACCTCAGGTATTTCTGATTAATCAGATAAACTCACAAGCACTGAAAACTGCCAAACCATCAGTAGAGTTTAAAAATGGTCATTCATTTAGGTAATCCAAGTTGTTATAATTTTCTTTACTACCTCTCCTGAAACCCTGAGATACTTTTAGGAATATTCAAACCATAAAAAACTGGACTCCACCTCCAAATTGGGAAATTCAGTTGCTTTATCTAAAGAAAAGTCTTCTCCCAAAATCAGAACGATCTTATAAGCTCTAAAGTGAAAATAATGCACTAATATTTTAAAATTATAGATATAGTACAAAGTAAATTCACAATACCTGCACTGAATCATAAACACATCTCAGCTTTTTACCATTTATATGTTCTTAGAAGCTAAGTTAGAACGAAAGGCTAAAGCTTTTAGATAATTTCACAAGAATGATAGAAATATAAATCATGATATATTTTATTTAAAAAGACAAAAAAATCAAAAGGGTGGGGAAAAGTGACATCTATTTTATAAAAGTAAAAAATATTTCCAAGTACTGTTTATTCTCTGATTATTAATGCTATGCTTATTCTCAAATATAAGAAAGGCTAGGTAACTACCAAGAGATAATTTTATGTAATACCAAATCTCATACATTGAGATCTGGACCCTTGTTGTAAAAGTAGTGAAACAGATCTTAATTCATATATCTCTTGCAGTATGAGTTATCTACCTAAAAAAATCACCTAATGAGTTTTGCAAGCACCTTATTTATAAAATAAATTTTATAATTTTCCTTTAAATTTTCTCCTAACCTGGATGACGTGTAAAAACGTGGGAAATAAATGAGAAGGTTGCAAAATTAATAGCACCTGTACACTAAAAGGGTCATTTTGAATAGGTGAATAGGGTAATTGCCAGCTACTCTTTATTAAGCTGAAAAAGGCTGGTGTAAAGGGAAGTTGCAGTATAGACCGTTATCATACCAAAGAACCCATGAGAGAATTAGAACTTTTTTCAGATAAAATCTAATAGTAGGGTCTGAAGCTAGGAAAAAAGTATTTGAAAAAAAGCAGTATAACTTCTTATCTTGTGAAAGTTTCCTGTTATATTTTCTTACTTTAAACGTTAACATAACATTTGCTAAGAGTGCTAAGTTTAAGATCTGATTCAGAGCAGCAATGAATGCAGTGCTGCACATTAAAGCTTATGCACTAGTTAAGAAGTAAATAATTTGATATAACTCACACTGCTGACTTGGATCCGTGTCTGTCGTCATCTTAACATAATTTGAAGGAAAGAGACCAGTCACCCCATTGATTTCTCCTTGCCACCAGTCAGGATCATCTTTGTTCAAAACATTAATAAGTTGTCCCTTGGAGAAATTTAGCTCATCCTCATTATTTGCTATATAGTCATACATGGCGATCACCTGACACACTACCAGAAAAAGAACAACAAAGTAACAAATTAAACAAAATAATTATTCCTACAAGGATCATATGTTAAAATTCAGCTAAAATTTCCCTTTAGCTGTTTTCTCCCACCCTCCTTCCCCCATTCCCTGTTTTACAAAAACAAGAATTTCCCAAATGCAGTTAGAAATCCAAGCGGTTGGTTTGCTTTCAAGTATGACGGTATAGCAATTAAAATATTTCAAGGAGTGAGGTAGTTCAAGTATCACCGAACAGTTGGCTGTTTCTACACAGAACTTTTTAGAAAGGAAGTTCTCATTGCAATATTACTTTTAGGCAGAGGTAAGGAAAGAACAAATTTTAAAATATTTTTCAAAGAATCAGCGAATCTAAGAAGTGCTAAGTTTTAACAAAACTTCTCTAAGATGAAATACAAGTTAACCCATTTCCATACCAGGATGAAAGGCAGGTGTAGTTCTTTCACTACTTGGACCCAAAAGTTTAACATGGCTGGCAGGGAACCATCCCTTCTGTCGCTTTTTTCCTCTGGCCTATAAAATTAGCAAAAAGAATATAAAAGATGAGACTAAAGACAATTATTGAGACATAAACCAAAAATGAGAAAAACCCTGGCTGTGTAGTAAAGAATTTAACCTTGCCCAAAGAGAGGTCTGGTCTTTGCCTTTGGCTCCTGGAAGGTAATCTCTAAACCTCTGGGATGTCTTGACTGTTAAGAGTGTCTCACTTTACGTGGGGGCCTTAACCATGCCAGATAGCCTAACGATGTGATTTATGGTGGGCCCTCTGGGTCATAGTATGAACTCAACCTCTGGAGGGACTGGAGACTGAGTTCAGCCATGTGGGCAGTCAACTGTGTCTATGTGATGGAGCCCCAGTAAACACTCTGGAAACCAAGGCTCAAGTGAGCTGCTTTGCTTGGCAATACTCCATGGCTATTGTTGCCAGGAGGATTTAATGATGTCCATGACTCCATGGGCAGAGGACAACTGGAAGCTCTGTGTTTGGAATCCTCCTGAACTCTGCCCCATACATCTCTTCCCTTGGCTAATTTTAATCTAAATCCTTTTGCTGTAATAATCCATAACCATGAGTATAATAGCCTTCTGTGAGCCCTTATGGCGAAGTACTGAACTCGGGAGTGGTCTTGGGGACCTCCAAGCTTACGACTGGTGTTAGAAGTGAGGGTGTCTTGTGAACACCTGAATTCTGCATCGGCCTTCCACGTCAGTATTAAACAACTGGAAGATTCAATATGCATCTCAACACAATTTGTAGAAGTCTATCTGGAGCTCTTTCAGGCTCAAATTTCTCTGCATATTTCACACAAATAATATTTATAAACTAAAAAACCCTTTCTAATGTTCTCCTAATAAGTGCAAGTCAACACTTAATGATATAGCTCACAGTAAATACCTCTTGGGGCTTTGCTAATAATTAATCAGGAGATCATAAACAAACTTTGTGGAAAGCCACATCTCCCACTTAGTTGGGTCAATCTTCAAAGCAAATCAGAAGGTGAAATTTCAGGGGGTTAGTCAAGAAGATACTGAATTTTGAACCTCCACTGCTCTTTAGAAACTGTAAGACCCTGATTTGCAAGAATGACACTAAGTTAATCCTCCATATTACAATCATATATCAATTTCACATAAAAATCCAGCTCTTATACCTGTCATCATCTTTTAATCCTAAAATGCTTTTTAGTTTTAACTAGTAAGGAAATTTTAGGAGTGAGAAAAGAACTCCTCTTTCTGTATCAAAACATGCAGTTACTATCTCTGTTAACATTTTATGAAAAAACCAGGCTCATTTACTCCTGCAGTTCCTTTCCTTGCACTGCTGTTTCAAAACATAAGACTATGGGGGTGGGGGGGGACTGTCCAGTGAATAGTATTTTCTTAGCACTCAGCCTGGAAGTTATACCACAAGCCTGGGGTTATCCCAGGCAAACATGATGCTAAGCTTTCCTCTAAGAAGGTGTCCTGTGGTTTATTAAAACAGCTATTACTGGAAAACAATTATGTCTTTAGGGAAATTACTCTTCATATTGTTACTTGTAACATCAACTGTGCTAAAAATAAACAGGGAAAAGACAAGAGAGAAACATAAGACACTAAAATGGTAATACTGACTACCTCCAAGTGGTATGATTATAGGTGATCTAAAGTTTTTATTAACCTTATTTTTCTAATGAGCATGCACTCATTACTTTTATAATAAAATTAATAAACGTTATTTAAAGGTTATTACCTGTAACTCCCCTTGCCACCAGCCACTTGTATTTTTCTTTAGAATTAATATTAACTGTCCTGGTGCAAGGCTAAGCTGTTCAGAACCAGAAGCCACATATGCTGAAGTTACTTGAGCAATCTCTGAAAAGAAGAAAAATAAGAAACTGAATTCAAGACTATTAGACACTTTAGTAGTTTTTCAGTTTCATTATTATACATACCAGGTTTCTTGTTTGATGTTCCAGATTTGCTAGCACTCCCAAAACCCTGTAAGGAAAAGATATACTGTTTTATCATTTTCCAACAATCTAGATGTAGAAGTACAAAGGCTATTAGGAACTAGAGATTTCTAATTCCCAGGGTCCTTGTTTCTTTCAAGTAAGAGCAAAATAATGATTAACCTTACATTAACCAAATAAATTAAGAATCCAACACTTATGGGGAGATCTGGTTCTGACAGAATACATTATATACAAGTAGCTGATGTTGGCATCCACTGACTCAACAGGAATAGCTCATTTTCTGAATCTTTCCTGAATATTAAACGTAAACACAAATATATTTCATTTATCAATGGGGTTAGAATCGATGTCTACCACATATAACAAATGTGCTCTGGGTATGTTAAGGCATATGTGAGTTTAGCTCCTGCTGCATACAAGGTAATGTTATTTTAAATTTTTTGCCATGTTCCTCCGAACTTGACCGAAGAACAGAAAATGCATACCCCAGCAACTATGACCTGTTTGACTTTATAGGATGAGCAAGACAAGGGAAGCAGTTAAAATTTTTTTTCTCTTAGTGAACACAGCTGTAGTAAAAGCACTCAAGCAGAGTTGATGGTAGTCAACAGCTAACATTTTTTGAGTACTTACTATGTAACAGGTAGTGTTGCAAGAATTTTACATATATTCACTTAATTTTTGCAATAACACTATTAAGTAATTATGAGTATCCCCATATTACAGAGAAGGAAACCGAAACACAGAAAGGTGAAGTAACTTGTCCAAGGTCACCTAGCCTCTAAGTGGCAGAGCCAGAAGCCAACAACCTAAGCAGTCTCAGTGGTTCTCAATGTGTGGTTTGTGGATCCCTGGGGGCAGTCCTTCTAGCCCCTTTCAGGGGTCTGGAAGATAAAAACTATTTTCATAACAGTACTATGACATTATTATTTGCCTCTTCTGCTGTACTGACATTTACACTGGTGGGTAAAATTGCTGATGTCTTAGCACAAATCACAGCAGTGGTGCCAAATAATACTAGTAGTCATAATACTCTTCACAGCCACATGCTCACAGGAAAACAAGGCCAGTTTCACTTAAGCATGTCCTTGGTCAAGCAGTAAAAATTTTACTAAATCCTAATCCTTGGATACACATCTTTTAAAAAGTCTGGGTGACTAAATGAAGTGTGCCCAAAGCATTTCTGCTGCATACTGAAGTACAAGGGTTGTCTCACAGAAAAGCCTTAGGTGATTAAATTGTGACCTAAACTAGGTTTTTCATGGAACAGCGCTTTTATTTGAAAGAATGACTAATGACAAATTATTCAGACTTGAGATTTAGCAGACATTTGCTGAAAGATGAATAAAGTAAGCCTGTCCCTTCAAGTTAAAGAGCTGACAGGATTTTTGCCAACAATAAAACTCAAGCTTTCAAGGGAAAACTAAAATTTGGGAAAACTGGTATCTACCACCATGAGCTTGACTGCTTCAAAGTACTTAAGGACTTTTCTATGTTAACAAATATGATTTACTTTGTATTGAAGTATGGTTGATTTACAATGTTGTGTTCATTTCTGTTGTACAGCAAAGCGATTCAGTTATACATATATACATTCTTTTTTTTTTTAACATTCTTTTCCATTATGGTTTATCATAGGATTTTTAAAAAATTAATTAATTAATTTAAAAATTTTATTTGGCTGCATTGGGTCTTCCTTGCTGTGCACAGGCTTTCTCCAGTGGCGGCGAGCAGGGCTACTCCTTGTCTAGGCGCGCGGGCTTCAGTACTTGTGGCTCTCGGACTCTAGAGCACAGGCTCAGTAGTTGTGGCACACGGGCTTAGTTGCTCAGCGGCATGTGGGATCTTCCCAGACCAGAGCTCGAACCCGTGTCCCCTGCATTGGCAGGTGGATTCTTAACCATTGTGCCACCAGGGAAGTCCCTATCATAGGATACTGAATATAGTTCCCTGTGCTGTACAGTAGGACCTTGTTGTTTATCCATTTCATATATAATAGCTTACATCTGCTAACGCCAGCCTCCCACTCCATCCCTCCCACAACTCCCTCCCCTTTGGCAACCACAAGTCTGTTCTCTATGTCTGTGAGTCTGTTTCTGTTTCATAGATAGGTTCATTTGTGTTATATTTTAGAGTCCACATATAAGTGATACCATATGGTATTTATCTTTCCCTTTCTGACCTATTTAACTTAGTATGATAATCTCTAGTTGCATCCATGTTGCTGCAAATGGCATTATTCCGTTCCTTCTTATGACTGAGTAGTATTCCGTTCCATACATACATACATACATATATATACATACACACACATATATATATGTATATATGCCACATCTTTTTTTATCCATTCATCTGTTGATGGACATTTAGGTTGTTGCCATGTCTTACCTATTGTGAACAGTGCTGCTATGAACACAAGGGAGTATGTATCTTTTTTCTTTTAATTTTTATTGGAGTATAGTTGATTTACAATGTTGTGTTAGTTTCTGCTGTATAGCAAAGTGAATCAGTTATACATATACATACATCCATTCTTTTTTACATTCTTTTCCCATATAGGTCATTACAGAGTACTGAGTAGAGTCCCCTGTTCCCGGTAGGTCCTTATTATCTATTTTATATATAGTAGTGTGTATATGTCATTCCCAGTCTCCCAATTTATCCCTCCCCCTGCATGTATCTTTTTGAATTATAGTTTTGTCTGGATATATGCCCAGGAGTGGGATTGCAGGATCATATGGTAATTCGATTTTCAGTTCTCTGAGGAACTTCCCCATACTGTTCTCCATAGTGGCTGAATCAATTTACATTCCCATCAACAGTGCAGGAGGGTTCCATTTTCTCCACACCCTCTTCAGAATTTGTTATCTGTAGACTTTTTAATGATGGCCATTCTGACCAGTGTAACGTGGTACCTCACTGTAGTTTTGATTTGCATTTCTCTAATAATTAGCAATATTGAGCATGTTTTCATGAGCATATTGGCCATCTGTATTTCTTCTTTGGAGAAATGTCTATTTAAGTTTTCTGCCCATTTTTTGATTGAGTTCTTTGTTTTTTGTTGTTGTTGAGTTGTATGAGCTGTTTGTATATATTGGAAATTAAGCCCTTGTCTGTTGAATCATTTGCAAATATTTTCTGCCATTCTGTAGGTTGTCTTTTCATTTTGTTTATGGTTTCCCTTGCTATGCAAAAGCTTGTAAGGTTGATTAGGTCCCATTTGTTTATTTTTGTTTTTATTGCCTTGGGAGACTGACCTAAGAAAACACTGGTATGATTAACGTCAGAGAATGTTTTGCCTATGATCTCTTCAAGGAGTTTTATGGTTTCACGGCTTATGTTTCAGTCTTTCAGCCACAAATGTGATTTTTTAAATATTATATGATGAAATGTAGCAATATGGGGAATATTTGCATAATTCAGTGATCCAATATTTCCCAAATGACCAATGAATGATGTTATCATATTAAGTGTGCAAAATAGACTGGTGAATTTTAATGTTACAATAAGAAATGTTCACTGATATGGCTTCAGATTCCATGTTGCAACTAACCTACAACAATTTAGCACTTCTCAAGTTTTGATGTAGTAATATTGAACAAGAGTATCTGCAGATATCTGCAAATGTTATTAATATACTTCTGTTTCCTCTCATATCTGCGTGAGGTTGAATTTTCTTCATATACTTCAACCAAAAGAATATACCATTCTTTTCACTAAACTTTTTTGGGGAGGGAGAAATACATAGTTATTTTTCATTAAAAGCATGTTATTTGGGGCTTCCCTGATGGTGCAGTAGATAAGAATCTGCCTGCCAATGCAGGGGACGCGGGTTCAATCCCACATGTCCGGGAAGATCCCACATGCCTCGGAGCAACTAAGCCTGTGCGCCACAACTATTGAGCCTGCACTTGAGAGCCCATGAGCCACAACTACTGAAGCCCGTGTGCCTAGAGCCTGTGCTCTGCAACAAGAGAAGCCACCGCAATGAGAAGACCACACACCGCAAACAAAGAGTAGCCCCCACTCGCCACAACTAGAGAAAGCCCACGTGCAGCAACAAAGACCCCACACAGCCAAAAATAAATAAATAAATAAAATAAAGACAATCCTGCAGCCTGTGGAACAAAAACCACATTCACAGAAAGATAGACAAGATGAAAAGGCAGAGGGCTATATACCAGATGAAGGAACAAGATTAAACCCCAGAAAAACAACTAAATGAAGTGGAGATAGGCAACCTTCCAGAAAAAGAATTCAGAATAATGATAGTGAAGATGATCCAAGACCTCGGAAAAAGAATGGAGTCAAAGATTGAGAAGATGCAAGAAATGTTTAACAAAGACCTAGAAGAATTAAAGAACAAACAAACAGATGAACAATACAATAACTGAAAAGAAAACTACACTAGAAGGAATCAATAGCAGAATAACTGAGGAAGAAGAACGGGTAAGTGACCTGGAAGACAGAATGGTGGAATTCACTGCTGTGGAACAGAATAAAGATAAAAGAATGAAAAGAAATGAAGACAGCCTAAGAGAACTCTGGGACAACATTAAATGCAACAACATTCGCATTATACGGGTCCCAGAAGGAGAAGAGAGAGAGAAAGGGCCCGAGAAAACATTTGAAGAGATTATAGTCAAAAACTTCCCTAACGTGGGAAAGGAAATAGCCACCCAAGTTGAGGAAGCACAGAGAGTCCCGTACAGAATAAACCCAAGGAGAAACACGCCAAGACACACAGTAATCAAATAGGCAAAAACTAAAGACAAAGAAAAATTACTGAAAGCAGCAAGGGAAAAACGACAAATAATATACAAGGGAACTCCCATAAGGTTAACAGCTGATTTCTCAGCAGAAACTCTACAAGCTAGAATGGAGTGGCATGATATACTTAAAGTGATGAAAGGGAAGAACCAACAACCAAGATTACTCTACCCGGCAAGGATCTCATTCAGATTCGATGGAGAAATCAAAAGCTTTACAGACAAGCAAAAGCTAAGAGAATTCAGCACCACCAAACCAGCTCTACAACGAATGATAAAGGAACTGCTCTAAGTGGGAAACACAAGAGAAGAAAAGGACCTACAAAAACAAATCCATAACTATTAAGAAAATGGTAATAGGAACACACAGATCTATAATTACCTTAAACGTGAATGGATTAAATGCTCCAACCAAAAGACACAGGCTTGCTGAATGGATACAAAAACAAGACCCATATACATGCTGTCTACAAGAGGCCCACTTCAGATCTAGGGACACATACAGACTGAAAGTGAGGGGATGGAAAAAGATATTCCATGCAAATGGAAATCAAAAGAAAGCTGGAGTAGCAATACTCATATCCGATAAAATACACTTTAAAATAAAGAGTGTTACAAGAGACAAGGAAGAACAATACATAATGATCAAGGGATCAATCCAAGAAGAAGATATAACAATTATAAATATATACGCACCCAACATAGGAGCACCTCAATACATAAGGCAACTGCTAACAGCTATAAAAGAGGAAATCGACAGTAACACAGTAATAGTGGGGGACTTCAACACCTCACTCACAACAATGGACAGATCATCCAAACAGAAAATTAATAAGGGAACACAAGCTTTAAATTACACAATAGACCAGATAGATTTAATTGATATTTATAGGACATTCCATCCAAAAACAGCAGATTACACTTTCTTCTCAAGTGCGCACGGAACATTCTCCAGGATAGATCACATCTTGGGTCACAAATCAAGTCTCAGTAAATTTAAGAAAATTGAAATCATATCAAGCATCTTTTCTGACCACAACGCTATGAGATTAGAAATCAATTAAAGGGAAAAAAACATAAAAAACACAAACACATGGAGGCTAAACAATACATTACTAAATAACCAAGAGATCAATGAAGAAATTAAAGAGGAAATAAAAAAATACCTAGAGACAAATGACAATGAAAACACGATGATCCAAAACCTATGGGATGTAGCAAAAGCAGTTCTAAGAGGGAAGTTTATAGCTATACAAGCCTACCTCAAGAAACAAGAAAAATCTCAAAAAACAATCTAACCTTACACCTAAAGGAACTAGAGAAAGAAGAACAAACAAAACCCAAAGTTAGTAGAAGGGAAGAAATAATAAAGATCAGAGCAGAAATAAATGAAATAGAAACAAAGAAAACAATAGCAAAGATCAATAAAACTAAAAGCTGGTTCTTTGAGAAGATAAACAAAATTGATAAACCATTAGCCAGACTCATCAAGAAAAAGAGGGAGAGGACTCAAATCAATAAAATTAGAAATGAAAAAGGAGAAGTTACAACAGACACCTCAGAAATACGAAGTATGCCAATAAAATGGACAATGTGGAAGAAATGGACAAATTCTTAGAAAGGTATAACCCTCCAAGACTGAACCAGGAAGAAATAGAAAATATGAACAGACCAAACACAAGTAATGAAATTGAAACTGTGATTAAAAAATCTTCCAACAAACAAAAGTCCAGGACCAGACGGCTTCACAGGTGAACTCTATCAAACATTTAGAGAAGAGCTAACACCCATCCTTCTCAAACTCTTCCAAAAAGTTGCAGAGGAAGGAACACTCCCAAACTCATTCTATGAGGCCACCATCACCCTGATACCAAAACCACACAAAGATACTACAAAAAAAGAAAATTACAGACCAATATCACTCATGAATATAGATGCAAACATCCTCAACAAAATACTAGCAAACAGAATCCAACAACACATTAAAAGGATCATACACCACGATCAAGTGGGATTTATCCCAGGGATGCAAGGATTCTTCAAAATATACGCAAATCAATCAATGTGATACACCATATTAACAAACTGAAGAAGAAAAACCATATGATCATCTCAATAGATGCAGAAAAAGCTTTTGACAAAATTCAACACCCATTTATGATAAAAACTCTCCAGAAAATGGGCATAGAGGGAACCTACCTCAACATAATAAAGGCCATATACGACAAACCCACAGCAAACATCATTCTCAATGGTGAAAAACTGAAAGCATTTCCTCTAAGATCAGGAACGAGACAAGGATGTCCACTCTCACCACTATTACTCAACATAGTTTTGGAAGTCCTAGCCATGGCAATCAGAGAAGAAAAAGTAATAAAAGGAATACAAATTGGAAAAGAAGCAAAACTGTCACTGTTTGCAGATGACATGATACTATACATAGAGAATCCTAAAGATGCCACCAGAAAATTACTAGAGCTAATCAATGAATCTGGTAAAGTTGCAGGATACAAAATTAATGCACAGAAATCTCTTGCATTCCTATGCACTAATGATGAAAAATCTGAAAGAGAAATTAAGGAAACACTCCCATTTACCACTGCAACAAAAAGAATAAAATACCTAGGAATAAACCTACCTAGGGAGACAAAAGACCTGTATGCAGAACTATAAGACACTGATGAAAGAAATTAAAGATGATACCAACAGATGGAGAGATATACCATGTTCTTGGATTGGAAGAATCAACATTGTGAAAATGACTCTACCACCCAAAGCAATCTACAGATTCAATGCAATCCCTATCAAACTACCAATGGCATTCTTTACGGAACTAGAACAAATCATCTTCAAATTTGTATGGAGACACAAAAGACCCCGAATAGCCAAAGCAGTCTTGAGGGAAAAAAACGGAGCTGGAGGAATCAGACTCCCTGACTTCAGACTGTACTACAAAGCTACAGTAATCAAGACAATATGGTACTGGCACAAAAACAGAAACACAGATCAATGGAACAAGATAGAAAAGCCCAGAGATAAACCCACGCACCTATGGTCAACTAATCTCTGACAAAGCAGGCAAAGATATACAATGGAGAAAAGACAGTCTCTTCAATAAGTGGTGCTGGGAAAACTGGACAGCTACATGTAAAAGAATGAAATTAGAACACTCCCTAACACCATACACAAAAATGAACTCAAAATGGATTCGAGACCTAAATGTAAGACTGGACACTATAAAACTCTTAGAGGAAAACATAGGAAGAACACTCTTTGACATAAATCACAGCAAGATCTTTTTTGATCCACCTCCTAGAGTAATGGAAATAAAAACAAAAATAAACAAATGGGACCTAATGAAACTTCAAAGCTTTTGCACAGCAAAGGAAACCATAAACAAGATGAAAAGACAACCCTCAGAATGGGAGAAAATATTTGCAAACGAATCAACGGACAAAGGATTAATCTCCAAAATATATAAACAGCTCATTCAGCTCAATATTAAAAAAGCAAACAACCCAATCCAAAAATAGGCAGAAGACCTAAGTAGACATTTCTCCAAATAAGACATACAGATGGCCAAGAAGCACATGAAAAGCTGCTCAACCTCACTAATTATTAGAGAAATGCAAATCAAAACTACAATGAGGTATCACCTCACACCAGTTAGAATGGGCATCATCAGAAAATCTACAAACAACAAATGCTGGAGAGGGTGTGGAGAAAAGGGAACCCTCTTGCACTGTTGGTGGGAATGTAAACTGATACAGCCACTATGGAGAACAGTATGGAGGTTCCTTAAAAAACTAAAAATAGAATTACCATATGACTCAGCAATCCCACTACTGGACATATACCCTGAGAAAACCATAATTCAAAAAGACACATGCACCCCAATGTTCACTGCAGCGCTATTTACAATAGCCAGGTCATGGAAGCAACCTAAGTGCCCATCAACAGACGAATGGATAAAGAAGATGTGGTAAATATATACAAGGGAATATTACTCAACCATAAAAAGGAACGAAATTGAGTCATTTGTTGAGACGTTGATGGATCTAGAGACTGTCATACAGAGTGAAGTAAGTCAGAAAGAGAAAAACAAATATCGTATATTAATGCATATATGTGGAACCTAGAAAAATGGTACAGATGAACCAGTGTGCAGGGCAGAAATAGAGACACAGATGTAGAGAACAAATGTATGGACAACAAGGGGGGAAAGTGGTGGTGGTGGTGGGATGAATTGGGAGATTGGGATTGACATGTATAAACTAATATGTATAAAATGGATAACTAATAAGAACCTGCTGTATAAAAAAATAAATAAAATAAAATTCAAAAAAAAATAAATTAAAAAAAAAAGAAAAAGGTCAGCAGCCAAGGAGGAAAGATAAGGACTCTAAAAGACTGTCAATTTATTAGATTAAATTAAGGTGTTCAAGTTATTAAGCAAGGGGCTTGGGAGGCTCTAGGATTTTTGTTTTGTGATGTTTTAAAGTTTTTAATATCTTCAGAGCTGAGTTACATATTTGGTCAATCAATGACAAACCTATAGAACATCTATGATTTCAAGTTCTTAAAATGAAAAAGACTCAAGCCCAAGGAATATTACATAAGGGAATATTTTGGCTAAGACAAACAGGACTTGAGTAATATCTTCCTCTGTTCCTCAAGAATAACAAAATCTACCTTCTGCTTTTGGATGTAGTGTTTTAATTGTAGTCTACATCATTAATATAAGGATGTTAGAAGGGGAAAAATGGTCTTTTTTTTGGGGGGTAGTAATTTTGCTGGAGTGAACGGAATAAATGGCAATAACTGTTTAGGGAATTTTTAAGAAAAAGGAAATTATCATGATCAAATTCTGAACTAAGAAAGCAATGTAAGTTACTTTATCCTAAATTAGCACTTTACAATAAGGTAAGCACAAAAGCAAGGATTTTATATTGTTTTCCTAGCTGCAGAAGATTCTATTCAATTCCATGAAATACTAAGGAACAAAGGACTAGTATCACAGAGTGCCTACTATGTGGTAGGCACTGCGTAGTAACTTACACTGCATGTAATCCTCAATGAGGTACTAGTATCCTCATTTTTCAAATGAGAAACTGTGGTTCAGAGTAGTGAAGCAACTTGTCTGAGATAAAATCCAGATCTGTTTTAATCCAAGGCATGCAATCATCCCACCTCCCCACTGTGACCCCAGGGAGTTAGCTAGTGTCTGATGATGGATATGACACTCAAAAACATATAACCAAATTAATGCTATAAATGCCTTTAGAGATACATATCTTGGTACTTAAAGGAGAGAAAGAGAGAGCGATCTCACAGAGCTGGAAATGGCAAGTTCAGGCTTAGCCTTCTCAGTAGAGAACAGTCTGGAATTCCTTGGCACAGCAGAGTGGCAACCACCCAACCAGAACCCTTCAGCGCTGCCTCAGAGTCCTCAGAGACCAGTAGAGACACATCCCATCAGGACACGGGAGCTAGTTGAGTGTCCCTGAGAAAAGGCTAGGCCCAGCACAGTTCCGGCTTCGGCTACGCATACCTGCTTGCTCTGGCTCTTGCCTGGCTCGCCAGCGGCACCCATCTTATTCACTTGCTACCTTTTTCACTAATGCTGCCACTCGGGGTTTTTCTCGGTTCCTCCAAGCTCTCTCTCCCTCTCCTCTCACCTTAGGGCTATTGCACATGCGTCTACCTGAAACGTATTCCAGTCTATCAGGATTTTTAGATGGAATCATCAGAAACCGACTCTGGCTGATTTAAGCCTAAGAGAAATGGAGTGTGTTGGGTGGCTCACAGAATTTCCAGGAAGGCTGCAATACAAGGTTTGGAGATTAGGAAGAGACAAAGCAAAGCTGGACAAACAGAACTTCAGGCAAAATCACACCCAGAACCAGCCTGAAGAGGGCTCCGTTGCCTTTGCCTCTGAATGCAACGCTCCCTTAGACAAGGATATCCTGGAATCACTGCTCCAACAAACTGAATGTTGCTACCACACTCATTGCCACCAAAAGAAAATTCTCAGCTCTGCTTTTTGGTATCACTAGTTCCTGATTCACTGCCTTAGACAGATGACTCTGACCAAGCCTGGGTCATGTTCCCAAACTCTAACTGCAAGGAAGGCTAGGAAAGTGAGTAGGTGGGCTTTGGAGAAGCCTGCCCCTTACCAAGACTCACACCGTGGGAAGGAATTCAGAGAAGGAATTCAGATGCTAAATAGCCAAAAAGTTCCACCCCTCATTTCTTCCCCTGCTTGCCTTTTCAAGACTGGCCTCTTTACAATTCAGGTCTTTGTTGAACCAGCTCCTCAGAGGCCTTCCCTTGACCACCTCATCTTAAAAGATCTTCAGTCTGTTGTTACCTGCACCATGTTTGTTCCTTCACTGTACTTATCACAGTCGATCATCATTTATTTGGACTGTACCTTTCATGAGAACCTTGACTGCTCTGTTCACCTGTTTCCTAGTGCCCCCGACCAAGCCTTACACAGATGCTCTCAGTGAACAGCTGTTGAATGAACGAGTAAGTGCATGAATACTTAAGAAGGCAGAGACTCTCTCTGCTTAATTTTCTCTAGGTTCAATGTAGCTTTACGTTAAAGGAGTTTCCATACATTACACTGGGAATTAATCGAATTACTTTACAGGCGCAGTCACAGTCTTATTAATCAGTACAATACCATGTTCCATTTTGTATTTCCATTATTATTATTTTTTTACTTGAGTGGTAATGCTTATCTTATTGGCATGAGATCATGCTATGGATTTTCACTAGGCAGTTTCTGCTCATAATTGGCCACTTTTCTTACCTGAACACATAAGAGATTTAAAAATAGTTTGAAAAGGTATATCTTGCTCTCTGTAACAAATCAGGTATAATCTTGTGTGCTATTATATGCCAAGTGTTTTCTTATAGAGAACTTCATAATCGAGATCCAGACGTGGCATTAATGACTAATGACTTCCCGGCTATGTCAGGATCTGAGATCATTAAACCTTTTCAGGAATGTCTTCCCCACCACTACACTGTTAAGTCCCTTAATGGTGCCTTAATTGGGGCTTTTATTGACTGCAGCAGCTCAGTAAATATGTTTGTAATTCATCATTAGCTTTACAGTAATGAGTGTAGCCACTCAGTCGCCACTTCCAGCAAGCTGGCTCCTGGCTCCGTGCCTCTGGACTTTGAACATGACTCTGGTCTAGAATCTGAGACCCTGACGTCTAGAATCTTATAGATCTTTGCATTTTACAGAATGTTCAACAGAGGCTTGGACACATATTAATTATTACTCCGTTGAATGTTGGCTACATGAGGTTAGTGGCTATTTTAAAGTCTCTTTTAAATGTGTCTGTGTTCTATCTCCACACGTAATACAGTGCTTGTAAACACTGCCTATAGAACTGCATCTGGCTCCTTGTCCCACCACCCTGGCAAGTCTAGAGTTTATGCTAAAAGGGCTAATCCCTTCTAAGGGTCCTTATCCCACTCGCAAAATTGTATACAGTATTTTGTGTGTAGGTGAATTTTACTCAAGGAGAGGTTGTAATTTTCACCAGCCTCTCTGAGTTAGAAAAGTTTAAGAACTACTGCTCCAGAGGCTTCTAAATCTCAAATTGTCTGTCGGAAGTAGAGGTGGAGAAAAATTCTACCTACGTGCACACTTCCTCTCTCCCTTTATTCCTAAAAGAGGAGAAGTAGTGGTAACAGTAATGATAATAATAGTAATAATAAACATTCACTGGACACTTACAAAAAAATAATAATAAAAAATAAAAGTGGGATAGGTTCTTAAAATGAGGGAAAAAAATATATTTATACATACGTGCTTATGACTTTTATGTGCAAGAGAATATAAATTTTAAAAAAATAAAATAAAATAAAATAAAAATTTTAAAAAAGCAAGTTATTTACGTCATCATATAATGGGTTTAATTTTGTTATTTCAAAATGAATTAATAAATATTTTTAAAATTTCTGTTTTAATTTCTAATATGGAAAGTATTGCTAGATATAATCCATATATTTTCAGAAACTTTGGAGTCCCTAATAATTTTTAAGAATGTAAAAAGTTCCTGAAACCAAAAAGTCTGAGAACTGCTGCACTATATCATACTAGTGGTGGGATGAAAAGCAGCAGGAACTCAGAGTGTGGGCTAGGTCACATTAATGTCAGAGCCTTAAAGATTTACAGACTTCTTCAGGGCGGTCCCTTGTAAGCCTCCCTGAATCCAGACCATTCCCTAACTTCAGTTATCATGAGGCCCAGCCCTATCTATGGCTCTTGTCCTTGGAATTTCATAGAAAGAGTTTTGCCCTTATCTAACAGGATCCCTATTATAAACTACATTTTACTGGAGCTACCTTAAGTGGTTTCCTTGTAACCAAAGCAGCCTGACCAAAACCATATACATGCATCTGTTTTAAATATGAACCCTGATCAACAGGAATGGAATGCTTCTGTTTCTATATCAAAATAACTCTACCTCGTGATCTTTTGGTTTGACGTAATTTGATGGAAAAATTCCAGTTCTATCTCCGATACTTCCTGTCCACCATTCTCCATCTTTCTGGGTCACCAGTATTTCTTCACCTTCAGTGAAAGTCAAATCTCCAGGTTCTACACTTGAATACGGATAAAGTGCAATATACTCTGTAGGAAACAAAGCAAAACGAAACTAGTTTTGGTTGCAAGGTTACAGAAGTAAAAAAAAAAAAATGTTGACCTCCAAGATCTTGAGTAATTTTGCTGGAAAAGACGTTGTGACTTAAGGAAACCTAATGTAAAGAGATGTTAAGGTAGAAAGTGGAATGAAGTAATTATTTAGTAATTTCTTCGAAAAAGATTACGTCTTTGACTGAACATAAAACTTTATCACAGGGTTTCTTTTTTCCCCAACTGTATCGTCATCACCATGATCATCACCATGATCATCATCACCATGTCACAGAGAATAACCCCAAAACTACAAATAGATATCAGTATCTTTACAGAGAGTCAAGACATGAAAAGTTTTTTTTAACCTTCTTACATAAAGTATAGTTTAATCTGCTAAATTCTTTTCTCTTTAATTCTTTTACATACAGTTATGGAAATGCCCACTATTCAGCTGACATCAGTACAGAGGCCAATTTCCATCACAATGGTCCAGCTCCTAGCACAGTGCTTGGCATAGAATAGATGCTCAATAAATATTTGTTCATGAATAACCTTAAGGAAAATGTCTAAGTTTTTAATACTGGCTTTGTTTTTTTGTTCAGATGATTACTAGTACTTAGAAGAAACAGTCAATGACCAGGTTTTAGAAGTCTCTTTTTCTTTCTTCTAGTACTATTTGTATTTGTTGACATGAAATTTGCTCTGTAGATCATAAACTGGAGATGGCCAGAACCAGTATCCAGAAACTATTTACTATCCACATTCCCATATTATTCAATTTAGCTGACTTAACAAAATGAAAAATGATTACAAGGTTAAGTAAGGTATGTTGCCAACAAGCGAGGTCCTTTCCAAAATGCTCCTCACCACTTTCCTAGGATCATTCCACTGCAGCTATTCCACAGTAAACCTCTGGTTCCAGCCTTGCTGGTGACTCGACTTCCCTAACCTTTCACAGCTGAGCCTTGGCTCATACCTTTCCCTCTGTCCACCAAGCTTTCTCTTCGTCACTAAGCAAGAAGCTACTCATTGTTTAAGATGATTCAACATGGCCACCTCTTTGGATTCATAGGTCCTACTCAAAATTATGTTTTTGTTCATTCATTATATAGAATTTATTACAATTATATGCCTAGCCTTCCCATTTTACTGTGAGCACTTGGGAAATTGTATTTTATTCATCCGTGTATATTTCAGGCTCTAGCATACAATCTCTACTGTAGTAGATACTGAATAAACTGTTTAATTTACCATTAAACTGATTTTCTTGAGCAATATAAACAAAATGTACTTAAACTGTTCAACTAATTTTACAATGAATATATAATTCATTTATAAACCTATACAACTATTAAATAAAAATATTGTCTGAAATAAGGGTAGACATTTTTCAGCACATTATCAAAATTAAGATACTCAAACAACCCAAAGGGCAATAAAAAATTTCTTTGTAATATTTATGATTAAAGTGTATCTTGATTTCAAATCCTACTTAATGATTTATATGGTACACTGTAATTAAAATGCAATTCAGGGAATTCCCTGGCGGTCCAGTGGTTAGGACTCTGCACTCTCACTGCTGAGGGCCCGGGTTCAGTCCCTGGTCAGGGAACTAAAAATCCCACAAGCCGCGCAGTACGGCCAAAAAAAAAACAAAAACAAAAAAAACAAGTGCAATTCATAAACAACTAAATGTACTGAAATTTCCTTATATTCTAAACATCTATAATCTAGATATATAATAAAAGGAAAACAAAAAACTTCATGCTATCTCATTGCAACACTTATCTATGATCTTATTTATTGAGGCAGTCTATGCTGAATTTTTATAGTACTGATTTTCTAAAAGCGTCAAGTATTTTCAGCTATATATTTTCTATATCCTCAATATTCATGTGAAATAGAGCGGGAGCAGGTTTTCCTAACCTCACTTTAACAATGAAGACACAGAAGCAAGGAGAGTAACAACTGTGGGAAGTCAGATAATTAGTCAGTGGCTAATCTGACTTCCATCTAATTTATAAATTGCCAAAAGCTCACCTTCTCCCACTGTACAGGCTGCAGAGGCAGGTTTCTTGTTCACAGCTGCATACAAAGCTTCTGGTCTGCCAAATATACGCACAAACAGATAAAAAAAATAATAAAATAACAAAAAAAGACATCAACAAGTAAATAAACAAGAAAGGTGATTTGACGAAAACAGGAGGTTTTAGCAGTGCATTCTTTTAAGGGCTAAAATTAATTGAAATATTGTCTCAGTATACAGGCTAGAAATAGCCTCATAAGCAAGATCCTAGTGGATTAAGAACTGCCTACTTACAAACTACTAAATTTTTTAAATCTATTGAAGTAATTTCAATATGATTTATAAATAGTTTTTCAAATGTGAGATATTTTGCCTTTCTAAAGTAACTTAAAAGACATGAGACACTGGTAAATGGGCAGTTATTTGGTAAAGCACACATGGGACTTGGCTCGGTTTAGAGAAAAATAAGGGCAATATATAAATTTTACTACTTGTTTAGAGCACAGTACATTTAAAAATATGTAAAAATAACAGAACTTTATTTTTACATTTTGGAACATACATAGCTTTTATTTCCAACTTAACCCAGGAAACTGTTTTCAAAAATCTGGAAAACTGTGGCATTTAAGAACTAGACATCTGTAGAATACACCAGGGGCTCCCCAGGACCTGTGAGTAAATTGTATAGTGAAGCAGTTTACAGGTTAACAGAGTGGACCCTTACTACAACTCATGGGCACACAGAATGGACTGCCTTGCTGAATTCTCCATTACTGCAACATTTCGAGTTGCATGCCTTATCTGTTTAGAAAAGATCAGTAATTGAATGAAAAGTTAGAAGAAATGTCCTTTAAGGCATTTAAACTCAATCCCTTTGTGTTTAAGTTTTCCTTCTCTGTAAAATGTCATGGAGTTTAAATAAGATAACTACTATAAAGGGTCTAGCACAGCGCCAGCATACACATCAGCCATGTATTATTGTTGTTCCTGTTATTACACACTCTAAATCTAAAATTCCATGTCAGGCTGAAAAGTAAATTTCTGCATTTGAACTGAAAATTGATGCATAGAACCTCAGCACTGAAAGGATTTTTAAAGATTTTTTAGTTTATTATTTTCATTCAATCAATTAAAAAACTAGAGACCGAGTAGGTTACCCCATACAGTCTGGCAAAAATAGCAGAATCAGAACTCAAGGCTCTTGATTTCCAAAGACCCCGTTCCTTTTCAATAAATCATTTTGCTTTTCTACTTAGATCAACTTCCATATAAAACACAAGTGATAATTACCCACAGCTATATTAGAGTACTTATTTGTTTGTATTAAATATGTTTGATGACCTGACTCCCCTACAGACTGGGAAACAAAGGCCAGAGACCTTATCTGGTTTTGTTTTTTGTTCACGCAAAAGTTCATTCATTTGATTGTCCTTTCATTTGCTTCTCTCCTCATTTACTAAGCAAATATGATTGAGCAGCTACTATGCATTAAGATCACACTAGGTATGGAAACACTGAAAAATGAACAAAAAAGACGTGAATCCCACCCTCCTGGAGCTTATGACCTAATAAGGGATATAGGTAAGAAAGTAAATAACTACAACACAGTGTGTCATGAGCTGTAAGAAACGTGATGTTCAGGGAACTCTGGAAGACCAGAGATGGGAACGCCTCACTCTGGCAAAGGCGAGGCCCTCGGAATTGATTCGTCTAAATACTGACAATTTACAGTAAATAATAAGGGAGAAACCTCCAAAGGAAATGAAAAATAACTTCTCTAACTGACCTGATGTTAGTATAAAGAAAGCAACAGATCTAAAATTTTAAGCACTTTGAAAACTTTAGGAATCTGAAATAACTAGAATAAAAGATATTCTAAAATTGGTACAAATCATCTGAGGTATGATTTTTTTCACTCTAGGAATCACCCTTCTGATATCAAACTCAAGCATAAACTTTTAATTTTCCTGCACAGCCAACTGTACTGTGGCTGACTCATCAGTGAAAATACCAACATCCACGCCTCATGTAAACACACAAAAATGCTTACTCTTCCCGCCTGACTTCACTCCCAGGGATGATTTTGACGTAAGATTTTGGAAACCATCCTCTTCCTCCATGCACCTCCCCAAACCACCAATTTTCCTGCTGCTCCAAGACAGTAATGATATCATGTTTTGAGAAATTCAAGTGGTTATCTTTCTTTGCAGTCCAGGAACAAAGGGCCTGTGCTTTTAGGTTTTCTACAACCTGTCCCTGTCAAATCAAAACCACAAAATTAAAAACAAACAAACAAAAAACACAATGGTAACCATGATTTTTGTCTTCTAGTATATAACATACTTACTGTTCAAACAGCAGACCAGTTTGGTGTGGTGGTGACTTAATATCAATGGTGACTTAATCTACTAACCGACTTAAAATTATATATCACAGACAACCACCTGAATAGCCTTCTGTGAAGTTAAAGACCCAACACCTACCATTCAAGGAAACATCTTGGCACTAAGTATCACAGGTATGGAAGGTAAACCCTGGGTACTCAAGAAGTGTACTCATAGATCCATCAAGTATGTATCATAGAACAAATGAAAAGGGAAACGGTTTCTCTCCTCCAGTTTCCAAAGTCTCCTCACTGCAGTGGATTCTGTTTATTCCACTAGGAATGGAGATGCAGTTGTGATGGGCCTCCCTCCACTTTTCTGTTTTCTGTCTCATAATGTCTTCGTATTCTTATTCATCCTTCTTTCTTTCCTTCTTCTCTCAGAGGAAGGAGTGTTTTCATTTTGTTGATAGGGCTAGCCTCTTTACCTGTGCTCTAAACTTTCTATCATGTCCTCCCACCTTCTAACAATATTTTGTAACACTGTGAATTCTCTCTCTTGAATCTTTAATTTTCCACTTCTCTACTTACTTCTACTTCTTTTTTTATAATTTTTAAAAAATATTTATTTGGCTGTACCGGGATCTTAGTTGCTGCATGCGGGATCTTTAGTTGTGGCATTCGGGATCTAGTTCCCTGACCAGGGATTGAACTCAGGCCCTCTGCATTGGGAGTGTGGAGTCTTAACCCCTGGACCACCAGGGAAGTCCCCTTACTTCTATTTCTAACTTCCTTAAAGAAAGAACAGTCTTAAACTTGCTTTCCAATTTCACCCCTCAGTCCATTCTAATTTAGGTTCTGTAACCATCACAATACTGAATCTCTTGACAAGATCATTGATAACATCAGAGCCAAAAGCTTCTTGCAAACCCTTACCTTCTCTGATCTCTGAACAGTGCTGACATCACTAAAACCCCTGCAGTTCGTGAAGTTCACTCTCTGGTGATTGATGGCTCCTCTTTGGTCCAGTCTCTTTCCCTTCCTGTTTTACATGATTTCCCTAAATAATCTGATGTATTGCCTATGATTTCTCAAATCTGTATCTTAATTATAACTTTATCTTTTGGGCTCCAGACTTGTAAATCAAGCTGCCTGCTGGGCCTTCCCAGCAGGTTGTCCCTCCTACAAATACCTAAGTTGCACGTCTGAAATGTAATCATTTTTAGAATCCACAAAACCCACTCCTCCGGTACTGCCATCCTCTCAGTTACTCAAGCTAAAGACCCTGAAGAGGTATGTTTAACTCCAACTTCTTCCTCACTCTTCACATTCAATGAATTGCCAATTTTGTGCTGACTCCTAATACTCTTTTAAGTCCATCTCCTCTTCTATATATTTTCATTACTGGTTCACATCATCTGTTACTTAGCTATTGTAATATCCTCCCTTTGTTGGTCTCCTCCATTTGCTTCCTTCCACCAATCTGGCCTCTATACTACTGCCAGAGTTATCCTTCTAAAATATACACTTCAACTCTCCTCTTAAAAACCTTCACGGGCTTTCCACTGCCAGTTGCTTAGCATGGTATTAAATGCTTCACAAATAAACCTCAACCTCTCACTCCAACTTCACTTAACCCTTTCGCCATGAATCCTGTACTCTAGCCACACTATAAACAATACTTGTTTCCTATAAGCTCCTCTTGTTAACATGCCTCAGTGACTTTTCCAAAATTGTTCTTTCACAGGAATAACTTTCCTTCTTTGGTGAAAGCTTGCTCATTTTTGAAGGTTCGACTAAAATGCCTTACCTATTGTGAAGCCTGCTCCAATTCCCACAGATTGAATTGAAATGCTCTCTCCTCTGTATACCCCTCAAGATTTCATAAAATATCTTTATTACAACACTTCTCATACAGTTATTTATTTATATGTTTGTCTTCATTAGATTATGACTTCTTAATGGCAGAGTTTTTTTTTTTTTCCCCATTAAATTTCTAGCACATAATAAATGCCTGGAACCTGTGGTCACACAATAGACATTTTTTGAGTGAAGGACTCTATTCTGATGAAGTCTGCAATTTCTTTTTAATAATGTTAATGTACAATGCTGGCATCTTGGTTACATCTAAACCAGAGGCTAAACATATATATAACACAGCTCTCACACAAATGACTTATTTAAGGAAAACACAAACAAAAAAACCCCAAGCCCAAGCTCTTCTTACAATAACTACAAATTAAGACTATAATCAGATTTGTAAAAATGATATTTTGAGCTCAGAAACCTTAGCTGGTAGCAACTTGCTACTATGAGAATAAACTGTTGAGAAACCTCTAATAATAATTTCTTCAATTTCATATCACATATGAATGGTAAGAAAAGAAACTAAATGATACAAACTCTGGTTAAATGAGTAAATGATGGCCTTGTACAGAAATCTTCATTCTATTTTATGTGAACCAGGAGCAATGTCAAAGAATAAAACACAAGAAAATTAAAGATACATACCTGTCCATGAATAGGTGATGTAGATACAGGGGACACAGTGCGAGTAAAAGCTGATTTTTTCTGCCATGATGTGTTAACAGTTAGGCTTGAAAACGATACATTTTGATAATCAGTCACTGATGTTGGTTGATTTGAAGAAAGTGATCTATGAATATAACAATATGACATAAGTATACTTAATTGTTTAGAATCTAATGAAGTACTACCAATTTATCTATTTGTATATAATACACATTGTGTTGAAACACAACTTAGGCAAAAAAAAAAAAAATTTATGAACTACTGACCCATGTTTTTATTTACTAAACTTCAGAATTAAATTTGGAACAAAAGGTACTCTTAGAGAGTCCAGTGCAGATTACAATATGATTAAGTAGCAGGCTGACACAAATACATATTAGGTGTTCACACATTTGCAGAGACGTGTAAACTCCATTATTAGCTAAAAACTTACTCAGAAGTTGAGGTAGCAGATAAAGACACTGTAGGAGGAAGTAAGGCCTTCTTAGGCGACACAGATTTTTCAGACGTTATTTTTTCTACATAGTTGCATGGAAACCAGCCAAAATTTCCTTGAAAACTACCATAAAGCCAACCAGGTTCTCCTACGGTCTTTTCATCAACCTATGGAAACAAAAAGTAGGGTTAACAGTGGTTAGAAAGCCACTTATTTACAAAGGAAAGAGATGCAGACCACCGTCCAGCAGCCTAATTTTCAGAATTAAGTCCGTCTAACTAAACAGCTAAAGCACTTTCTACGGTAGATTATTATCTCTAATGACAGACAAGGTGCCTTTTTAAATTTAAATTTTTAATTTTATCCAAGTTAATACACAAAAATAGTTTACATTCCTATCAGAGTCTTTTTGAACTCTCTAGGAGAAATAGAAAACTTTTTCTGAATACTATTTTCCAACTGGTAAAACACAGAGGTAATTTATAGCTTCATTTCTTCTCCCAGACATTTCCCTCCTACAGTCTGGCATCCTCTGTCCTCACAGCACCCCTTCTTCCGCTTCTTGGTCCTCTTTCCTTTAAACACTGCTGATACCTCAAGTTTTATCACTGTCTCTCTTACTTCATACTATACACTTCTGGAAGAGGCCCACTCACTTCTATAGTGATCAGTTCTTTATACGATATATTTGCAGAACTGACTTCTTTTTTCTAATGGGATAAGCCTGTACTTTCAACTACTTCCCAGATATCTTCAACTGGATGATCCACAGGAACTTCCAACTCAAGTCTAAGATTGAACTTGTTTTCTTCCCCAGTCTACTCCTCCTAAATTCCTGTATCTCTGTTATTCTTACCATCAAAGACTCAGTCATTCTAAATAAAAAAATCTTTGGATAGGGAGGGTGGGAGGGAGAGAGATGCAAGAGGGAAGAGATATGGGGACATATGTATAACTGATTCACTTTGTTATAAAGCAGAAACTAACACACCATTGTAAAGCAATTATACTCCAATAAATATGTTAAAAAAAAAACAACTTTGGCTCTTACCTCTCTTACACTTCCATATCCAAACTGTGTTGATTTTGCTTCTAAAAGCTCTTTCGAATTTTTTTTTTTTTTTCAACCCTACCCTCCTAACCTACTTCAGGCTTTTTTCATTTCACACCTAGACTACTGTAATCTTTACTCATCCTTCAAGATTCTGTTAACTGCCCCCAACCTAGGTCATATCTCATACATACTGTCATGAGATAGCATGCATTATCATACTGTGTGATTCTTTATTTACATGTATCTCTTCCATTTGTCTGTGAGCCTTTTAATTGATACTCATTGTCCAGCATAATACATATTTGCTTAATTCATTGAATAAATATGCCAACTATGTCTCTGTTCTCCACTCCATTTTCTACACTTTTCAGATAACCTTTCTAAAATAGATTTGACAGTGTTTTATCTATCAAAATCATGTAGAATTTGTATGGTGATTCCATATCCATTAAGATTTTTAAAAACACTTTTTCTGAGGTATAATTAGCATATTATAAATTTCACATTTAAGGTATTAAATTTGATAAGTTTTGACATATGTATACAGTTGTGAAAAATCACACAACCAAGATAATAAACATATCTATCACCCCAAAATGTCTCCTTTTGCTCTACTGAAAGCACGCCCTCCCACTCCTCCACTTGACCCACACCCCATCTCCAGGAAAACACTGGTCTGCTTTTTGTCATTATAAATTAGTTTGCATGTTCTAGAACTTTATATAAATAAAATCACACAATATACATCCCTTTCTGGGGGGTCTGACTTTTACTCGGCCTATCATTTATTATTATTTTGAGATCCATCCATGTTGTAGTGAACGTGAATAGTTCATTTCATTTTATTGCTGAGTAATATAACATTGTACGATGTACCACAATTTGTCTATCTGTTTACCTACTGATGGAAGATTGAATTGTTTCCAGTTTCTGGCTATTACAAATAAAGCTGCTATAAACATTTGTCTTTGTATGGACATATGCTTTCAATTCTCTCGAGTAAAGATCTAGGAGTGAGAGGGCTGGCTCATATGGTAGATGCATGTTTAACTTATTTTATTGATAATAATGACTTTATTGAGATATAATTCACCATACAATCCTCCCACTTAAAGTACACAAATCAATGGATTTTAGTATATTCACTTATGCAACCATTATCACAATCAATTATAGAACCTTCTCTATGAAAAAGAAACCTTGTACTACGTTGTATCTAAGAGTCTAAGAAATCCTTGAGCAGCCCAAAGTTGTAAGGATTTTCTCCAATGTCTTTTTCTAGAAGTTCTACAGTTCTAGGTTTTACATTTCAGGATTTACCTCTGATCTATTTTGAGTTAACTTTCATATATGTTGTAAGGAATAAATCAAAATTCATTTTTGTGCATATGGATATCCAAATGTTCCAATGTCATTTGCTTTTTTGAAAAGACTAGGACTTCCCTGGTGGTGCAGTGGGTAAGAATCCGCCTGCCAATGCAGGGGACACAGGTTCGAGCTCTGGTCCAGGAAGATCTCACATGCTGCAGAGCAACTAAGCCTGTGCACCACAACTGCTGAGCCTGCGCTCTAGAGCCCACGAGCCACAACTACTGAAGCCCGTGCGCCTACAGCCCATGCGCCACAACTACTGAAGCCCGTGCGCCCTAGAGCCCGCGTTCTGCAACAAGAGAAGCCACCGCAATGAGAAGCCCGCGCACCTCAACAAAGAGTAGCCCCCGCTCGCCGCAACTAGAGAAAGCCTGCGCAGCAACAAAGACCCAATGCAGCCAAAAATAAATAAATAAATAAATTTATTTTTTAAAAAAAGACTATCCTTTCTCCACTGAGTTGCCTTTGCACCTTTATAAAAAATCAGTTATATAAATATGCAGGTGTAGATCCATTTATCTATTCTGTTCCACTTGTCTGTTTTCCA
Source organism: Eschrichtius robustus (assembly GCF_028021215.1). Classification (NCBI taxonomy): domain Eukaryota; kingdom Metazoa; phylum Chordata; class Mammalia; order Artiodactyla; family Eschrichtiidae; genus Eschrichtius; species Eschrichtius robustus. The sequence goes on from NC_090838.1 coordinate 18,983,060, forward strand.
ATCTAGATACTAATACTACACCATTCTGATTGCTATAACTTTTATAATAAGCTTTATAATCAGGTAGCATAAGATCTCCAACTTTGTTCTTCTTTTTCCAAAGTTGTTTTCGTTATGAATCAGCTTGTAAATTCTATTCTGTTCCACTTGTCTATTTTCCAATCTAGATACTAATACTACACCATCTTGATTGCTATAACTTTTATAATAAGCCTTATAATCAGGTAACATAACATCTCCAACTTTGTTCTTCTTTTTCCAAAGTGGTTTGGTTATGAATCAGCTTGTAAATTTTTACAAAAAAGTGGAGAAGAAGTACTGAGATCTTCCTGAATGGAACACTTGTAGGATAGAGCCTGAGGATTTGCCCAAACTGTTCTCATTTAAGTATTATTTCCTAAGCTCTGTTATTTATCTAAAACAGAGATAATTTAGGGGAAAAAAAAAAAAGATGTTAAAAATATATACATATAATATGTATAAAAACTCTCAATTAAAAAGGGCCACCGTTTTAATACGTCTGATGAACTTAATGTGATTGAGAGACACTGATATTGCTGTTTGTTATCTTGTGCGTGAGACCTATTAGACGTGTGAAAATACTGACCCCTTGGAAAAGAAGTCTGTGTTAATATAATTGTACATTCTATGTTGTCATATGTAGCATATCACGTAGACAACTGTCTGGCTGTACTTGGAAGACTTTTTGAAATCTGATTGCTACTCAATGATTTTCTGTTTTAAAGAGTGTTAAACAGATCACATGTGCAAGTAATAAGGCCAAAAATCTTAACACCAATGTATACAATTAAACCGCATAGCTTATATTCTTAAAAAAAAAAAAAAAGCCTGCCTTGAAACTATAGAACAATTTGAGGAGAATTGCTTTCTTATCAATACGGAGTCCTCCAATCCATAAACATGGTATAGCTTTCCATTTATTTAGGTCTTCCATTCTTCTCAACAATACTTTGTAGTTTTCAGTAAACAGGTCTTGTACATCTTCTGTCAGTTTTATAGCTAAGCATTTCATATTTTTTATGTTACTGTAAATGTTATTTTTAATTTCAATTTCTGAATATTCATTGCTTGTATGTAGAAATACAACTAATTTCTGTATATTGATCTTGTTTCCTACAACTTTGCTAAACTCACTTATTACTTCTAGTAGCTTTTTTTTTCTTTTTAAGATTCTATGGGATTTTCTGCACAATCATGTCTTCTGCAAATTAAATCTTACTTCTCCATTTCCAATCTTGATGTCTTTTATTCTATGCTGAGTCACTGCAGATCCATTACAATTTTTATCCTAGAAGATCCCATCTCTCTAGTTTTAAGCTCTTCAAAGTTCAAACTTCTTAGTGTAGAATTCAAGGCCTCTGAAATTGTGGTTTCTTTGTCAAGTACCAACTTACCTTTCTAGCTTCATCTCCTAATATTTGTCCCATATTCTAGCCAAATGGTTATGTGACATTCTTTAAACACACCAGGCGCTCACATGCCTCAGTGTTTTTGTTCAAGATATTCCTCCTGGCAGAATTTTGTCGGGTTTAGGGGAAAGAACACAGACTTTGGAGTTAAGAGAACCATGCTTCAGTCTTAGCCATGCCACCTGGCTGGTAATCTGCTGTAAGGTAATGAATATCATCTAAAGCCTCAGTTTGTTCATCCATAAATTTGGGGGGAAAATACCTGCCCAACCTTCCTCCAGGTTATTCTGAGGATTAAATTAAGAATATTTATAAAAGTGCTTAGTAAACTGTAAAGCTCTAAACAAGTATAAAGCATAATACTTTGAGCCCTTTCTCCATCCTACCCTTGGGGAAAATGTTCCCAATGCTATTTGGTTGTGTTACTGCTTCATCTTCTGGGTTCCTATAGCACTTTACTTCTTTAAATGGTTAATCTAAACATACCACATTATATTTTGTACAATTATACATATTTCTTTTTTCTTCCTAAACTTTGCCTTCCTTATTCATTTTTATATATCCCCAGTAGGCACATGGCTAGAAACTCAACAAATGTTAACTTGAATGGACTATTCTAAATTAGATAAACAACAGATTCAAAGTTTAATTAATAACAAATGGACTTATTATCAGGCAACTTCATTTGTGTTTCTGGTAAATAATTCTCATTTCAATGCCATACGTCTGGCTAGTTATTACATCATTAATGAGATATTCAGAAAATCCCTCAATCTAACCTGCTTTGGTTAACTACATAGATAGTATCATAACTATCTAATTACCATAAAATGGTGTTCTGAAATAGAACGAAAGGAACCACTGATAAAATATTATCCTGTAGATCTAGTTAAGACTAGTTTAAAATAGCTAATCCAGAGCACTAAAAATGAAGGCAAGAACATAATAAACCCTGAGGAATATGCAACCTAAACCTGATTTAAATATTTGGTCTAAAGGCAAGGAATCACTGAAAGGTATGAGTACTGGCATTCAAACACTAACTTCCTCCTTTTCTTACAAACTTTTAAAAGCAAAATTTCTTTAATACTATTTCCTAATATTTTCAACCTTCTGAAGAAGAAAAGGCCCAATCATTTATTATTCAGAGTTAGACCAGGTTGGCTCTGTAAGGGGTCAATTTTAACCAATTTCATACCTGTCGCTTATAATTCTAACTGATTTCCAGTTGTCAATTTACATAGAGAGTTAAACTAGAAAATTTTACATAAATTCTCACAGGCCTAGGGAAACTATTACTTCAAAAATAGCATTAACAGATAAGGATAGAAAAATAGGTTGTCATGAAAAATGTTGCCATGGTTCAGTGGAATTTATCATATTTTTCACTTTCACTCAAACCTCCTCTGCCACCTTCATTCGTTAAGTTGACCAGACGTTGCCTCCTATCTTACCAACAATACAGAAGCCCTCAGATTTGACCTCACCTCTACCTCAGCACAAGTTATGATCCCATCCATCCCTTTGTCCAGCCCTCCAATCACAAAGGAAAATGTATCTAGCCCTTCCACCTCCTCCTCTTCCTGTGCTATAGATCCCAAGACCTCCAGATTATCAAGAATCTTCCTCCTCTCCATCCATTGGTCAGAACAGAGAAGTCTGACAGGGAGGCATGAGGTGCCTTCCTGAGTGCTCTGTGTTCTGTATGTTGAAGTGAGTGGTGGTTTCAAAGATCTATACACATGTACAAATTATTTGAGCTGTACACTTATGGTTGTACACTTCACTCAATGTAAATTACATTTTAATTAGAAAAAACACCTCCCTCCATTAGTGATTTACTCTTTCTGGTATGATTAACCCTTTTCCTCTGCAGATCCTTTCTATTATTTAAACTTGCTCAAGCTTCTGTCAAGTTAAAAAACAAAAAACAAAAAACAAGAACAACTTCCCTCAACCCACATTCCTCATTATTTACCACCTTTGCTTCCTCCCCTCTTTCAAAAGTCAAGCTCCTTCAGAGAGTTTCATATATTCATTGTCTCCTCTTCCTCCCTTCCAACTGTTCCTCAACTCACTGAAATCTGGCTTCTTCCCCCACCACTCCACTCAACTAATACTCTTCTCCTCAAGGTTAACAATAACTGTGCTGTTGTTAATCTAATGGTTATTTTTTTAGTACTGTCTTATTTTACGTGTGGACCACTCTTCTCAAATGTCCCTGACACTAAACTCTGTTTTGTTCCTACCTCTAGTCATTCTTTTATGGCTCCCCTTCCTCTAACAATCCCTTCCATGCCCGTGTTTTTCAGGGAATGCATCCTCAGTCATCTTCCCCCTTCTTTATTACACCCTTGGATGAGCTCTGCCACAGTCGTCTTCAATAACCGTCACAACACACTGATGACATACAAACTGGCCTCTAGATATCTCTGGATATCCAACTGCTGCCTAGAAATCTGAAACTCATCCCAAACTGAACTCATTATAATTCCCACTTAAATTTCCTCCTTCTAATCTTCCTCTCTTAATGAATGAACACCATTATTAACCAAGCTGTCCAAATCAGGTATCTGGTAGTAACTCATGACTCATCCTTTACATCAAAGATTCGGCAGAGAACACAAGCACTCAAGAAACTCCAGCTAACATTATGTTCCTGCTGTCACTACCACCAGACTGGCTCTCTGACTGTGGGAGACGTCTGCTCTAAAGCTGGTAGCAGTCTACACTCTTCCTTCCTCTACTTCTTTAGGATGTCTGTCTTTCTCATTAAACTATAAACTCACTAAGAGCAGAGACTGTCTTGTTCACTATATCCCTAGCCTATCATAGCTCCCAACAAGTATTTGCTGAAACAAATAAAAGATATAACCAAAAATATAAGTAAGCTCTTGACCAAACATGCCCAGAGCTAGGCTACATTGCTTCATTCTTGGACACTACCTCATCATCACCAAGTAGAAGAGGAGGAACGGCAGGGCCAGAAGCCTGTGGACTCAAGCTCCTCAGCTGAGGAGCAGCTATGGCACTGTCAGTGTGGCAATGGCAACAGAAGGATGTGTAGCTGGGGATTGTCTTGAGCATTTGAATAGATGGTTCTGGTAAACCCTATTCCAAGTATCATTAAACATTTGCTACCTAACTGATAAAATACACCAAACTGGTGACAGTGCAGGTTAAAAAAGAAAACAGACACTGGCTAGGTATTCTAGGTAATACTGCCTTTATTTACTAAGAAGAAAACTGAAGCCAGGATTAAAATTGAAGTCGGTATGCTTCTAAAGCCTGTATTCTTTCCAGTAAATCACATAGCTCTGTCAAAATGCTATTCCCTGCATCTTCTCTTATTCATCCATTCTACATGGTTTGTGATTATACAATAAATATCTTTTTGTTCCAAGGAACAAGGGTCTGCATCTAGTTAGAGCTACAGAACTTAACTCCTTCAACTCTTTTAATGGTTGCCAGAAAATAACCAGTTCCCCCAAATTTCATTGGTAATTTATCAAAATAACAAAATATCACCTTTTATGACATAAAGCAGTATGGCAGAGTGGAAAGAACACTGGATTTGGAAATCAAAAGACATGTACTTGCACCCCATATTGGGAGTGTGGCAGTGTGCTGCTGACAGTTACAACTTGTGTTAACTCTTCCTACCTAGAATATGGCAGTAATAATAACTGTCCTATGCAGCTCTGCGGTATGTCGTAAGAACCAAATGAGGTAATGCTTAAGATATATTTTTAAAATGGTAAATCACTATATAATAGTATACTCAATATTATTATGGAAAGTAATATAGTACATCGCATTCAGCTTATTCATGAGAAAAAAAGATTTTGTTTCCTACCTGTATTATATCCCCAGAATTAAAACTCATTTCGTCATGGTTCCTTGCTTCAAAGCAATATAATGCTCTGTAATTTACCAAAGCACGGGCTGGCTCACCTAAAGAGAAGATAATTGTCATTATTTGCTTCTTTCATATATACACATTTTTGCTATGACTCAATAAAGAGCTTGAAAAGAAAAAAACTGAGCATCAAACAGTATCATGAAAATCCATTTAATATAGGCTTGTTAGAATTTAAATATTTTCAATAGTCACAGAATCAATATAAAAACAAACAAGGATATTCGTCTGAAGTAGGAGTCAGTAAAACAAAGAGATGGCTTGCAGGGTGTGCCATGCCCATGGATGAGGGAAGGTGGGGTGGTAATTGAGGTGTGTCAAGTGGAGGGAGACTAAGTTGCAAGAGGCTTAATTTGATCTGAGAGGTCAGAATATCACAGGGAAGAAGAGCACAAAAGGGAGGTCACAGACAGAAGGTTAGTCAGTAAACAGGGTTGACTACAGATGTATCAGGATGGTTCCAAAAAAAAAAGACAGTACAAGAGTTTACAAGTGTACTAGACAATAGATGAAAGATATTTTACTTTGCTCATTTGTAGAATAAATGCTTTAACTTAGAAAATTTACAACACATTGTATCATTAATAAGGATTCAAAGGTTTGTGCATTCAGAAGAAATACAATAATATTTAAAGTATTTTGGGAACGCCCTCTGGGGTGTATCAAAAACAATGTATATCTTTTGAGAAAATTTCAGTGTGCAAAGACTTAAAACTTTACTGTTGCTTCATTAAAATAAACAGTTTAGTTACACGGGTGGAATAAAATATTTTAAACTATTTACTTCAATTATGAAAACTGTGTCAGGGTTTATGCACTGTTAGTGACGCCTATATTCTTTTCTTTGTGTTGCTTTAAGATTTCTACCCTCAGTCTGTTTTTTTTTTTTCCCTCAGTCTGTTTTAATAAACCCACGAACTTCTCATCCAAGTTTAATTTAGAAAAAGGTCTTTTCTGACTCTGATTAGCATTCATTTTAATTTTCTTCTTTTTTTGAACCTCATCAGAGTCTATTTTTTTCTTGTTGCTTTTGTTGCTCTGTTTCAGAAAAATCAAATCAATTGTTTTCATCCTTATCCTTACTTTGTTTCTCCTCAGCTTTCCACTCCACTTCTTGAACTTTTTCTTGTGTTCTTTCTTCTTGGAGTCGCTTTTGTTTTTCTTCTTCCTCCTTTCTAAGATTTTCTTTCCATAAGTTTTCTTTTCCTTGTTTTGCTTTCCTTTACATGAAAGAAAAAGAGTTTGCATAATGTCCTCAATTTTTTTTTTATGCAACATAAAAATGTAATAGAAGATTTTGTTCCTGACAAACTAAAGAAAAATTATGTTTTTCTTATATGTTTAAATTTAATCTTAGGGACTTCCCTGGTGGCGCAGTGGATGAGAATCCGCCTGCCAATGCAGGGGACACAGGTTCGAGCCCTGGGCCAGGAAGATCCCACATGCAGCGGAGCAACTAAGCCCGTGTGCCACAACTACTGAGCCTGCGAGCCACAACTACTGAGCCCATGGGCCACAACTACTGAAGCTCACGCACCCTAGAGCCTGTGCGCCACAACTACTGAGCCCATGCACCACAACTACTGAAACCTGTGTGCTCTAGGGCGCACGTGTTGCAACTACTGAGCCCGTGTGCTGCAACTACTGAAGCCCGTGCGCCTAGAGCCTGTGTTCCGCAACAAGAGAAGCCACCGCAATGAGAAGCCCGCGCACCGCAACGAAGAGTAGCCCCTGCTCGCCGCAACTAGAGAAAGCCCGCATGTAGCAATGAAGACCCAACACAGCCAAAAATAACAAAATTAAAAAAAAAAAAATACAATCTTATATAGTTATATATTTATTCTATATAGCAAAGAGATATTAGTAGGGGGGTGTGGAGAAACCATGGGGATCAGGGTTGAAGGGGAAAACCAATTAATCAATCACTTAATCAAGAGATAAACTAAGCACAAGTAGATGAGCTAGGGAGTATGACTAACAATTTCTCACACTCTCAAATTTCTTCCTGCCAGCCAACCTCCCAAACACAAGAAAAATGTGGAAAAAAAATTGTAATGGAACTATTCAGAAAACAAATCTAAAAATTATATGTGAATTTCCTTCCCTTCTCTCCAGATTCTTCACAAGGACTGCTGTCAAACTCTTATTCCCACTATCCTAGCTAATCCCTGTTTTCGGGGTTTAGTCATTGCTGTGAAAATAGGAAATGCTGCTGGACAGATTATCTACTTCTTATATTATCATTTAAAAGTCTTTTTCATTTGTTAGATTTTAGATAATAGAGCATTTTTCCTCTATAGGTCCATACTTCTGTACATGTTTCTATGACATTTGATATAGCTGCAGCTTGGTTTCTAGCTGGTCAAGATGGTCTAAGATCAGCTTAGTTGTTTTAGTATTAGAATTAATGCTCACTGGAGTTCTCCTTGCTTATACTTTTTATGATCTTACTGGAGGCAGAGCAGTCACCACTAATAAGCACCTTCTTCAAATCTCAGCACACATTATCAGGGGCTGTGAAGATTGTGACTGGATGCATCCCTAGGATGTGGGGGCATTTATGCCCCACCAAGGTGAAAGTCTTGGCTTAATTCCATATCTCTCTTCCTATAATTCCTGGAGGAATTTGGAAATCCTGGATAATTCCAAAAACTGTAGACCCACTCAGTCATGAACCCTTCCTCCTCATCCCCCAGATGTCTTATAATTCATACTCCTGGTTCATTATCCCACAACTAACTTCCTCTCAACCCTTTGCAAATCCTCCTACACCCTCTATCACTTTGCAGAGTGCTTTCTCTAGCACTTTCCGTAACTGACATCCAGCTCTCCTTTGAGAGGCATGCTTCTCTTGCAGTCCTTAAGCAATTCCAACCAATATTCCCTTTCCCAGTTCTCAGTAACTTTCCCTGACACTCTCCCACGCCTAGGATGACCCAACCTACCTTTATTTAAATTCCCATAGCATTATAAACACCACTATCAGAGTACCTGCCACATATTTACTGGGATAGAGAAAAGACTAGAGAGTTAAGAGAATAAAAAATTAAATTTTGGTAAAGTTTCTATGTGCGTGTTTGTGGATGAGAAACTGGTCCACGGCCAGAAGATGCTTCAGAAGTTGGACAAAGAGGTCACATCTACAATGTGAAAATCTGACTATTACCAATAGCTTGGGACGAGAAGGCAACATACCTGAGCAAATGGCCAAGAAATCAAGATGCAGTACTAACACCCAGCTCTGGACCAATTCTACATGTTCTGATTTCTTCCCTCTACTAAAGCAGGATAATGTGCAAGGACAATGAATAAAATGAAAATGTGTATTACTAATATGGTCTGTTGGCCTGAAAGGAATTGTGAGCAATGATGGAGATATATCAAGATACTTGCATGTGTAAGCAGAAAATTCTTAACTAGCACATGACAGTCTCCATCTCTGTCAATCAAGATTATTTACTACTAATGAATGAAAGAATGAATAAAAGTCGTTTTGAGGATGCTCTTCAGAAGAGTTAAAATAATATTTGTGGAACATTCTGCATGTGACTGGATTTATTTTGATGACTGCCAATTTCTTTGACAACTACTCATTTTACTTTTTAGAAATGGACTTATTATATCTAAGGGAGAGCCCAATAAATTCAAATAGAACTAAAAAAAAAACAAAGAAAGAAAATTCTAACACAGGGACTAGTTGCGCAGCACTGCACAGTTCCCTTGTGCAATGTTAAGTGGCACAAGTTAGGTGGCAAATAAAAGCCTTCTTAATTTGAACTTTACTGTCTCTACATCTATATTATTCTGGTATCTCTTGTTAGGGAATCACAAAAGTAGTAGCAATATTCTTTAGAATAAAGAATATTATAGCCATTTGTTTAGCTGTCTGACTCTCCTACTAGAATTATGAGAAATCTAGGGGCAAGGAGTAACCCAGAGTCTACCTGCATCACAGTCGACAGTGACCACTCAGTAAAAATGTGTTAAAGTGGTTATTCTAAAGCCATTAAGAAAAGAGGCCTGCAATATGGTAATGTGTCTTTCTTGCCTTCCCAGTAACTATTAGCTCTTTCATAGACATTATTGTCTACTCTTCTCCAGGGCAAAGAAATGTTGGTTTGTTGATATTTGTTAACTAATTATAATAATTTCTGACACTAGAGAACTTGGGAGAAACATAGGAACATATTAGAAATAGAATCTTACCGATAGAAAAAAAAATCATGCAAAGTCTCTAAATGAATGGTTCTAAGCTTCAGATACCACAACTGTCTCACTTTTCCTTGCTATAAATGTAGGCAGTTGATATAGCTCAGATATATACAAGGAAGCCTGCATCAACATGGCATTTCTACACTCAGTATTACACTCTATAAAATTAAGTACTTGGTTTTTATGATTTTTCAGGAAACGGTAATGGATTTATTATGGAGAGATAGAAATAATGAGTGCTTATTACCTGCAAAACATTATACTTGGTTCTTTAGTCTTATTTAATTCTGAGTTACTTATAAGGTATGCATTAATGTGTCTATTTTTCAGATGGAAAAACTGAGGTTCCAAAAGGTAAAGTGGCTTAACCAAGATCATCCAGATAGTAAGTGGTAGATCAAGAATTCTAAACCAGGTCTGACTCCAAAGTCTGTATTTTTCACTAATGGAACATAAAATTGGTTACTGTAAACTCAGTCCACAAAAGAAGGACTGAACTTCTAAAATTTAGAATCTAATTAGCATCTTAGGATAATCATTTTATTCCCCTTAATTTTTCATAGTCAAACTAAAAATATGGACAACAAAATTAGACTTCTAATAGCAATATAGTATAATAAGTTTATCAACTATATTACCTTGTAGCCTCGTCTTCTAGTTTCTTTTTCTGTATTAGCTCTGATCTTTTTCTTTCAATTTCCCTCAGTTTGTCACGTTTGATCTTATAAAGTTGTTCAAGGGCTAACTGCTGTGTATTGTAGCTTTCTCTCAGTTCCTAAGGAGAAGATAAAAAGTCAACGTGGCATTGATTTAAATACTTTTGTCTTATGCAAAAATGTGGCAACTGCATTAAAAGATAAAAATCATAAAGCAAGTTAAACTAAAGTAAAAAGATTAAAAGTCTTAAGAAATCTAGATGATTGAAAAATTCTTGAAAAGAGTAAGTATTTAAGGTATGTGGCCACTGAGGACAAATGCATGTTAAAATCATCTGCTTTTATATTAATTCATTTCTAAGGAACATAGAATCTTTCACAAGCCAATTCTTTGATTTAGTACTTCATTTTCAATAAAAAAGCAATCTACTAAAAATACGGGGAAATAATTTGCTTGTTATAACATTTGAAGAGGAATTTTGTTCAGTCGTATTTTTGACACATGTAGTTTAACCAAGTTACCCATAACTTTTACCCAGTAAAATACTGAACTAAACACAGAAGCAATTATTCAATAATTTAATAATTATTCAATATTTATTTAATTTAAATAATAATATATTAAATAATTTAATAACTAAAAATGGAAAAGATAATGTCTACCTAAAACCATGACTAGAATGGGCCAAAATAATGAAAAGTATTCCAAACAGGAATTAAAATAAACAACTGTTTATTGAGCATCTAGCTCTGTGCAAAGTGCTATGAAGATTCACAGCGATCCAACCCAAGGCCGTCTGACTCCCAAGTCTATAGTTCTTGTCTCAAAGTAAATTGCCAAAATCTGGGATATAGATAAGTGTCTTCGCAGAAACTTGTGATTATCTGTTCAGCATTTCCTTTCCCTCTTCTGCTAACAGCACCCTTCCTCCTTTTGGGAAGCTGATTTACCCCCCAATCCCACCCTTCTATGTGGTTTTGATGAGTCTGTCAGATTCAGTGCTCCTCCCACTCCCACCCAAGTGTGGTCACTTATCTAAACAATCACAGCACCTCACCTCCCTGGCAAGAATGACTGGTTCAAAGGATGTGCACATGATCCAGGCTGGGCCACAATCCCTTCCCGGGATTCAGATATATTGAAGAGGGGAGAAAGAAGTCTTTCCTTCACTAAACTCATTAAAATGGGATAAGGTACACCTGGAGCTGCCCCACTTCCTAGTGAGGCCAGCAGGGGTAGGAATGAAGTCAAAACAGGAAAGAGAGAAGCAAAGATTAGAGATAGAGCTGGAGAGAGAGGGAGTGCTGGGGGAACCAAATCTCCAACTTCATTCCTGTGTCTAGGAACTGCCCCGTCTACTGATTCAGTCAGTGGTCTTAGTACTCTTGCAATAACCACTCTTTTCAGCTTAACTATTTTGAACTGAATTTCTTTTACTTGGAATCTATAGAATCCTGAACAAGGGAGTAGAAAAAGCCTGGGATAAGGAAGAGGAAAAAAAAACCCAAAAAACTAAGAAACTCCCACAAAAACCTGAAATAAACAAAAGAGACCTCATGGCAAAGGTGGGAGCTTCGACATTTAGATAGAATTTTTTGGTAAAAGATGTCTTGGGGCATCTATCTACACACAAAAACAAAACTCCAAACCACAAACAAACAAACGAAAACGACCTAAGCTCTACTTCTTTTCAGGAATAAAAATATTTTATAGGTGAACCCTTTTAACTTGATTGAAATGGTAGATCTAATCTGAGTAAATGTGGTATCCAGAGACTATGTCCAAAATGTCTAAGATCAAGACTTGCAGCTTAAGACAACAAGAATACAAATACTACATTCATAGAAAAGTTTTCACAGATCTCAGCTTCTGTAGTTCTCTTTGTTGCACCTTTCTCTAAACTCTATTGACGGGACTTCCCTGGCGGTCCAGTGGTTAAGACTTTGCCTTCCAATGCAGGGGGTGAGGGTTCGATCCCTGGTCAGGGAGCTAAGATCCCACATGCCTCGCGGCCAAAAAACCAAAACATAAAACAGAAGCCATATTGTAACAAATCAGTAAAGACTTTAAAAATGGTCCACATCAAAAAAATCGTTAAAAAAAAACTCCACAAACAACTATATTGAAAAGCAGAAGACTACAATGGTTACAATCTGTGGAGAAGCGGTGTGGTTTAGTGATAAGGACTCATGGAGCATGGGTCTGGAATAAGAATGCCAAGGTCTGAATCAGGCTCTGTCTGTGACTAGCTGAGTAATCTTAGGAAAGTTACTTAACAGTCTCCTCATCTGTAAAATGGGGTTAATTATAGTACATGCCTCACAACACTGCTATGAGGACTGAATGGGTTAATACACATAAAGCGCTTACAATGGTGCAGGGCACACAGTAAGTCCTCAATAAATATTAGCTATATTATTGGCTGAAGTCATAAATAGAATTATAAGTTTAAAACGAAGAGTAAAGAGGAGCCAAACTAATGTCTGATCTTAATATGGCTGTAAGGTTAGCCCCCTAACTTGTCCTTTAAAATACTGTTCCAAGTCTTCCTTCATTAGCCCATTCCTCCAATGTGTGAGTTAACGAGCTTCCTTGTGCTCCCCAAGACGTTCTGTGCATTCCCCTATCACAGGCAGGGTCTTCTGACTGTATGACTGTCTCCACTGGAGTGAGTTTCTTGACAACAGGACTGTCTTTCATCAAGGTATCCCCACACAAGAGAGAGCCTGGTACAGTGTAGTTATTTAATTAGTATTTACTGGATGAATGAAAATACATAAACCATAGACTATGCATATTAATAAGATTTGAAGAGCACCACAGGGCTTCCCAAAAACATTTCCTCTGCCTGACTTACAACGATCCTAGAAATTCTTATCATTAGACTCACTCCTCTGAGTTAAGTCATGCTTCCAGGAGGTCCTGGTTAAATCTATCAGTTAACTATCACTTTGCTGTACAGCAGAAATTAACACAACATTGTAAATCAACTATACTTCAATTAAAAAAAAAAATCTATCAGTTAACTGAAAAGAAGTAAACAATCTGCACTTACGAACAGAACTGTACTCCATCTTAACGGAATAATAGATCATTCTTTTCAGGTTAAGGAAGTTCTCTTCCATTCCTAATACGCTAATAACTTTTTCATTTTGTAATCATGAATAGATGTTAAATTTTATCAAATACCTTTTCTGCATTTAGTGAGATGAGCATCCTATTTTTCTCCTTTAATCTGTTTATATGGCAAATTACAGTCAACAGTTTTATATGTCAAATCATCTTTGCATGGCTAAGATAAATCCAACTTGGTCATAATGGAGTATCCTTCTTATAAATTTCCATATTCAACTTTTCAATATTCTTTAGAATTTTTGCCTCTATGCTAAATTGGTCTATAATGATCCTTTCTTATACTATTCTTATCAAAATTTGAGGTTTATGATAGTTTCATACAATAAGTTGGGAATATTCCCTCTTCTACATTTTGAAACAGATGTATAAGACTGGAGTTATTTATTCCTTCAGTAAAATTCTGGGTCTGGATTCTCTTTTAGGGAAGATTTTAAACTATGGAATTAAAATATTTTGTGACAATAGAGCTACCTAAATATTTTATTTTTCTTGAGCCAGTTTCAGCAAATTCTGATTTGTTCATTTCACCTATGTTTTCATATTTATGTGCAAAATTTTTCATAATAGTCCCTTCTCTTTTATTGTTTGCAATGTGTTTAGTTATAGTTCCTTTTCACTCCTTTATTTTTGTTTTTAAATTAAGTCTTGCCACAGGTTTGTTAATTTTATTAATCTATAAAGAGAGCCAAACTTTGGCTTTCTTGATTCTCTGTATTAAATATCTGTGTTCTGTTTCACTAATTTCCTTCTACTTTTTTCCCTTTATTACGCTAGTCTTTTTCTAGTTTCTTAAGTTGAACACTTAGCTTATAAATTTTCATCTTTTTAAAAAAAAATATAACCATTTAAGGTCAAATCCTGACTCTCTGGGTTGAATTTCTGCTTGCTACCTGTGTGACCCTGGGCAACTTAATTTACTCCTATGTGAAATGTGAACAAATAATAGAACCTACCTCATCGGGTTAATATTAAGGATTAAATAAATTAATATAAGTAAAACATTTAGAACAGTGCCAGTCACAGATAAAGCCTTTAATAAATCCTGACTATTATTAGTGTATCTTGATTTATGAATTAGAAAATAGTTATTGACTTCTGATATGGAATATGGGGAATCTGCTCATTTACACTATCCCCCATCTCCTCTCCATTTTCCAGTGCTTGTTATAATTTAAAAATATACTTATTCTTTTCATTTTCATAAACATTTGACAACATTTTGCAACTCAATTTTTCTCCAAGTTTTTATTTTGAAAACTTTCAGATCTACAAAAAATTTGACTAAGTTGAAGACGCTGATGCTTTCACCCCTAGAACTTCATCATTATTCTACGTAACTACGGTGTCAACGTCAGTACCAAACTAAAGAAATTTGACAGTGACATAATAATCTTAATACAGAATTCATATTCAAAAGATGTTCCCTCCCAATAGTGTAAATATTATCCTTAATGACAGCTTTTTTTTTTTTGGCTCCATAATCCAATCAAGGACCATACACTTCATTTCGTCATTGTGAGAAGATTTCCTCCATCTTTTATGAGATTCACATTTTTAGAGTGTGGGTTAGTCAGCTATTTTACAGACCAAACCACAATTTGAGTTTGTCTAATTATTTCCTTACACTTACATGGATGAAATATTTTTGGCAAAAATAGTACAGAAGTGATGTGTCTTTTTCAGTGCATCATATCAGGAGACACATAATGTCAGCTTCTGCCATTTGGGTAATGTTAAATTTGACTGCTTGGTTGAGGATGGTTTACCAGTTTCTGGCCTGAGTATTTTCTTTGCTCTTCATTGCCATTTCTAGATGATTATTTCTTCTCACTCTTACAAACTCCATCTTTTTCTGAGGCTCAGAATAACATCCAGCAGTACCACCCTCCCCTTCCTCTTTATTGTCATCTATGGATCACCTGGTCACTGATCCTCATCCACTCATTTTCATTATTCTTCCAGTCTTTGACATCAACGTAGATGACCCCATCAAAACCTCAACTCAGACTGATCTCCTCAAACACGGGGAGGGGGAAGTGTAAGCCTGGATGAAGTGAGAGAGTGGCATGGACATATATACACTACCAAATGTAAAACAGATAGCTAGTGGGAAGCAGCCGCATGGCACAGGGAGATTCGCTTGGTGCTTTGTGTCCACCAAGAGGGGTGGGATAGGGAGGGTGGGAGGGAGACGCAAGACGGAGGAGAAATGGGGATATATGTATATGTATAGCTGATTCATGTTGTTATACAGCAGAAACTAACACTCCATTGTAAAGCAATTATACTAAAAAAAAAAAGAAAGGTAGGGGTTGAAATAGTAACCTGGGAAATATCAGAGTCAAGTAACAACTAAGAACATGTGGTTTATTTGATGCTGAGTTGAAAACTGTAAGAACTGGTGTCCAGGGTCCTGATAGGACTTGAGCAGCTCTGCTAAGTCACTCTAAGTGACCAGAAACTATGAATTCAAAAGCATTCTCAATGTTCATTCTTGGGGCTAAACATATATTTCAGCACACTGGAGGAAAATTTTCCAAGTGAATATTATACAGATAAGAAGGCTTAATTATCCCTTGGCATTGTTCCTTTCCTGCCTCAGAATTATTGAAAAAAATATTGAAAAACACAAATAGGATTTATGCAAATGTTAAGTATTTGACATTAGATTTTCTGTATAGGTAGTTTTATAAAACATAATTATAATAAAGTGTATACGGTTTAAGAAGGTTATAAAGTTTAAAAGCATCACAGTAGGAGGATTATAACTTTCTATTGTGATAAAATCCATCAAAAATAAAACTTCCCATTTTGACTAAAAAAAGAAAAAGCAAAACAACTGATCTCCTCAACAATGACTTTTTTTTTTTACTCCATTTAATTCCTCATTTGCATTATTATACCCTGAATCTCGTCATCATCACAAAGAGAACTACCACTGATCAGTATCCCATTTTCCAAACATAAGTTCTTATTCTTCAAGCTTTTCTTATATATGGTACATCCATTTCAACAGGTTTCCAACCTCACTGAGACCTCCATTCTGTTGACCCTATCATCCTCTCTTTTTTCATCAGCACCCCTTCCTCTCTTCATATCCCTTCACGTCCACTACATATTTGAGTTCATGTTTATCACAATTACTGTGTTAAGATCTCTAACTCCCTCGTTCCTCCCTCTCTGCCCATGTCTATTAAAACCTCAAACCCGTATGAATCTATTAACCTATGTAATCATCCTTTTCCATGCTTACACATAAACAGCTGAACTTCGGTGGAGAAAAAAAAAAAAGACACAATTAGGACTGCTGTTTTCAATTTAAATTCATGAACTCCAACTTCAAATAGGCATTCAACATTGCTCAGGACACCTACTGTTTTCCTCTACTAAGCTTGCACTCCCCACCCCCACTAAGATGTGTATTTCATGCCTACTTTTTACTCCTGAAATTTCCCAATCTTCCATTCATTCTTTTCACTACCAGCCAATAATCTTGCCTCATTAAGCCAGACTGGAACTCCCTCATCTTTCCATCTCAAAAGCAATAAAACTTCCTGCATCTGTATCCATCTCCTTCTAGCCTAGTTTGAGTTATTCCATGTCCTCAACCACCCATGAAGACTCCTTGTAATGATCCAACTTGCTTCTGATTTTAGGTTTTGAAGCTATCAACTTCCTACTCTCCACCAACAAATTTAACCGACTTCACACCTATCTTATTCCCATATGGCTACACTGGAAGTATTCTTTTTCTCTTGTCCTTCAATCTATGCTCCAGATTATATCTTAATCTGCTTCCTTGGGACTTTGCTCTATCAATTATCACTATTTTATACAGTCAGTCTCAATCTCTCACTTTCCTCCTCCTTCCCTTCCTCTCTCTTCTACTTTAACTCTTGTCTTTCTTTTCTTTCTTCCTTTTTTTGAATTTAAAAAATAGCCTTTACTTAAAAGAATAAATTACATGGAATCAGAAGTTTTCCTAAAACCAGGGAAACATGGTTTTCTGCTGTTTTTTGACTAATTTCTTTCTACTTTTTTCTCATCAACTCTATATACCAATACTAACTCTAAATGCTGTATATTTTTCTGACTGAGAACATTCAAAACCATTCATTCATTCGACAAGTATGTATTGCCACACATGATGTTCCATGCACTGTTCTAGGTGCTGGGAATTCAGCAACGAAATATTTGTCTTGAGCTTGGCAATCATCTTTAAGACATTGAGATGGATAAGGTTAGTTACCTAAAAAGCTTAATTTTCTCCATTTCCATTCTTCTGTCCTAACAGAAACTATCCATTCCTCATGTATCCATATGCTGCACAAAAAGGTGATACCACTTTCAAGGGTGGTCCTAATTATTCTTTTATTTTTCAACTTTATTGAAGTATAATTGGTAAATAAAAACTGTATATAGGGCTTCCCTGGTGGCGCAGTGGTTGAGAGCCAGCCTGCCTGCCAATGCAGGGGACACGGGTTCGGGCCCTGGTCTGGGAGGATCCCGCGTGCCGCGATTGCTGAGCTTGCGCGTCTGGAGCCTGTGCTCCGTGGCGGGAGAGGCCGCGATGAGGAGTGGCCCCCGCTTGCCGCGGCTGGAGAGGGCCCTCGCACAGAAACGAAGACCCAACACAGCCATAAATAAATAAATAAAACTGTATATATTTAAGGTATACAATTTGCTGCTTCAATACACATATATACTGTGAAATGATCACCGTAATCAAGCTAATTAACATATTCATTTCCTCATATAGTTACCATTCCCTCCTTCCCCCCGCTCCTTCTCTTCCCCCCTCCGTCGGTCTCTCTCTCCCTCTCTCTCTTCTCTCCCTCCCTTCCTTCCTTCCTTCCTCTCTTTCTTTCTGTGGTGAGAATATTTAAGATATATACTCTTAACAATACTGTATTGTAGAGTTGAAATTTTCTAACTATAGTCACCATGCTGTGCAGTAGATTTCACAATTTATCCCTCTTGCATAACTGAAACTTTGTATCCTTTGTCATCTTTCTTAAACAAAGTTTTCCTCATGCTCTCTTTTCACTCTCCTAAAGAGCTGTTCACACGCACTCCACCCCTCCTCAGCTCCCATTCATTCCTGATCTGCCGCAATCCAGCCTCTGCTGGTCACTCAACTGAGATGGCACTTTCAGCAAGGTCTTCAAAGGTCTCCTTGTTGACAATTCAATGGATACTTTTCAGTACTAAGTTAACTGACTGCTCTGTATCATTTCCAATGACCACAGAAAGCCTCTTTTCTTGCTTTCTGCAACAATAGTCGGTCTCCTGACCACTCTGACAGTATAGGTTTCATTCCCTTTTACATTCCTAAATTGCCTCTGATGAAACCTCAACAAGCAGTGAAAGGTTGGAAGGCAGGAAGCAGAAGGAAGAAAGAAAAACAAGAGACAAAAATAATCTGCTAGCCTGTGGAGAATCAAATGCTAACTCGAAGAATCAGACTTCTGTGTGTGAGTACAGTCCACAAATATCATCAAACTGCACTGTATACGTGAAGAAACTTAGGTTTACATTTCTGTGTGATCTGCAGCAAAAGTTCTAAGACCAGATAATCTGGCCATTCATGCTATAACCATAAAGGAAAGGATGATACCATCTTTCCAACTGCCCTACCTTTGCTTAGGTAACAAATGACCTCTACTTATGTTCCTGTCCTCATTGCGTATATATATGTAATTGCCCTATTGCCATCCATTTTAGTACTGAGTAGAATACAGTCGAAAATCTACTAGGGTCAGCAAGTGGTAAATATAAAGCAACTTTCTTTAAACTAAATCAAAATAGGAATTCACTGAATGTTTTAAATATTCTTTGTGCTATCTATACATGACAAAGTGAACTACTTATTTATAAATATGATTTAAACATTTTTATCTGTGGTGCAAGCATATCTAAATATGAGGCCTGGTAACTAGACAAAACTAAAGCTGCACCTGCATTATTGGTTCTTTAAGATTTTTCCTTATAGCAGTATTAGGAAGCAGCCTGACATATACATGACATAACCTTGCAAGAAATTTCAAAAGGTATAAGTTTTATTTTAAACAGTAATTTCAGTGATATGGGTAAATAATTTAATCTCACATTCCCTTAGTTTCCCTTTGAATTGAATCAGTAATCATCCCATCAGTTAGCCCGACTCACAGGGATGCTGTACGGGAACCAGGAAATATTTCTCAGTGTCTTGGGCTCCTCATGAGAAAGGTTACTCTGGGCAACCCTACTGATTCCTGGCATTAGACTCAAACAGGCAGTGAGACAGCAGAAGGATATTTAGCAGCAAGCAGAAAGAAAAATGTCTATACTGTATATGTTATTTCAAACAAGGATATTTAGACAAATGCAAAGAATAGTCTAGTTTTTTAAAAAAGAAAACAGTAAAGTAACTCAAAGAAAAGGAGCTAGATATTAGAAAATAACCTTAAGTAAGAGGAAGAGGTTGTTGAGACAGCTTAGCAGAGACAAAAGGCACTGAAGAAGAGAGTCATCCATATTCCCACACTGTAAGATAAGGCAGATAAAAAGCCAATTAAACTAGGTACAGATTTTTAAAAAAATAATGTAGGGAAGATAACTTGGCTGGTTTGTCTGTCCATCAATGACAAATTATTTAGTCTTCTTTAAATTTTTTTTCTACAGAATGTATGCTTGGGTGGAATGTATTATTAACATTATTCACCTCAAACTTCCCTTTCTTAACGGAAGCCACCATGGTTTCTTTTACCATTCTGTTTACTCTATGGTTGGTGTAACATTATTCTGAATAAGTTAGCAAAATGAAAGTCACATGAAGAGACACAGAGCTGCCTGAAAAGCTTTGTAATACGTTATGCTCTAAAAACTTCATGCTTCATTAGCAAGGGAGTAACTGAAACTAGTCCCAAATTTTAATCATGTGCCATTACTCTGGTTGCTAGCTTTTAATATTTTCTTTCACGGGCATGGCTTCAGTATACAACTAACACTGCACAGAATGATAAGCATATGGTATACGTTTTGGACATCTGTTCTGCCACTGCAGCAAATAATGAATCATGAATCTACTTTTCATGCAAAATTTTAGTGCCAAATTATGCTTTGGATTTCATTGGTTATGGCATTATTTCACAAAGGTTAATTAAATTGTAAAAAAAAAAAAAAAAAAAAAAAAAAGAATTTAGTGTGTTAAAAGAGCCTCTACAACCTGGACTATTTAAAATTTTCCATATTTCCCATTTTCAAATTTGCCTAAGATCATTCTGGCTGAGATCTAATACTGACAAATCTAATCTAATCTAATCCTAATACTGACAAAGGTAATTATTTTTTAAATGTATAGATGCCAATAAAAACAGTCATCAAAAACTGGAAACTATGGTAAATTATATATTTACACGACTCAATGTTTACAATACACAGAGAACATTAAAAACAATCCTACAATTCTGGTATAGCTCAAATTATAAAAGTAAATTATGAAATGTACTATATATAACAATAATAGCTTCAGTTATTCATTCAATTAAATCAAAATAGGGAAGGTAAAAAGGCAGCTAACTAAAAATGAATATAATAGAAGATAAATACCTTTAGTTGATTGTTAAACGAATCCATTTCTGATAGCTTAGATGCAGTTTCTTTTTCAAGAGCATCTAATTGTTCTTTAAGTCTTTGGCATAATTCTTCCTTTTCTAATGATATTTTATGAAGTAAACCAACTCCTAAGTCTGAAATACAAACATCATACAGTTTACATTTGGTAGGAGTTCCTGTCATTACCAGTAATTAACATTTACTGTCTGGTCAAATTGGTATAACTAGAGAGCCAAAGGCTATACACACATAAGGTGGATCAACTCAGGGGAAAAAACAATCAGCAGTCATTTCCCTTTTTCGGGTATCTTGGAAGATCCTCATATGGAAATGTTATAAGCATTGGTTCTGTACTCAAAAGTACTAGAACTTGAAGTGACGCTCCATTTTGGGCAAGGTGCTTCACCCACCTCATCCGCAGGCTCTCCTATTCAATGGGCGTCATATATGAGGTGATGACATAAAGCCATTAGTACAGAGTCTGGCCCATAGTAAATACTCAATTAATAGCACCTGTTGTTAAAGAAGCTTTCTATTTATTCTCAGTGCTCCCAAGAATCGGGGAATATTCACTACAAGGACTCAACAAATATTACTAACTGGATCATTCAGTGGTATTATTTTAGGAGGTAGGAACAGAGAGCTTCACTTTATATGACCTTTTCTTACACATTTAGGCAAGGATGAAAAAACTGGATGGAAATATATGATGCAGACTACATTTCAATAAATTAAGATAGCAATCTTACCATCTATTTAAATACAGCTGACCCTTGAACAACTCAGGGGGATTGGAGGGCTGACCCTCTCTGCTCAGCTGAAAATCCAAGTATAACTTGCAGTTGGCCCTCAGCATACGTGGTTGCAGTTCCTCCATATCCACAGTTCTAAGTCCTTGGATTCAACAACCACGGATCTGTGTAGTACTGTAGTATTTACTTATTGAAAAAAAATCTGCATAGAAGTGGACCTGTGCAGTTCGAACCCACGTTGTTCAACGGTCAACTGTACATATTTTAAAACTTTATTGTATTTTTTAAAGTACAGAAATCTAGTACAAAATTCAAATAAAATGAAGCATATAGAGTAAAAAGTAAAAAAGTCTCTCTTCATCTCACCTCCTACCGCCCTCTTAGGTACTTGATATGTGCATATTCAGCATTTCCATGGGGCTTTAATGGGATCACGCTGTCTACGCTGCTTAGCAACTTGTTTTAAATTTAATAACACATCTCACCATTAAAGACATCTAGATCTAGTTCATTCTTTAAAACTGCTCCCTGGTAGTCCACATTATGGCTATTCCGTAATTTAGGTAACTATTCCCTTTTTGATTGCCATTTAGGTTGCTTCTGATTTTCTACTATTAAATAAAAATGCTGCCATAAACATACTTGTATGTACATTTTAACGCACACATGGAAGTATTTTAAAAGGCTAGGAGGTGAAAGAATTGCTACGTAAAAGGATGTGCACACTTTAAGTTTGGACAGAAACTGCCAAACTGCCCTTCCAAAAAGCTGTACCAGTAACAATGACACCAAATTACCTGTTTCTGCATATCCCTATCACCAGATACTATCACTCATTTTTCTTCTTTTTTAACATCTTTATTGGAGTATAATTGCTTTACAATGCTGTGTTAGTTTCTGCTTTACAACAAAGTGAATCAGCTATACATATACATATATCCCCATAACTCCTCCCTCTTGCGTCTCCCTCCCGCCCTCCCTACCTCCCTATCCCATCCCTCTAGGTGGTCACAAAGCACCGAGCTGATCTCCCAGTGCTATGTGGCTGCTTCCCACTAGCTATCTATTTTACATTTGGTAGTGTATATATGTCCATGCCACTCTCTCACTTTGTCCCAGCTTACCCTTCCCCCTCCCTGTGTCCTCAAGTCCATTCTCTACATCTGCATCTGCGTCTTTATTCCTGTCCTGCCCCTAGGTTCTTCAGAACCATTTTTTTTTAGATTCCATATATATGTGTTAGCATACGGTATTTGTTTTTCTCTTTCTGACTTACTTCACTCTGTATGACAGACTCTGCGTCCACCCACTTCACTACAAATAACTCAATTTAATTTCTTTTTATGGCTGAGTAATATTCCATTGTATATATGTGCCACATCTTCTTTATCCATTCATCTGTCGATGGACACTTAGGTTGCTTCCATGTCCTGGCTATTGTAAATAGAGCTGCAGTGAACATTGTGGTACATGTATCTTTTTGAATTATGGTTTTCTCAGGGTATATGCCCAGTAGTGGGATTGCTGGGTCATATGGTAATTTTATTTTTAGTTTTTTAAGGAACCTCCATACTGTTCTCCATAGTGGCTGTATCAATTTACATTCCCACCAACAGTGCAAGAGGGTTCCCTTTTCTCCACACCCTCTCCAGCATTTATTGTTTGTAGATTTTTTGATGATGGCCATTCTGACCGGTGTGAGGTGATACCTCATTGTAGTTTTGATTTGCATTTCTCTAATATTAGTGATGTTGAGCATCCCTTCATGTGTTTGTTGGCAATCTGTATATCTTCTTTGGAGAAATGTCTATTTAGGTCTTCTGCCCATTTTTGGATTGGGTTGTTTGTTTTTTTGATATTGAGCTGCATGAGCTGCTTGTAAATTTTGGAGATTGTATCACTCATTCTTCATTTTTGCTAACTGGCAAAAAAAATACTTATTGTCATTTTAATTTGTATTTTCTTGACAACTACTGAAATCAAATAAACATCTATTTATATGGCCACCTACTTACATTTATCAGCCATCATCTTGAATTGTCTCATCTCAACCTTTGCTGGCTTTTTCCTCCTATTGGCTTGTCTTAGTTTCTGACTTGTATAAGCTCTAAATTCTTGTTGTATCATACATATTTCAATTTTTTTTTTTTTTTACTGTTTATGACATCTTTCATCATGAAAAAGTTTTTCATTTTTATTTCATCAAAAACTAAATATTTTCCTTCATAGCTCTATGTATTGTTTGAAGAGACTTTTCTGACACCAAGATTATAAAAATGTTTTCCTCTGTAACATTTTTTTCTAGAGTTATATTTTATGTTTAGCCTCCCACTTTACCTAGAATTTATATCTGCAGAGAGTGAGGTAAACAGCTTCTTCACCCCCCTTTCAACTATCCCTCAAATCACTTAATGAAGAGATAGTAACTATTGAAAGCCCATCCTTTCCCCACTGATGTTAAATGCCAACTTTATCTAATCCTAAATTGCCATATATATATATATATATATATATATATATATATATATATATATATATATGAACCTTTACCACCTTTACTAGAACAACAGTCCCAGCTTTACTGCCATTTAGGTTGTTTACTTTACTTTATATATGAACCTTATATACTATACTATATACTTATATACTATACTATATACTTATATACTATACTATATACTATAAATATACTATATATATTTAGGTTGTTTACTTTACTTTATATATGAACCTTTACCACCTTTACTAGAACAACAGTCCCAGCTTCTTTCTAACTCTTAAATACTTGGTGAGATCAAGGTAAGGACCCGGGTGTACACAGCCCTATACCTTTCCTATCCCTTGCTTTCTTGAGGTTGAACTGCCTACAGGAATCTGCATTCTATGTTGTTCGTGCACCCAGTGTCTTACAGGGGCAGCTGTACTGCTCACAGATAAGCCATGCTGTCTAACATCAGCTTTATTAATAATGAGGTGATATTCTGGTCTCTCACGTCTTGCTCCTTTGCCTTATTTCTTAATTTGTTCAGAATTTGGGCAAAGAAGAGGGATGAACCTATTTACTGGCCCGCCTGAAAAACCAGAAGTGTAATAAAGAGCCCTAGAATGAAAAAACTGACAGATACTCAGTGGGAGACATTTAGGATACTTTAGCTAGTTCTAACACATTTGCAGAGTTACTTTTCTTTAAATAAATCTTTCTTCTGCTACATTGTTATTGGCATGCTATCCAGTGTAGAGATTTTTTTTTTTCTTCAGTTTCCTGGTTGAGACTTGAATCAAGAGAAATATTATATTCTCATAAATTACACTGGAATATTTTCTTCCACAGGTGTCAGAGGGCCAAGGTGGTAAAATTCTTTACATGAATCACAAAGTTAGATGATATAAAAGGTCTGGGAAGAGCATACCAGTCTGCTTAGGCCTATCACTGCTGTACACTATCACCCTAGAATCCAACAGGTTTGGCTCCATAGAAAAGTCCCCTCACGAACAGTTCTTTACAATTAGTGCAGGATTTTGCCAAAATGCACATATAGCCTTGTGTTCAAGCCAAACTGAGGTCTTGTTTAACTGTAATGTAACATTTTATTTGATTGATATTTGAAATATATAAATAAAAATGGTATCAAGACAGGAAGTCAGACCACAACTGTTATTTTATTTCTATTTACGTTTTATTGCTAAAAATGCTCCAACATGAGGTAATATTTTTCACATTATTTAAAAAATTTTAACTATAGACAAAAAATGTTATTTATAACAGAATAATGCTATTTTAAAACATAACAGAATATAACTGATACCTTCAGAAAAGAATAAAAGAGGCAAAACAAACCTTAGAGACTTACCAGGTGTGTTACTGAGCTGCATATTTTTAATTCTTTCATTTAATAATTGCTTCTCTGGCACCAAATAGATAAGCTTATTTTGATATTCCTTATAAAAAGAAAAAGAAACTCTGTAATGTTGTCTAAGAATTTTCTGAAAATGTAAAAACATGATTTAATCACTCTTGAAACTTAGTATAGGAATAATACGTAGAATAATATGTAAATTGCTTACAACTTATGGATAAACTAAAATGGAATTAAATGATGTATTTATTTATTAAAGACTTAAAACTCAAAGTGGTAAATGCCCAGATATCGTATAAATATTAAGCAGAATTTAACCAGATGTTAAGCACAGTTTTAGGTAGTCCACGAGATTCCTGATATTGTACAAGATTGTGTATATCTACATGCCTTTAGGAAGAATGTCTACCAGAGGCTCAAAGCGGTTCATGCCCCCAAAAGTGAAAACCACTCTATTAGGAAGAATTATTAATAACTGCTCATGTTTAAGGACAATTCAGCAGCAAAGGACTTACCTGAAGTTCCTGTTGAAGCTGCCTGATTTCCATAATTTCCAGGTCACACTGCTTATCCAGAACTTCCAGCTCAGTCTTTTGAGTTTGCTTCCTGAGTCGGACGTCTTGAAGTCTGCCTGAGATCTGCTGATGTTTGCCATTCTACAGGAAGAGAAACATATGGTAACATAAAATGCTAATAGGAAATGTTCCTATCAAGAGAACAATATTTTTATTTAAATTCTAAATGTCATTTATCATTTATACTCCATCTAAGATAAATGTCTAAAACCAAGTTAACTCAAGAGCGTTATTAGCAGGAAACGTACCACTGTGAGTGTAAGAGCCTATTATGTTAAGATGAGAAAGCACAAACATAACACACTGAATTTTTTTTCTGAACTCAGCATTTAGGCACTAATTCATAATATTAAAATATAAATAATCTCTTAGAATAATAAGGAGGAATAAGTGTGTGCATATGACAATTAGCATTACCTTCTCTGAACTTCTATTTCTATCCTCAATGCTGCCATCTAATTCTTCTAATTAAACAGTGTACAGGAGGGCCTTTTGGGGCCACACTACTCTTCTCCTATACCAATATTCCTTTCCCCTTGTTCTGAGAATAAGAGAAAAAAAAAAAAAAAAAAAACCAGAACAAAAAACAGCAGAGATTCTCAATGGAAGCTAATAAGAAGGGTGAGGTGTTATGAGCTGAACTGTGTCCCCCAAAATTTATATGTTGAAGTCCTAACCCTCAGTAACCTCAGAATATGACTGTATTTGGAGACAGGACATTTAAAGAGGTAATTAAGATTAAATGAAGTCTTATGGGTGGGCCCTACTCCAATCTGACTGGTGTCCTTCCTTATAAGAAGAGAACATTTAGACACAAAAGAGACAGCAGAGATGCACAGGCAGAGAAAAGACCACGTGAGGACACGGCGAAAGGCAGCCATCTGCAAGCCAAGGAGAGAAGCCTCAGAAGAAATCGAACATGCTGACACCTTGATCTTGGACTTCCAGCCTCCAGAACTGTGATAAAAATTGCCACCTGGTCTGTGGTATTTTGTTATGGCAGCCTTAGCAAATACAGTGGGGTGAGGAAAAATGAGGCTCCTGATTAAAAATCACCAATAATGAAAGTTTTTACTGAAAAGTATGTTTCATATTTGAGAAATACACACTGAAGGGAATATGCTGTGTCCACCCTGGATATCATGTTGTTATCTTCAGCAAATGTAAGTATAGGCCCTGGACCTTTCCAGACTCTGCACATTAATCTATGCTACTGCTTGGTGTGTTACCCCAGTTCTTGGGGGAAAAACAATCAAAAGGTTTCCTCCCATTGTATTTTTAAGGAAAAATACACAGTCAATATAATGGTTCAGACAGATACCCAAGTAGCTACACAAAGAAGTTCAAGTTTTTAGGACTGTTTTGTAGTACTATGGCATGATTAACAACTGTGGTATGCTTTCCTATTCATTTGAAGGCATAAAATAGTACCTTTCTGACGAAAGATATTGTGATTTTTTAAAAAAATGTAATTCAATTCATCAACCAAATAAAACATTAGACTACAATTAAACAAGATGTAAATATGGCTCCACTACATAGCTACACATGCATTTTTTGCAAAACCCTACTGTATTATCGGGTCAGGCTTATGTGATTACAGGATCATAGTAGAATAGTATGCCTTACTCAGACCCTTTCTATCTTCTCACTTTGCATTTCAAGCAAAGTCTTTCAACAGATACTCTGACATCTGATATGTAAAAACTGATGAGCATAATGGCCAATATTAGTTAACAACCATAGTCCTTTAGAACTGAAAGGAATCCTAAGAGATCATTTAGGTCAGCAGTTTCCAATTATTTTTTCTTTTTAGCAGTAGAATCCTTTTTTCCAAGCAAATTTTAGATAAAACTCCAATAGAAGTACAGCAGATAAATGTGGTGATTCTCTGTTGTGAAATGTGGGAAGAAGAAGTGGGGAGAGGAGACGCTGTCCTAGCGCCTAGGCTCTCCTCTCCCACCTTCCGGTTACCCCTCTGTAGCCCACCTTCCAGAGACCAGTTTGAAAACTGAAAATCACAGAACCAGCACAAACTTTTATTTCATAGACGCGCAAAGTGAGGCCCAGAGAAGGGAGATGTCTTGCCCAAGAGTACCTTGTTTATCCACATCTGAACTAAGACCACAATATGATTCTCAGCATTTCGAGTCACTATCCTTTTTTCGTAAACTATACTGTCTAAACTGTTAAAAAGCACATATGAAAAATGATTATTTAATTACATTAAAACATAACATATTCACGAGATAGATTTAAAAAACAATAATATTTTTCAACAGGTAACTCTAAGCATCATCCAGATAAATTTCACTTAAACCTATAGCCATTACCAGTGCTTCCAACTCGAGATGAAGGCTTTTCTTTTGAGAGTTTAACCTGACAATTTCTTCCTGTTCTCTATTCCTTCGATTGAGAAGCTCCTGTCTACGAATTCTCTCCCATTCTAAACGACGTTGTCTTTCAAGTTCCTGTTTTGCTGCCTGAAAATAATGAATTAAAGTTAGTTTTTAAATTAAAATTTTGCCTCATTCAAAAACTGATGGAATGACAAAGTAAAGATGAGGCAGCATTTAGCACTTAGTGGGCTTGAGTTTCTAAGGGTAACTGGGCAAACCTAGTTTTATCAATGGGCCTAAACTAAAGACTTCCACAAAAGCAAATTTATCCACCAGACTTTCTGATTGCTTCATAGGGCCATCCTCTTGCTGTAGTTACTTTTCCCTTAATAAACAAAAGGATGACTTCATAAATGCAAATGTTAGTAGGAGTGACTGTACCTTTATTCTGTTATCAGGGAAGAAAAAAATTTTATTTACCTTATTTCAGTGCCACTGTAATTTACTGTGGTCCACGCACAGCCCCTGAAAACACAGCCAGGCCTCCCAGCGACCCCACACAGCACCAGTTATCCCAAGGACCTGCGCGAGCCCACCCTCGTGATCCCTCTCAAGGCCTTCAACTCCGCACTCTCTTCTTTCTGCCTCTCCAATTACTTGGCCTTTTACTCTGGATCCTAAGCTTACTTTCGTTTAATGACCTGATCACGCTGACTTCTTCCTCTGGCTCCTCACTCAGATCAGCTCTGCAGCCAATCTTGCACTGATTGAGATATCACCTGCAGCCATGCTTTCTCTACCAGCTGTCAGCCCTGAAACCCCTCACAAGCAAGGACCCTCTATCTCGCCACAGGAGAAGGAAGGTTCCGATTCGTACGGGGTAAGAATGAAGGAATGATGCTGAGGAAAAGCACAGCAAAAATTACCGTTTTTTTATCCAATGAAATGTAGCCACTTACTAAATGAAATGATTCTCCTGGGAAATAGGACAACTTAAAAAAAAAATAACCTCTCGTCTTCCTATCTCTTTTCTCCTTTCTTCCTCCCGCTGTCTCTCCAGTTCCCTCTGCTTCTCCAAGCGTTTCTCGAATTCCAGTTGTTTCCTCCATTCCTGCTCTTGGAGCTCCCTCTGCTTCCGTTCCCACTCCTCCTTCTCCCTCTGGGCTTTGCGCTCCGCCTCCCTCTGCTGCTGCTCCATCACGGCCTGGCGGCGCTTCTCCAGCTCCACGTTCCCCCGCTCGTAGTTGGCTTTCCGCTTGTCCTCGAACGTAACTAGGTAAGGTATATTGTAAGCATTCCTCAACATCAAGCCTACTGAACCTGTAATCTAGTCTCAGCGTCCTCACGCCTCGTGGTCACGTGACTGCTATCTCCCTGTGGGTACTTCTCCGAAGGATAATTGTAACTCAAATGCACACAGTAAAATACTTGCTTTCTCATAAGAATATTCATTTTTGGAAAACAAATCTCTAAGTTTGAGTCCATCCAAGAGAAAAATAATTTTACTATTCCTGCCAATGAAAATACTTTTCAATTTTTTTCTCAGAATTTTCTTCAAGGATAACCAAAGTTGTATGGCTATATATTTGTTACATTTGGTATATGTCATTAACTTTTTAATATTTAAAAATAGCTACACGTGTACTTTTTCAACCAGTACTTAAAACATTTTTTTAAAGCTCAAGATTTCGTTACAAAGCTTGCTGTAATGATTTTTCCAAAAGTGGGAGAAACACTTTAACTAGGACACCTAATACATACATTCTTGCCAAATATACATACCTGTCTCTTCCTCTCAGTTTTGACTATCTTAATTTTACTGATGTTGAAATCCATCCCATTCATCAAACAGTTTCTCGTACAGCATATAAAATATTCAGAATTTAAAAATTCTAAATATTCATTTATATTTCACAGTAAAATTTAAGAGAACTCACAATAAATATACAACTTGGACACTCGATGTTACCTGGTAATTTTTTCTGAGGTTCCTCTTCTTGTATTTTCTGATATGAAGGCAGAGTTCCGTTAATGGAATCAATTTGCTTTCCTCCTCTAAGAAAAGCAAACAACAAAT
Organism: Eschrichtius robustus; assembly: GCF_028021215.1. Classification (NCBI taxonomy): domain Eukaryota; kingdom Metazoa; phylum Chordata; class Mammalia; order Artiodactyla; family Eschrichtiidae; genus Eschrichtius; species Eschrichtius robustus. Next base: position 19,013,609 of record NC_090838.1, read on the forward strand.
AAATTTAGCATCATGAGATCTGAGAATTTTTAGACCAGACTATATAGACTACCACTGACTAGAGCAATTTAATATTTAGAATGTAATTAAAGATATTTAAAATATAGTGTGGTCTATAATTATACTGTACAGCAGTATATGGATTATCAAGCCAGAGAGATGTGGATTCAAATCATGGTTCTTCAGCCAATTGCTATTCTTGGGTAAATTTATTCTTAATCTCTTTAGTCATCAGTTTCCTTATCTATAATGTGGTGAAAATACACACCTACTTTTTTTTTTTTTTTTTTTTTTTTTTTTTTTTCAGTTGCCCTTTGAACAACTTGGGTTTGAACTGCACAGATCCACTTATACATGGATTTTTTTTTCAATAAGTAATACAGAACTACATGATCTGTGGTTGGTTGAATCCTCAGATTCAGAACCACAGATAAGAAGGGTCGACCATAAAGTTATATTACACACCTACTTCTAATATCTACTCTCTTCTCAGTGTAACTCATTAAATACCAAAATCAAATGGCAATGTAAATGTCTGATTTTCCACGAAACTGGAGCAGAGGCCTCAGGAAATCCCAAAGTAATAATCATGTCTGCCAAACATGATCAAAACAACACCCCTTCATCTACAGAGGCACTCACCTAAAAGACGGAGGGACAAGCTCCGGAGGTAAAGTCAGTGGCAATGGCTGTCCAGCTTTGGCCATATCAGTGAGGTGCATTGCAAGGATAAACTCCTCAGCTTTTAGCTGCCCATCACCATCAATGTCAGCCAGAGTCCTAAAGAAAATATGAAAATTCACAACTTAGAAGTAAAGTCTATTTAGAGTAAAATATTTTCAGCAGAGTTCAATTTTTTATTTTTAAAACAAGAATAATGACAGTAGAACAGCTGGGTTAACATATTTTAGTGAAAAGTAAATACACACAGAAAAGTGAGCTAATTTTTACCCTTAATTTTCATATCACAAAAGAGAGGGAAGAAACGTTGAAATGGAAAGGGAAATATTCCTTCTGAAAAGGTGGCTTGTCTTGGTTCATGGTTAATTCACCCATCAAATCACATTTAGCTCCACATTAAAAATGAGATATTCTCTAATTCTCCATAGAAGGCATTATATAAAAGCAAACAAGTTTTACTTGTAAAATAATTAAATGCCAAATTCTCGAGGATAACATTTTACAAAGCAATTTTATTTGCTTACAGCTTTGCATTAATTTTCACATCACCGCTTTTATGGAATGTTTTTGAGTCACAAACTTTTACAGAAACAGTATAACAGAGAATGTATAGTTAAAAATCATAATCAACGGGCAAACTCACCAAATAGTAGCTAGCTGAGTTTGAGAAAGGTTTGACTGAAGAAGGGCATTTCTAGCTTGAAAACCTGATTGTGTGAGAAAAAGCATAAAAAAATTCTTTAGCCTCTTAAAGTCATGCAAACTTAAATAGCTGTACCCTTGAAATAACACTGCTGCTATCCTGGGATAGCACTGGCTTTTACCATGCACCAGACACGGAGCTTTCAGTAATCATCAAAACAAACACATTCCCTGGACCAAGGAGTTTAAAGTCTACAGTTAGTAGAATCAAGTGCTCCCGCGTCCTTTCAGAAGATAACGGTACACACAACTGACTGACACGAAGGACTAAGCCAGCGACACAGAGTATTAGAGGCCAAGCTCTCAAAGCACAGCTTCCTTAAGCATTTTCAGATATTCTCTTATCTCTCTGATCATTCCTTTGTCTCTACTCTTCCTCTTCTAAATGACGTGTAAATGCTGGCATTCTTCACAGATCTATCCTGGGCACTCTTTTCTCTCTGTGCATTCATATCCATTTCTATGACTTTAAGCAGCACCTAGAGGCTGAGGATTCCCAAATGTACATCCACAGCCCAAACCTCTCCTCTAAGTTTAGACTTCTATATCCAACTGAAAAATCAATGTATGTACTTTATAAGCATATCAAACCAAATACATATAAAACTACTCTTCCAATCCCCATCCAGGCCCCTCTTGCTAATCTTCACCCAAATCATTCTTCCTCAGTCCTCCCTTCTCTATGAGTGGTATCACAATCCATCCAGTGGCTCAAGCCAGAAATCAAAAAGTCCCCCTTGAGCCCTCCCTCTCCTGTACACCCATGTCCAACATCAAGTCCTACAGTTCTACATCATTGCATGTCTAGGTCCTTCTCACTTATGAAGCCGAAATCTAATGTCACCTTCTCAGAAAGGCCTTCTCTGTCCACCCTACCATTCAATACATTTCCTGCTTTTATCCTTTATATCTCATATCATAATTTGTAATGTAACATTTGCTTGTTTACCTGTTTGTCTATTTCCCCTATTATGCTAAGTTCTATGAAGACAAAAGCCTTGACTGTTTATCCACTAATGTATACCCCACACCTAGTAAATAGATGCTTAATAAATATTTACTAAAGTAATGAAGAAAATTGTAATCCAAAATTATCCTCTATCTAAGGTGCAACGGGGGCTTACTTATGTGATAGCAACTGATAATAACAATAGCTAACATTCATGGAATGCTTACTATGTATGGCAAACTGTTCAACTTCTTTTCTCTCCCTCAGTGTGAGAAAACAAAAATCTGTCTCTGTAACAGGCTCCTAATCTTCAATGAATATATTCCAGAACAGAAAATCCCTCTCTGCTTCAGAGGAGCATTCACTCCTGGTGAGCTTGTCTGTGGCTTTCTGACCATGATGAATCCTGAGGCTTCTCTAGGGAAGGTCACCTAGTCAATAAAGCAGGTGCTACACCTTCCACTCTCAGGTGCCTAAGCCACAAGTGCCAGAAGAGTCAGCCCTACCCTGCGTTTAGCCTCAGTCAAGGACTCTCCAAACAACTCTGCACAGAAGAGATACAACTGCCAGCTCTTCCTCAGCAACAACTTGCACTACAAAGCCAGCACAGATGCCGTTAAACCCATTGCTTCACTGAGCTTTGAACACAGAGATCTGGATAACCAAAGCTACATACTCTATATGGAACAAACTCAAATATACCACATATTATAACAAGCAATCAAATGTTTATATTATTTAATTTTAAAATCTTTTCCATTCTTTTTTTTATCTGGCCATTTAATAGAAATCACATAAGGGAAACACACTAGAAATAGCTCACAGCCTCACTCAATTAATACTTCTCAATAGATTTCATATAAAAAGTGAGATTTGAGGAGGTTTTTATGTTAAAAGGAGGATTCTTCCAATAAAGAAATGGCAGGCTATTTCAAACCTGAAGAAAGGTTCTATAAAGTTTCAGCTCTTGGACAAAGATAACAAAGCAGACCCCTCGCACTAGGCAACAGAGCAAACAACAGGAGGAAGGGAAGGAATGCAATGGTTAAAAGTGCATTGGTGGAAGGCTTAAATGTGTGCAGGCCATGTGAGTAATAGAGGCCAAAGAGAGGCAGCAGAGGAAGCTGCACTAAGGAAGCTCACTCGAGCATGCACGCTGCTGGTCTGCCAATCCTTTGGATATCCTACTTCCTGTGCCTAAAATGCTAGTCCCCCCACTCTCTACCAGGCAGTCTATTTATCCTCTAAGATCCAGCTCAAATGTCACCTCTCCTGCGAAACGCTCTCTTACATCCTCAGCATTAGTCACTTTCTCATCTGTATTAATCATAGCACTTTTAAACCACTATTCACTGAGATTATGTGACCTATACTATGGGCTCTTCAAAGACATGGGCCATGTCTTCTTGTCTGCATTCCAGTGTCATACTGAGTGCCCAGAAGATATGTGACTCAGGAAATATGTGAGTCAATGAATCAATCTAAATAAATCATGACTGAGTAAACCAAAGGGAAAAATTAGACCACTAACTGCTACATTCACTGAACAAAGCATACCACATAAGTCTAGGTTAGCCCTGTCCTCATATACGTGGGGCTCGTGCTCAGTTTCAGGACACCAGAGACAACTTCTTCTTTCAAAGAAGATCAATCCTTCCCTTAACTACCGATATTTAGCTTTACTCTTGTAAGTCTAAGAATAATAACATTTTCTGAAAACACAATACACAACCTTCATGCAATGTGTCACATACAAATAAAGTAACATTAAGGGAACATTTCCTCACAGTTGGCTCCCCACTGCCCTTCATACTGCAACACAAACCCACTTTTGTTTATACTCTATGTTTGCAGTACATACACAAAGGGTACTAATTTTAGGTGTAATGATCAGTGGATTTTTACATGAGTATGCACACATGCAACTAACACCCACCTCAAGATACAGAATGTTTCCAGCACCCCAGAAGGTTCTAACATGGTCCCTTGTCCAACACAGTAACTACACTATTCTGATTTTTATCACCATCAATTCAGCTTCCTGTTCTTCAACTTCATATAAATGGATTAAATATTATGGATCTTTTGTGCCAGACTTCTTTGACTCATGCAACATCTGTGAAATGATCCAAGTTGTTGCATGTATCAGCAGTTCAATCATTTTTATTGCTGCAAGGTATTCTGCTAAAGAAATACACCATAATTTATTTATCCATTCTCCTGTTGATGGACATTTAGGCTATTTATTTTTTGGATGTTGTGAATGAAGCTGCCATGAACACTTCTGTACATGTCTTTTTAGTCCACATCTGTTAATCTGAAAAAAGAAACTTCTTCAATGCAAAATGTAGGGCCCAAAGAAGTTCATTTTTTCAAATATGAGAATTGTCTGACTTTATGTTAATCTTAAATATTATAGTTTGAATATCATTTCACAGAATCTAAGATGCCATTGATTATAAGACACCCCATTATTTTATGTAACACTAAGAAGGAAAAATCACTGCCAAAAAAAAAAACATGACACAATGCTAAGATACCACTGATGATAATACATATCCCAATTTCAGAGATGTTAAAATGCAAAAAAAAAAAAAGATTACTTAAAAATATAGTATAGTTCCACATAATTTAACAGTTACAGAAATTTATAGTTCTTATATAATATTTGATACATATATAGTATAGCTGTTAAGTTATGAAGTATACTAATAAGTCACCCACTAACCTACTATACAACTTAAGAACTAGATCATTACTAAATTCTTTGAAGCTATCTGTGTTCCCTGATTTTATCTCCACGCCTCTCCCAGAAAAGGCAACTACTATCCTGAATTTTGTGTGTATAATTCTCTTGTTGTTTTTTTTTTAAAGATTTTATCACATAGATATGTATCTTTAAAGAAAATATTGCATATTGTGTATTAGCTTGTCCAATCAATTCCAAAAGTTTTATTGCTCCCTTGCCCCAATGCACAACTAGAGACCCCATACTCCTATTTCATATACTGCTTTTCATCCTCCAAACATGTCGTGTACTTTTTGCTCTTAGGATTTCTTCCTCGTCACCCTCAAATGCCCTCACCTTCAATCTCTATCTGAATCCTTTTTTCTTTCATGATAGGGCTTCAATGCTCCCTTCCTATAAGATGTTTTATCTTATTTCTTCAGTATTAATATCTCCTATTCTATGTTCCCTAGCACTTTAAAGCTCTATTATTTTTAAACACTCATTTTACTCTGTCTAAACTATAATTCATTGTTAAGTGAAGAGAGAGGCGAAAGTTAGAAGATGGGAATTCTACTTGCCTATTACCCTCTGTTTATGTCCCCCTTCACTATCCTCAATTAGTGAAGTTTGGATGTTTGTTCTAGCATGGACTCAAATGTTCTATGGGGATCTCAGGTCAGGTTTTATGGCTACATTTGGGTTGGAGCTTCAAAGGGGGAACAATGCCCACATGAGGTGTTCGGAAGGACAAGCAGAGAAAGAACCAATGAGGAAGGAGACTCTCAGGGAAACTGAGCTGAAGCTTAGTGCCACACTCTCTTATCACATGAAGTTCTCCATTCCCTGCATTGGAGGATGAGGTTTGACCTTCTCAAGGGAAAGGTCTTCTTTCCAAAAAGTTGGGTGTATATCTGTGTGCTAAACTTGATTATAAGAACTTCTAACTCGTACACAACTTAAACATTATTTGTATTTATCAAATGCTTGCTAAATTTTTTGGATGTTAAAATTTTAAATGAGCTACAAAATACAACTTCAAATAAAATTTCTTTAATAGAAGTCCATATAAAATCCTAACTCTCTCACATTCTTAAGCACTGTATGCTGCTTACCTGAGAGGTATCCACTCATGCTTTTGTCAAGACTATTAAATTTTTGCCGATATTTTAATCTTGAAGGCTGAGGAACTGCCCACTCTGAGGTCCCAGTCTTGGGTGAGTTCCCTGAGAGGGAAGCAGTTGAGGAAGTTGAGCTGTAACAAAATTTATTTAAAATTTTTGTTACTAAATAAAATACGTTAAGTCAGAGACAATAAGAATCATACCTTCTATAATATAACAGTAATTACTTTTATAATTGATACTGAAAAAAATTTAATCAATTATCCTTATTCTTAGGAAAGCAAATACCATATGAAGTATAGAACTACCATATACCAAGAACCTACTATGTGCCAGGCCCCACATTGTGCTAGGGTTTTTACAAATATTATTTCTAATTCTCATGACAAACTTAAACGGTATTACTGTCTCCATCCTTTAGATGGACAAACTATGGCTCAGTGATGTTGAGAAAAACAAGGTCACACAATCAGTGAGTGTTTAAACAAGGATGCAGACATTGTTCTTCTGGGTCATTGCTTTAAAGAGTATTGTTGTGATTTATACGAGTGGTGATGAATGAACATTGATGCTTTTGTGCTTTCTGAAATTTTAAGGACACTCAATCAGCAGCTTTTGCTCGAGAAATAATAATGTACAATGATTATGAGATGTTTTGAGAAATATTTTTGATAGGAAAAATGTAGCTTTGTGCAAAAAATTGATTAAAAATATAGCAGAATATTTTTAGTTTACATAAGATATATTTTTCAAAAGTAAAATACCACAGACAGTTAATAATTCTTAAATAAAATTACTTTATGTGAATTACAAATAGTAAATTTACCAAGTGTTTACATTTGGCCACTATAAAGTAAAACCTGGATAAGCTCAGAGCTTTAAAAAAAAAAAAAGTCATTTGTTAAATACTCCTTATTGAAAGCCTAAAAAGTTGGAAGCTTTAAGTATTCATACCTACTGGATCCTAAATCAATCAGAGACTGGGCTTTCTGTATACTAGCACCACCAAATCCTCCCATCATCAGACTGTAAGACGACGTATGAGGCAATGCTAAAAAAAACGAAAAAAGAAAAAGGTTCATACTAAACAATTTCACAAAGTATGAAGGAAATCTATCTATTGGGATGCAAATATAACAGTTTCTTCATATAAAATACTGAGTCATTAGAAACAAAGCACTTACTTGAAGAAGAATAAGGAATGGATAAAGGCTGAATGAGACTGGCGGTTCCATTTGGTAATGATGAAGTGCTAACAGAAGGCACTAGGGGAGCAGGCATCATTAGGGGAGGACGGGTGGTCCCTGAAGCCGCAGAGGACAAGGGAGTTGCTATGGGTGCGACCGGAGGCAGTGGCTGAGGAAGGGACAGATTGGGCATGCTTCCCATTCCTAAGGACAAAACAGAACACATTCCCCAGTGCTGCTAAACCAGTTATAAAACACATGACAGAAAACAAGTTCACAGTACAGTGAGCAGCTGCTATGTTACAGAAACACTGTCGGCAAACTAGTTTTAAAAACTTCACTAAAGCAGCTTGGACCCAGTGCAGTGCAGGAGGTAAGCTACTGCTTTTAATATCAATATTCTGACCGGTGTGAACTAAGCGAATGCCTACTAAGGAGTTAAAAATTCTCTTCTAGTATCATGAATAAAACTAAAGAGCCTTTTCCAACCAAATATTAGTATCCTCAATGAGAGAATGTATTACCTGATCAAATGTGGGGTTTGAGTAGGGATAATAAATACAGTGCTGTTGAGTTAACACACACACACACACACACACACACACACACACACACAGTCACTCCCCAAACTCTCCCCTCCCCCGTAAAGGATGTTCTAAATACTGCATACTTTAAGAGAACCATTTATGCTCACACACTATGTGCAAGAAGAAAGCATGCCACATGTTTCACTTTTCTTATACGTAACACAATACATATGGATTCAAGGACAATTCTTTAAAAGGAACAAAGTGATGACTCATTTGTTTACTAACTGCAGAATATGAAGTACACTATATAAATATGGTTACACAAGGATTTGATATTATCTCTAGAATTCACTGCAATAGTGAAAGAATTTAGTATTTTAAGGTCTAACATCTGGGGTGGAAGAACATGTTTCAGATACACAGAGATATCTAATTGAATGTTCCGTTCCAATGAGTGATTCTCACAAATAATAGGAAAATGGCTAATCAAAATTAATGGAAAACTAGTTCCCTCTGATGAATATGCAAATTAAATAGCACGAAGTCTCTGACTTTTAGCCCTAAATTTAGCTGGCTAATTAACCTTTAAAAAGAAATTTCTACTTATGTATAATTTTAAATTACCCCCCCAAATGAAACCATTTCGAGTTTAAATTGTTCACATTTTTTGTTATGCATACAGAGTATAGAGGAAACTAATTAAGAATAGTATTTAGGATCAGCTATAACTAGCAGGATCATATAATTTATCATCCAACTGGGAATTATGAAAGGGAACACTAACCAGACTAGATGCCAGGACAACAGGCATAATCACAACTGTCCCTGGAAAACTGGGACACATGGACTCCCTAGCTACGACAGCGAACTTAACATTTCTAGTCTCAGACATGGAAGTTAACTTGGAGTCTGGGGACTGTCATTTTATGCCAACAAATCCTTTTCTGATTCTCAAATATTATGCCTAGGAATCAAGTTTAACTATCAAATGCATCTAATTAAATTAATAAACACATACCAAAACGAGCAGAAATTAATGGAGAGAACATAGGAGGTTGTTTCATAATAGGGGGAAGAACCACGGGCAACTGTTGGCCTTGAAGCTTTAGTTTGATGAGTTTCATAGCTATGGAGAACTCTTGTTGATCCATCTTCCCATCCTTGTTCAGGTCTGATAAAGCCCTAAAAGGACAATGAGGGCGGTAGATTGTTTGGTTTGGTTTTGTTTTGATGTATTGAGCTCCCCTGATTTTAAGAGGTCAAAGTCAGTCTTTTATTCAGGATGGAACAGGGCCCTCCCCACAGAACCTGACAGCAGATCAAACTAATGCATCTGCTACTTAGTTTGGAGGGTGGTAGATTGTTATTCAGGGTCAACATTACTTTTGAGGAGGATGATAAAATGGAAACAATGACATAGCATTTACATGTAGATCATCACTTAATTAAATATGTGTGTGTATGTGTATAACAAAAAGCTAAAACCTGTACATTAATATATACTGACCAAAGATAGTATGTAACAAAATACTATCAGTCTATATAGTATCTAGATACCCTTGGGATGAATTCCACCAGTGCAGATGGAAAGAAATTATACAAGAGTATAACCACTGTAAACAATTTATTCATTTGTTCAAATATTTACTGAATGCTTGCTATGTGCCTGGCACTCTGCCAGGCATGGGAATATTCTGAATGGAAAGAAGGATGGAGTAGGGGTTGATGTTTATTGTAAATGCATTAAAAAACCAAAACCTTAGATATTATAAAGAACAATTTCTTTAAGGTAGGAATAAGGGAAGGGTGGGCTAATTTGGGGTTTATAGATGATGAAATAAATGAAACAACTACAAAATAACAGAATGAAGATCAAGACTCTTGCCAAATTGTAAAGAAGTGTTTTTTTTAATAGAAAAACACTTAGAAATTTCCTTTCCTTAGAAATTCTAAGGAAATTAGAAATTTATCCTATAGAACAAAACCCCAATTGATTTTTAGTCATTTACTCAATAAAATTTATTTTCTAAAAAGCTGAAGAAATACTCTTATTAACAACAGACTACAAGTAAAAACAACTTTATGTTAACACTAAGTATTAAAAACACAACAAAGTCAGACTATCAGAAAGTTAAGCTCATCTACAAAAGAAAACATTTTACCATATTTCAGCTAAAACAGGAGCTGGCAGGCCTGACTGTAAGAAAAAGGTACGTGCTTGATCACCTGAAGACAATAAAAACAAAAAAATCAAACAGCATATTAGTAAATGGAATTACTTTGATGCCTCTGAATAAGAATAATGGCCAATAATAACAATGTTATTGATTTATTTTAATTACAATTATTATTATTTTTTATAAATTGATTGATTGATTAGCTGCGTTGGTCTTCGTTGCTGCGCGCGGGCTTTCTGTAGTTGCGGCGAGCGGGGGCTACTCTTCTTTGTGGCGCGCGGGCTTCTCATTGCGGTGGCTTCTCTTATTGTGGAGCACGGGCTCTAGGCGTGCGGGATTCAGTAATTGTGGCACGCAGGCTCAGTAGTTGTGGTGCCCGGGCTTAGGTGCTCCGTGGCATGGGGGATCTTCCCGGACCAGGGCTGGAACCCGTGTCCCCTGCATTGGCAGGCGGATTCTTAACTACTGCACCACCAAGGAAGTCCCTAATTACAATTATTAAAGAAAAATTATTTATATTACTTTAATAAGACTTAGAGGTTTTAAAACAAAAATGTCACAACTGAAGTTATATATGCATTAATCAGTGATGAAAGATTACATTATTCATCTTAGTTTTTCCTCATAATTGGGGTCTTATTTGATAATACACCTATCTAATAAAATTTATAGTTAAAAACACTATTCCCTAGAAGAGTTCTAATTAAAAAAAATACCAGGTTTGGGAAAGATACTCCTCATGGGTGTCTGATATGTCCTATATGTCCTGCTGTGTATGCCAAGAACGTAAGATCCTAATTGCTCTCTACCTGGATCATGTCTCAGAATTGGGTTTGCAGTGAGCAGTCTTGAGGGATGAGGTAATGTTTCCCTCTGGGACAAAGAATAAGCTTGCTTACTGCTTGCTGAAAAATGGTGGGTTCCCAGAAGCCCAGTGTTCCTCTTCTATAACACAACCACTGCATGTGCAGCATCCTTCCGGGCCCTCTGCATGGCCCCTATGTGACTCAGGGGATGAGGGAAATGGACAGAAATATGCTGATGCTCATGCTACCAGCTGTGCCATTAGAAAGAGTGTCCTTGGTCTCTGACTCAGGAATTCTGGGTCTTCTGCCAGCATCCATGAGACAGTAACGGACCAAATTATTACCTTGCAAGTAGGGTAATCAAATCCCAACCCGGATACCAGGTAAGGTAGTTTTTATTACAGAAGTGCAAATAACATTAAACTATAATGTTTAAGAGGATGGACTCCAAAGTCAGACTGAAAGGTTACCAAGCCCAGATCACCACTAACCATCTCTTAGGCAAGTTACAGAACACCTCAAAGTTTCAGTTCTATCATCTTTAAATACAGACAACGACAGGGCAACCTCACAGGCTTGTTGTGAAGGTTAAAGGAGATAGTGCATTTAGTATAGTATCTGAAATACAGTACAGATTTGGTAAATATTAGCCATTATATTTACTACTACTGTAAATAAAGCCCTAAGGTGCTTTAGCATAGAAAAGAAAGTTTCACTTATAGAAAAAAATTTGAAAGACACACCTAAATTAATCCTCTTTTGGTTCTGGGGGACTTCTTGCAAAACAAGGGCTATAGCATCAACAATCAATGCTTATAAAGCCTCTCAAAGACAGAGGACTAAATGTTAGAAAAACAGATTCCAGAGAAAAAAAATTCTAGATTATTTTCAAGAAAATTGATCTGATATATATATTTCTACTAGGTTTTAGTAATACTGATCATTATACTAGTAACTGGCACAACATGTTAAGAACACATTAATAAATCTGCTTAGGGAAAAAAGTCTCAATTACCTTGAGAAATAAATGGAAAACTTTCCAGATACGAGGTTAAAATGTGAAACTGGACAATTAAAGTTTAGGATCAGGAAAAGATCTTCTATTATGCCAAATCCAAAGACAACAAATTAAGATGGTTCCAGGTAAAATAAGAAAGTCACATTTTAAAAAAATTCTAGAATTCTGATTGATATGAATTTTATCATTAAATAATACAAATTGATGGCAGTCAAATTAAAACTAATTATAAGATACTACATGAAAAGGAGCATAATTTACAAATAAAATATAAACACAAACCTGTTATGTAACCTCCTGAAGGTTTGAGGTTATCAAACTGCTTGTCATGCTTAGTCCGTTCTTCAGAGGTAATAGCCCACATGTTTGGCCCTCCTAAAACATAAATGAAAGACAAAGATTTTATAGTGTATACATGAGAATACTTAAATACAATTCCAAAATGTAAACAAGAATCAGAAATATCCATTTAATGACAGTACTTAATACTGAAGTGACACAAAGAGGAAAGCTCTATCATAACCATACATAGCATGGCCCTAAGGCTTTTCACTCACTCACCCAATTAACATCTACTTGAACAATTACTGTGTACAACTCACTGGAAGTGGGCAACAAGCTAAATACTGGAAATGAAAAGATGAATAAAGTATTATTCCCATCCTCAAGGAACTCTTACTCTAGAAGATGACTACCAGCATTTACAATGTTAACCTGTGAAGCATCCTAAGCAGAAATACATACAAAAAGCTGTGCCAGTACTGAGTTAGAAGCCTCAATGATGAGTTAACAGGAAATGTAAGACCGAGGCACAGCCTTGAAGCTTGGCTTTAATTTTGCCATGTGAAGAGGTGGGATAAGGGCATTTCATACAAAAAGGGGGCAGCATGAGAAGTCAAGGCATGTTCAAGACACTGCAACTGCACTGAGTAGACTAATAGCTAAAGCACCACGTGAGTGTGGGAAAGTGGTTAAGAAATAGGTAGGAGGAATTAACTTTAAGGGGTCTTAAATACCATCCTCATCTGACCTTTACCGTGGAAGTTACAGAGTGCCATCTGGTACTTTTTAAAGTAATTTTTCAATTTGAAATACTTTTAGATTTACAGGAAAGTTGCAAAGATAGTACGGAGTTCCTGTATATCCTTCATCCAATATCCACTATGTTAACAATTTACATAACCACAGCATGTTTGTCAAAACACATAAATTAACACTGATATACTACTACTGGCTAAACTAAATACCTCCACCAGCAGAACTAGCTGGTGAACCCCAACACAATTAGACTCTGGGTACTGGAAACAGCACAAATCTTTGTTACTGAGGATTCTGCCAAGTGGAGCCTTTGGCAAAGGGAAACAGCTTCCAGCTGGGTCTGAACGCTTGATCTAGGCAGGCCTAGTGACTCTCTGGCCTGATAGTCCCATTTGGGGGTGGGTCAAACTTAAATTCCACAACTAACAAGGTGAGAAGGACCCCCAAAAGCCTTGCTTGCCAAATGGAAATGGTATACTCAAGAATACAGGACAGCCTTGCCCCAGCGGCATTTTGGCTTTATATGAAAAAGTGGCAGCCAATCCTCTGAGCGGAAACTTTATTCCTACTCCACTGTCCGAAGCAAAGCTGCTGGATCAATGAGGTTCCCTGAAATGCCTCAGCCTGGTTCACTAATGGTTTATAGAAGCTGACAGTGTCCACTGGGCTGCCATGACTGTTCAGCCTCAGAGCTATGCAGAACCAAAAGGAGACACAGTCATTCTCTTCAGTGGGCACAACTCAGATTCTTGGGCTGTTGCCAGTGGCCCAGCTGTTTGGTTTGCCACTTGGAAAATTACAACTGACAGATTAAAGGTAGCCTCTCTGGGGCTGCAAACTGAAAACAAATTTTAATTGCTAATTGAATGGTCTGGGTCACTTATGTAGCTACCCATGGCAAGAGCCCATTCTCTAATTTAGACTGAAATCAGGCTTCTGATTAAGTCTGACTCTGTGTTTCTGATGCAGAGGATACCACTGCATGCCAGACTTAATGATTCCTGTCTGGGAGGTCTCACTGCACAGGACATTGCCCTTTTTTGGCTCTTGGCAGATGGACTACATCAAACTTTTGATCTCCCCCTAGGGCTACTGGTGGTTCCTCAAGCTGTTGACACTTTTTCAGGTTACCAATCAGCCCCCTATGTCCACACTATTGCGGCCCTTGAAAGTAATCTGTGTCATGTTTTTAGCTTTCTGGACTATTTGCACTGACGCTAATGAATCATTTATCAGAAAAGCTGTTCAACAATGCATTGATGATGTCTGACTCTGCTTCCATAACCTCCTCCTGGTTCACCCTACTCCTTAAACTAAGACAGTTTGGCTACTGAATGTGCTGTCCCTAAGAAAGGGATCATCATCGCCTCTTAGCTGGTTGGTGCATCCTCCAGGTGGCAGCTCAGCTAAAAAGGGACCTAGAGGATTCAAAGTTAATTCTGGTTAGGGTTTACAAAAATGTCCCTGTCCCTCTTGCACCTAACACCTCTAGATCACTAGAAAATAGTGAAGTTATACCTACATGGAACACCGAGATCTTTTGGCAGTGGAGAGCAACGAGCAGGCATCTGAAGAGACATACCTTAGACCCCAAGAGGTATGGGAGTGGGAGAAGCATGACCTTTTCTCTTTCAGAACTGGCCCTGGAGTCTTCTTCCCCAAGGAGACTGCGCTGGTGTGGCTCTCCTAAACTGCTGGAAGCACCTTAAAATGTATGTGACTCTGAGTCTGCCATCCCCCACCAGATGGCTTTCACTACCATCTGATCCTCATCCACTCTCAGTCTTAGGCAGGCCATGTGCACCTGAGTCCCAGGGGTATGGATTTCTCTGTTCCTGCCCCTCCACCCTGGGGCATCCAAACTTCTCCTTGTATCTGTGATTGGTCTTGGGAAGCACTTTCCTGCTGCTCCACCAGCAGTAGTAGGAGTAATACCTCTGCTTGGTATTGGTATAGAATCTTAGACACAAGGTTTCCTTACCCAGCTCAGGGGTAGACAGGTTTTTCTTCTACCCTTACTCCAGCAGCAATGTGTCTCTGCCTGTGTCCTTGGGGTGAGGCTTTACTGACCCCCTCTCAGTGGCTCAAGGTTTTTACTTAATAGGAAAAAAAGATGCAAGGAAATGCATGGTACTTCATGTCTGTCCGCCTACAGCTGCCTGCAACTGAGGTGGGGGCTCTTTCTGGTCTCCTGCACAGCCCCCATCTTTCTCATGAGCACCCAGTTAATGCACACAGGAAACAGCTTGTAAGTATAAACTCCCATTGTGTCTATGGCCCCCAGTTATTCCAGACCAACATGCTGGCCCTCACTTGTCTTTCGGTAGTTCATTAAAATTTTATCTTATTTCTGTAACAAATGCCCTACTTAGAGTACTGTTTGCATCCATAAAGTTTGAGGTTAAATTCTGTGGAGAACTGCTCCAACTTCATTGGACTCATAGAAATCCTTCAATTTGCCATCAGTCCCATGTTCCACCCTGCATTCCAGCCCCCTTTACTCAACAGCTCTACTGAAAACATCAGTCCATTTATTTATCAAACATGACTCTCCTATGCCTATGTTGAATCCAATCTAATCTGCTTCAAAATTTCTAGAAACTTTCAAAGTTTCTGGTACACCGATGGTGACGCGATTTCCTAAAGCTACCTTGGATTTTTTTTTTTTTATGTTCTCTTTGATAATTTAAATAGGATCCAGGAAGAGAAAGGCCAATAACATAGAATTAAATCACTATCTTGAAACAAGACTTAGTGTTGAGTTATGAGTGCATATTTCAATAGGAACAACAAAGCAGCTCCAGAGAAGAAGGTGGTATGAGAGGTCTAGAAATATTCTATGAGGCAATTAAGGAACTAAAGATATTAAGCCTGAATAATCAAAGGTTAAAGAAGAAAAAGTAGAAAAAAAATATCCCTTTTAAAAATCGCACCAAAATACAAAAATACCTGACCAAGGAGGTGAAAGACTTATATGCTGAGAACTAAAACACTGATAAAGGAAATTGAAGATGATTCAAAGAAATGGAAAGATACGCCATGTTCTTAGATTGGAAGAATTAACATTGTTAAAATGGCCATACTACCCAAAGCAATCTACAGATTTAATGTGATAGGGATCAAATTACCCATGACATTTTCCACAGAACTAGAACAAATAATCCTAAAATTTACATGGAACCATAAAATACCCAGAATTGCCAAAGCAATCCGGAGGAAAAAGAACAAAGCTGGAGGCATAACCCTCCCAGACTTCAGACAACACTACAAAGCTACAGTAATCAAAACAGTGTGGTATTGGCACAAAAACAGACATATGGATCAATAGAACAGAATAGAGAGCCCAGAAATAGACACACACCTATGGGCAATTAATCTTCGACAAAGGAGGCAAGAATATACAATGGAGAAAAGAAAGTCTCTTCAGCAAGTGGTGCTGGGAAAGCTGGACAGCCGCATATAAATCAATGAAGTTAGAACACACCCTCACACCATACACAAAACTAAACTCCAAATGGCTTAAATACTTAAATATAAGATGACACCATAAAACTCCTAGAAGAGAACATAGGCAAAACATTCTCTGAAATAAATTGTACCAATATTTTCTTAAGTCAGTCTCCCAAGGCAATAGAAGTAAAAGCATAAATAAACAAATGGGACCTAATCAATCTTATAAGCTTTTTTAAAAAACTTTTTATTTTATATTGGAGTATAGTTGATTAACAATGTTGTGTTAGTTTCAGGTGTACAGTACAGAGATTCAGTTATACATATACATGTATCTATTCTTCTGCAAATTCTTTTCTCATTTAGGTTGTTACATAATATTGAGCAGAGTTCCCTGTGCTATACAGTAGGTCCTTGTTGGTTACCCATTTTAAATACGGTAGTGTGTACATGTCAATCCCAAACTCCCTAACCATCCCTCCCTCCCACCAATCCCCCCTGGTAATCATAAGTTTGTCAAACTTACAAGCTTTTGCACAGCAAAGGAAACCATAAACAAAATGAAAAGACAACCTATGGCCTGGGAGAAAATATTTGCAAATGATACGAATGACAAGGGCTTAATTTCCAAAATATACAAACAGCTTATACAATACAGTAATAAAAAATAATCCAATCAAAAAATGGGCAGAAGACCTAAATAAGCATTTCTCCAAAGAAGACATACAGATGGCCAATAGGCACATGAAAAGATGCTCAATACTGCTAATTATTAGGGAAATGCAAATCAAAAACCTACAATGAGATACCACCTCACACTGGTCAGAATGGCCATCATTAAAAAGTCTACAAATAAATGCTGGAGAGGATGTGGAGAAAAGGGAACCCTCCTACACTCTTGATAGGAATGTAAATTAGTGCAGCCACTATGTAAAACAATATGGAGGTTCCTTAAAAAACTGAAAATAGAGTTGCCATTTGATCCAGCAATCCCACTCCTGGGCATATATCCAGATGAAACTATAATCCGAAAAGATACATTCACCCCAATGTTCATAGCAGCACTACTTACAACAGCCAAGACATGGAAGCAACCTAAAGGTCCACTGACAGATGAATGGATAAAGACGATGTGGTATGTATACACAAGGGAATACTACTCAGCCATTAAAAAGAATGAAATAATGCCATTTGCAGCAAGATGGATGGACCTAGAGATGATCATACTAAGTGAAGTAAGTCAGAAAGAGAAAGACAAATACCATATGATATCACTTATATGTGGAATCTAAAATATGACACAAATGAACTTATTTATGAAACAGAAACAGGAAACAAACTTACGGTTACCAAAGGGGAAAGGGGGTGGGAGAGAGATAAATTAGGAGTTCGGGATTAGCAGATACAAACTACTATATATAAAATAAACAACAAGGTCCTACTGTATAGCACAAGGAACTATATTCAATATTCTGTAATAAACCATAATGAAAAAGAATATGTATATGTATAACTGAATCACTTTGTTGTACACCAGAAACTATCACAACATTGTAAATCAACTATACTTCAGTTTAAAAAAAAAGATTAAAGAAGACATGGTAGCAACTGTTAAGTGTTTCTACAAGCTGTTATGCAGAATACGAAGTGGTTATTTGCCTTCCATACATGAATTAGGAAAAGGACCACCATTTTGAAGAAAGTTAGGACTGTATGAAGAGGGAATCAACCCCACCAGCAATTACTCTTCTGTTACCAGAGGTGTTAAAACAGACAATGGTCTACTAAACCTGAAAATGTCTGAGGGTCTCTCAAGCCATGAAAAACAAACAATGATTTTATGCTCCTTTCCATTTGCTCTGAACATGAGACCCAGTCTCAACTCACTACCCCCAAATACATCTTCACTCTCTTCCTTTCATAGCTAAACGGCAGCAGTGGAGCATAAAGGAACACAGTGGAGGCTCTGCTCCTGTGTGCTAACCAGTTTTGTGACTTGAGCAGGTCTTT
The DNA here is from genome assembly GCF_028021215.1 of Eschrichtius robustus. Classification (NCBI taxonomy): domain Eukaryota; kingdom Metazoa; phylum Chordata; class Mammalia; order Artiodactyla; family Eschrichtiidae; genus Eschrichtius; species Eschrichtius robustus. The sequence goes on from NC_090838.1 coordinate 19,032,009, forward strand.
AAACTTCCTCATCCTTTGTTTCCTTACCTAGGACTTGTTGTAAGAATGGTGTATGTAAAGATGATTTCAAAAGTATAAAGTATGTAGCAGGCAATACTTGACTAGCCAATGTCCTACACCAGAGATATGCAACCCCTGGCTGAATCACCTGGGGAGCTTTAGGAGAAAAAAAGCTATTCCAGCAGACCAAGTAAATCAGGATCTCTGGGGAATGAGGCACAAGCTTCACAATTTTTAAAAAGCTCTCCAGGTGATTCTTTTGTGCAGCCAGGGTGGGGAACCACTGTCCTATACAAACCAGGTTTGCACCTTGCCTCCTCTTCTTTCTATCACTCCGCCGAATATTCTGCTCCACCTCTACCCTTCCAGCCAACTCAGGACAACTAGCAAATAATGCTGTCCAAAGGCAACAACTGGTGGCTGTCAAAGTGAATTACGTGGTCTCTTTCTCCTAAGGATGCCACAGGCATCTTGCAATTACACCCTGTTAAAAGATGAGTTAATCTCATCTTACTTTTTACAGATCTTTTTTTAATCCCCTTTACCCTACTGTTCTCTCAACTCTTGACCATCTCAGAGAAACAACCTTCCCTGTCTTATCATTTGTTTTTAAAGTCCAACAACATTAGCAGAGTAATAGTACTTAGCAGAAGCAGCAACTACTATTTACTATTACTTTATACCAGCAACCATGCTAAGCATATTAATATTACGTTTCATTTTTACAACAGTTCCGTGAACAAGGTTTACACAAGTTACAGACGAAAAAAACAAAGCTAGGGAAGTTAAATAACTGGCCTAACACCAGATAGCTGATTTAATTTTTAGCTAGAATCTTCCTGTACTTTAGAGTATAACTCCAAAGTTTCTGCTCTTAACTATTACACCATATTGCCTCCCTGACTACTTTGATATCTATTTTAGTTTAGTAGTATTATTTTTGTAATTTAAAAATGACAAGCAACAAAATGTAAAGGAGATACATATAAATTGACATTTGAATATAAAAATATGTGTCTCTTTTACATGTCAAAGCAACCAAATTTTCCCTTGGAATAATGTATCTTAAAAAATTTGGGGGGAAATTCCCTGGCGGTCCAGTGGTTAGGACTCCATGCTTCCAGCACAGCGGGCCCAGGTTTGATCCCTGGTGGGGGAACTAAGATCCCGCAAGCCGCGCAGCATGGCCAAAAATAAAAAAATAAAAAAAATTTTTTTGAACACTGATTATATAACAAATATGTAGAAAAATGTTAATCGTGATACTATTATTTACTATTTAACAAGAAAGAAATCTATACAAAACAAAAACCAAGAATAACAAGAATGCTGGTAGTGTATCCCTATCGCAGAAAAGTAAATTCTTACAAACGCCATGTACATAACATCCTCTTTCTCATCCCGTGACATATGTTCCCTTTACTTGGATTGCCATTCATATCACCGTCTTCCATTTCAAACTTTCTCTTTCAAGGTCCAGGGCAGGTGTCACTTTCTCCAGGAGGTCCCTGACACCTGCAGGTCAAATTAATTGCTTCCTCCTCTAGATTCTCAAGAGACTTTTCCATGCTTCTACAGAGCACTTAAAAAGGTTCTGTAATTGTTTTCTATCCATCTGTTCTACCAGACTATGAGCCCTTGGAGGACAAGAGCTTTGTATGTTTATCTTTCTATGCTCGGAACTGGCAGAGTACCCAGCACAAACACTTAAAAATGATCGAGGAATAAATGTCTGAAAAAATTAGAGGGAGTAGAGAAAAAGCAGAGAGGCAAGATCAGGGCTTGGGGAAAGACAAGAGTCATTTACAAATCTTTCTGTTGTCTATCCTTCACATATAGTTATATCAGCTCTCTGTGGAGGTCTTTAAAGCTATATATTCAACATGGCTAATAATCATCTATACTTTATTTCTGATTACCTTTTCAGTTTACTCAGCTTCTACCAATAAGAAACCAAATATGTTTAGGTATGTAAACTCACACATATTTGCTGACTATAGTCCATAAAAATCTGCCTTACAAAGTTGTTTCCAGGAATGCATATCACTGAAATACAGGTGCCCACTATAATTTTAAACACTAGGTGGATTTAATATTTCTTAGCCTTAAATGACTGGATTTAAAAAAAAAATCTATAAACATCCTCTCTTAAAGACAAGATTTAAGATTAGAGTTAAAAATAAAGAAACAGGGAATTTCCTCACAGTCCAGTGGTTAGGACTTGGTGCTTTCACTGCGGTGGCCCAGGTTCAATCCCTGGTAGGGGAACTAAGATCCCATAAGCCTTGCATTGGGGGTGGGGTTGGTGGGGTGGTGGGGGAGGAAGGGAGGGAGGGAGGAAGGAAAGAACAGATGTACTGAAGAACTAAAGACCTAAAATAGCTAAACCTACACACTTTTTAAATAAATACCATACACATGGTAAAAAAACCCTACTTTATTAGTTTATCATAAAATAAATAAATTAACCAATCATGATTCCTGTGACTAGGAAGGCAAGTAGTGTGGCTACAGAACTGATGTAATACTGTATGACTTTGGAAAAATGATGCTGATGATAAAAAAATAATGACCACAACAAAAAGGATTATAAAGATGGAAGCAACTCACCTTTATTGAGCCCTATCGGTCAGGGACTTCAAATACAGTAACTCACTGACTGCCACCACTACCTTATACATAAGGTACTACACTATTACCCCCATTTTACAGATGAGGAAACCAAAACTCATCGTGGTAAAGTAACTTGCTCAAGGTCACACAACTAACAAGTGGCAGAACTGAGATTAGAACCTAGGTAGCCTGAACTCTCTACACTACACTGTCTCCCAATGTACATAGATAAGATGTTCACACTCTCTGTACCTTGATTGCCACCTCTATAAACAAGAGTATTACCTAACTCCTCAGGGTTGTTGTAAAGATTACACATAATACGTAATATATCCACACTAAAAAACACTAAATATCATTTTTCATCTATTAGACTGACAAAATAACTAGCTAACATTTAACAAAACTTACCATGTGTCAGGTACTTTTCTAAGAGTTTTACACGTATTGTTTCTATTAAGTCTCACAAGAATTCTATCAGGTAACTATTATTACTATCACTGTTTTTCAGAGGAGAAAACAGAGGCATGGTGAGATTAAATAATTTGTCCAAGGTAACAAAGTCAGCAAATGTTAAAGGCAGGATTAGAATCCATGCAGGCTTAATTAAGGGTCTTAATCTGCACCTTGATGATAATTAAAAAGAAACAGACCTACAAATATGTTGTCAGTTGATTTCAACAAAAATATCAAGATAATTCACTGGGGAAAGAATAGTCTTTTCAACAAATTGTGCTTAAAGAACTGGACATCCATATTAGAAAAAAAAGAATCTCAAACTTGTACCATATACAAAAATTAACTCTAAATGGATCATATCTAATGTACATGTAAGGGCTAAATTATGAAACTTCCTGAAGAAAGCAAAGAAGAAAATCTCTGTGACTTTGGTTAAGGCAAGACTTTTTAGGACACAAATGGCACAAACCATTAAAAATTTTTCGATAAATTGAACTTCATCAAAATCTAAAACCTCTGCTCTCATAAAGACAGTGTTAAGAAAATGAAAAGACAAGCTACAGACTAGGAGGAAATATCTGCAAAACATATGTGATAAAGGACATATATGCAGCATATCTAAAGAACTACAGGTTCAACTCAATAAGAAGACAATACCTGCTTTTAAAAATGGGCAAAAGATCTGAATAGACACATCAAAGATACACAGATGGCAGATAAGCATATGACAAGATGTTCAATGACACTGATCATCAGGGAAGTGAATACAAAAACCACAATAAGATATCACTACATGCCTATTAGAATGTCTGGAATTAAAAAAATAAAAATGCTGGCAAAGATGCTGGGCAACCAAAACTCTCACACATTGCTGGTGGGAAGGCAAAGAGATAATTTGGAAAAGTCTGGCAACTTCTTATGAAGTTACCATAATAACACCCCAACAATAACCCTTGGGGATTTACTCAAGAGAAATAAAGACCTATTTCCAGATAAAAATCTGTCATCTGATGGTTATAGCAGGTTTAGACATTATGTCTAAAGTTCCAAAACCTGGAAGTAACCCAAATGCCTTTTGCAGATGAATGGGTAAACAAATTGTGGTACACATTTATACAATGGAATACTACTTGGCAAGAAAGAGAAAGATATACGCAACGCCATGGATGAATCACAAAAGTATTCTGTTAAGTGAAAGAAGCCACAAAGATACAAAAGGCTTCCTATTGTGTATTTCATTTATATAATATTCTGGAAAGACAAAACTATAGAGGCAGAAATCTGATCAGTGGTTGACAGTGGCTAAGGGTAAGGTGAAGGGACAAAGGGAAATTTTAGGTGATGGAAATGTTCCATATCCCAATTTACATGGCTATATACATTTGTCAAAACTCATCAAACTGTATTAAAAAGAGGTGAATTATATCTCAATAAACCCAACTTAAAACAAAAATATAAAGCATCTAACACATGCCTGTCACATGGAGAGTGCTAAATAAATTAGTTTCCTTACTCAACCCAATCCCAGGGAACAACATAATTAAGGAGAAGGCAGAGCATTAAAATATTTCTCAGGCTCTTCTTGTGATAAAGGTACTCTTGCCAGAAAATACTGAAAGTGAGGCTTTTTAGTCAGAAACCTTACGACTATTTTAAGTCTGAACAGTCTGGTTGGGGAAGCTTGAGCTGCTCTAACATACATCATCCCCAGGCAGTGACAGACTGCTATCCTAAGACTACAGAGAAGTCTGTTGCAGCAGAAGGGAATCTGTGTCAATCCTTATCACATTATAACACTTTGTTATATACTACTATCTCCTCACCCTTCTTTGGGTACCTGTTTTTGCAGTGGCCAACTCACCCTATCTGATAATGCTTAGTGCTTAGTTCTTCATGACTCCGACCAGGAACCTTGACACCTTCATATATTGTACATTCTTTCAACAAACATTTATAGGGCACCAATGTGTGTAAGGACGAGTGGTACAAAGATAAAATGAACCCCTTAAATAAGCTCAGAGACTTTCTAATATTTAAGGGACACCACCAGCCAAGAAAGTCACACACAACAATCATGATTAAATATTATCATGATTAATGTTACTAACAGAATAAAAATGTTCTAAGTCATATGAGAAGGAATAATTTTTAAGTAGTATTCAAATAGTCTTCAAATCTGAACACTTCCGCAAAAATGACCATATTAAAACATGTTATTAACGCACTAGAATTTTACAGAAAGGAAAAGTCACATAGAAATAAGAAAACTATGAAATATATGTAATTCAAAGCCAACTTAAAAATAGTTGATCCAATTCTAGCTTATTTAGAATATATACTAACAGAACCTTTTAAAGAGCCAACAGTCTATTATTTTGAACTTCAAGTAAAATATATCCTAAGGTTAATCTACATTTATTCATAAGTCTTATAGAAAGGAAGGAAAACCTAAGTTTTGGGGTTGATGTTTTCAATATTTCCTTAAAAATCTAAAATCTTTTACATTGTCTGATGATCACTTTAGAAATCTATTACAATTCTATCCACTGCCCCTCAATTCATCACTAAATTGAAAATGTGGTATTTTCATAAAGATTTCTGTTGCTTAGTCTCATCTACTGGCTCTGTCAAATATGTTCTTATTGTCTATGTAGCAGGAAAAATACACGTTTACAGAACATCCACGGTATGCTAGATCCCATGCAGTAAGTAGTGTCATCCCTGTTTTACATATATAGATATACATACATATGCATATGTTCATACACACACACAAATAAGTTCCACATGTTTAAGCTGCATAGCTGGGTAGTGGCACAGCAGTATTCTAACACATAATTCTGAACATACATGATTCAGAAAGGTTATATCCCACTTGTATGCTATAAAAATTAAATGATATCAGAAATAGTCTTCACTGGTACATTTCTCCAATTCAAAGTAATAGTCAAATGATATATGTTGACCCAGTACTAACTTAAATCTCTAAAACACAACTGGAATACTGGTGTAGATAGAACTAAAGTCTCAACTGTAGGGACCTGAGTAATAAATGCTTGGGTTGTTATATATGCAGTACAACACTACAGCTGATTCTACAGGTCCAACGCTCAACAAAAATTTCTTAATTACACAGTTGAAAACAGTAACGAGCTCTAAAATTCTAAAAAGGTAATAAAGCTCTAAAATTAAAAATGGTATTTTTTTCCTCCTAAAGCCACTAGCTGTTCCTTTTCTCTCCTTCTCCCTTCTCTCTTCCACATTTTAGACAAAGCCACTGTCATGGACTTCAGCACTTCATACTCACATAACCAGTCTTTAGTACCTCCATAATTTTGACTGAAACAAGCCACATTACACTCCAATATCAACTGGTAGCAACATGTATCTGAAGTGGCCTCTTGCCTATCACCTTATGGCTCATATATCATGCCCTCTGTATTTAAAATTTCATTAAATTTTTGAAAAGCAGAAAGCAAACCTACCATGATTAAGGAAGGCTTTGGCAAGGATGATTCTGCTGCTGCAGAAGACACCAGAAGTAAAAATCACAAGTGGTTAAAAATACAATGCAATGATCTTTTTTAGTTCTGTTAAGGAGATGGGAGGTGAAGCAAACAGACTAAGAAAAGAATATCTGTTCAACAGAGCTTTCTGAGATGTATCTGCATTGTCCAATACAGTAGTCACTAGCCATACATGGATTTGAGCACTTGAAATGTGGCTGTGTGACTGAGGAACTGAATTTTTTATTTTACTTAACTCTTATTAATTTAAATTTAATTTTTATTAATCTAAATATAAATTTAAATAGCCACATGTAGCTAATGGTTACTATATTAGACAACACAGCTCTAAGAGCCAAAAAAGTCTAAAACGTCTGTGGTTAGTCTCAGAATGATAAAGTAGACATGGCAAAATTTGAAGACTGTGTCAGAAGTATTTAGACAAATAGCTTGGTGTAGGAGGAGCACTTAGAGACAAGTTCCAATGGTACTGGGCATGAAAAAATTTTAACCCAATCAATAACTGAGAATTTATTAAAGGAGCACACACTGCTTTTGAAGGTTCTGTGCTATACATGGATGCTTATTTCAAAAAGATCTTAAACCCTGAATTGGACTTAAATTAGATATATACAAGATTATCTTCAATCTTCAGCTACTTTATAAACTAAGTAGGAGGATAAGTACCTCCTAAGTACTAGAGTCTGCATTAGCTGTCAATTCCTCAGAAGTTTAAAAAAACTGACAATTATGCAGCCTGTGGAAGGAAAACCACATTCACAGAAAGATAGACAAGATGAAAAGGCAGAGGACTTTGTACCACATGAAGGAACAAGATAAAACCCCAGAAAAATAAATAAATGAAGTGGAGATAGGCAACCTTCCAGAAAAAGATTTCAGAATAACGATAGTGAAGATGATCCAGGACCTCGGAAAAAGAATGGAGGCAAAGATCGAGAAGATGCAAGAAATGTTTAACAAAGACCTGGAAGAATTAATGAACACCTAGAAGAATCAAAGAACAAACAAACAGAGATGAACAATACAATAACTGAAATGAAAAATACACTAGAAGGAATCAATAGCAGCAAAACTGAGGCAGAAGAACAGATAAGTGACCTGGAAGACAGAATGGTGGAATTCATTGCCGCAGAACAGAATAAAGAAAAAAGAATGAAAAGAAATGAAGACAGCCTAAGAGACCTCTGGGACAACATTAAATGCAACAACATTCGCATTATAGGGGTCCCAGAAGGAGAAGAGAGAGAGAAAGGACCAGAGAAAATATTTGAAGAGATTATAGTCAAAAACTTCCCTAACATGGGAAAGGAAATAGCCACCCAAGTCGAGGAAGTGCAGAGAGTCACAGGCAGGATAAACCCAAGGAGAAACATGCCGAGAGACATAGTAATCAAACTGACAAAAATTAAAGACAAAAAATAATTATTGAAAGCAACAAGGGAAAAACGACAACATACAAGGGAACTCCCATAAGGTTAACAGCTGATTTCTCAGCAGAAACTCTACAAGCCAGAAGGGAGTGACATGATATATTTAAAGTGATGAAAGGGAAGAACCTACAACCAAGATTACTCTACAAGGCAAGGATCTCATTCAGATTCAATGGAGAAATCAAAAGCTTTACAGTCAAGCAAAAGCTAAGAGAATTCAGCACCACCAAACCAGCGCTACAACAAATGATAAAGGAACTGCTCTAAGTGGGAAACACAAGAGAAGAAAAGGACCTACAAAAACAAATCCATAACAATTAAGAAAATGGTAACAGGAACATACATATCGATAATTACCTTAAACGTGAATGGATTAAATGCTCCAACCAAAAGACACAGGCTTGCTGAATGGATACAAAAACAAGACCCATATACATGCTGTCTACAAGAGACCCACTTCAGACCTAGGGACACATACAGACTGAAAGTGAGGGGATGGAAAAAGATATTCCATGCAAATGGAAATCAAAAGAAAGCTGGAGTAGCAATACTCATATCAGATAAAATAGACTTTAAAATAAAGAATGTTACAAGAGACAAGGAAGGACACTACATAATGATCCAGGGATCAATCCAAGAAGAAGATATAACAATTATAAATACATATGCACCCAACATAGGAGCACCTCAATACATAAGGCAACTGCTAACAGCTATAAAAGAGGAAATCGACAGTAACACAGTAATAGTGGGGGACTTCAACAGCTCACTTACACCAATGGACAGATCATCCAGACAGGAAATTAATAAGGAAACACAAGTTTTAAATGACACAATAGACCAGATAGACTTAATTGACATTTATAGGACATTCCATCCAAAAACAGCAGATTACACTTTCTTCTCAAATGCACATGGAACATTCTCCAGGAAAGGTCACATCTTGGACCACAAATCAAGCCTCAGTAAATTTAAGAAAATTGAAATCATATCACGCATCTTTGCTGACCACAGCACTATGGGATTAGAAATGAATTACAGGGAAAAAAATGTAAAAAACACAAACACATGGAGGCTAAACAATACGTTACTAAATAACCAAGAGATCACTGAAGAAATCAAAGAGGAAATCAAAAAATACCTAGAGACAAATTACAATGAAAACACGACGATCCAAAACCTGTAGGACGCAGCAAAAGTAGTTCTAAGAGGGAAGTTTAAAGCAATACAAGCCTACCTCAAGAAACAAGAAAAATCTCAAATAAACAATCTAACCTTACACCTAAAGTAACTAGAGAAAGAAGAACAAACAAAACCCAAAGTTAGCAGAAGGAAAGAAATCATAAAGATCAGAGCAGAAATAAATGAAACAGAAACAAAGGAAACAACAGCAAAGATCAATAAAACTAAAAGCTGGTTCTTTGAGAAGATAAACAAAATTGATAAACCATTAGCCAGACTCATCAAGAAAAAGAGGGAGAGGACTCAAATCAATAAAATTAGAAATGAAAAAGGAGAAGTTACAACAGATACCGCAGAAATACAAAGCATCCTAAGAGACTACTACAAGCAACTCTATGCCAATAAAATGGACAACCTGGAAGAAATGGACAAATTCTTAGAAAGGTATAACCTTCCAAAACTAGACCAGGAAGAAATAGAAAATATGAACAGACCAATCACAAGTAATGAAATTGAAACTGTGATTAAAAATCTTCCAACAAACAAAAGTCCAGGACCAGATGGCTTCACAGGTGAACTCTATCAAACATTTAGAGAAGAGCTAACACCCATCCTTCTCAAACTCTTCCAAAAAATTGCAGAGGAAGGAACACTCCCAAACTCATTCTATGAGGCCACCATCACCCTGATACCAAAACCAGACAAAGACACTACAAAAAAAGAAAATTACAGACCAATATCACTGATGAATATAGATGCAAAAATCCTCAACAAAATACTAGCAAACAGAATCCAACAACACATTAAAAGGATCATACACCACGATCAAGTGGGATTTATCCCAGGGATGCAAGGATTCTTCAATATACGCAAATCAATCAATGTGATACACCATATTAACAAACTAAAGAAGAAAAACCATATGATCATCTCAATAGATGCAGAAAAAGCTTTTGACAAAATTCAACACCCATTTATGATAAAAACTCTCCAGAAAATGGGCATAGAGGGAACCTACCTCAACATAATAAAGGCCACATACGACAAACCCACAGCAAACATCATTCTCAATGGTGAAAAATTGAAAGCATTTCCTCTAAGATCAGGAACAAGACAAGGATGTCCACTCTCACCACTATTATTCAACATAGTTTTGGAAGTCCTAGCCATGGCAATCAGAGAAGAAAAAGAAATAAAAGGAATACAAATTGAAAAGAAGTAAAACTGTCACTGTTTGCAGATGACATGATACTATACATAGAGAATCCTAAAGATGCCACCAGAAAACTACTAGAGCTAATGAATGAATCTGGTAAAGTTGCAGGATACAAAATTAATGCACAGAAATCTCTTGCATTCCTATATACTAATGATGAAAAATCTGAAAGAGAAATTAAGGAAACACTCCCATTTACCATTGCAACAAAAAGAATAAAATACCTAGGAATAAACCTACCTAGGGAGACAAAAGACCTGTATGCAGAAAACTATAAGACACTGATGAAAGAAATTAAAGATGATACAGAGATGGAGAGATATACCATGTTCCTGGATTATAAGAATCAATATTGTGAAAATGACTATACTACCCAAAGCAATCTACAGATTCAATGCAATCCCTATCAAATTTCCAATGGCATTTTTTACAGAAATAGAACAAAAAATCTTAAAATTTGTATGGAGACACAAAGACCCCGAATAGCCAAAGCAGTCCTGAGGGAAAAAAACAGAGCTGGAGCAATCAGACTACCTGACTTCAGACTATACTACAAAGCTACAGTAATCAAGACAATATGGTACTGGCACAAAAATAGAAATATAGATCAATGGAGCAGGATAGAAAGCCCAGAGGTAAACCCACACACCTATGGTCAACTAATCTATGACAAAGGAGGCAAGGATATACAATGGAGAAAAGACAGTGTCTTCAATAAATGGTGTTGGGAAAACTGGACAGCTACATGTAAATGAATGAAATTAGAACACTCCCTAACACCATACACAAAAATAAACTCAAAATGGATTAGAGACCTAAATGTTAAGACCGGACTCTATAAAAGTCTTAGAGGAAAACATAGGAAGAACACTCTTTGACATAAATCACAGCAAGATCTTTTTTGATCCACCTCCTAGAGTAATGGAAATAAAAACAAAAATAAACAAATGGGACCTAATGAAAGTTAAAAGCTTTTGCACAGCAAAGGAAACTACAAATAAGACAAAAAGACAACCCTCAGAATGGGAGAAAATATTTGCAAACGAACCAACGGACAAAGGATTAATCTCCAAAATACATAAATAGCTCATGCAGCTCAATCTTAAAAAAACAAACGGGCTTCCCTGGTGGCGCAGTGGTTGAGCATCTGCCTGCCAATGCAGGGGATACGGGTTCGAGCCCTGGTCTGGGAAGATCCCACATGCTGCGGAGCAACTAGGCCCGTGAGCCACAACTACTGAGCCTGTGCGTCTGGAGCCTGTGATCCACAACAAGAGAGGCCGCGATAGTGAGTGGCCCGCGCACCACGATGAAGAGTGGCCCCCCCTTGCCGCAACTAGAGAAAGCCCTCGCACAGAAACGAAGACCCAGCACAGCCATAAATAAATAAATAAATAAATAAAACTCTGTAACCATTTAAAAAACAAAAACAAAAAACCCAATCCAAAAATGGGCAGAAGACCTAAATAGACATTTCTCCAAAGAAGACATACAGATGGCCAAGAAGCACATGAAAAGCTGCTCAACTAATTATTAGAGAAATGCAAATCAAAACTACAATGAGGTATCACCTTACACCATTAGAATGGGCATCATCAGAAAATCTACAAACAACAAATGCTGGAGAGGGTGTGGAGAAAAGGGAACCCTCTTGCACTGTTGGTGGGAATGTAAATTGATACAGCCACTATAGAACAGTATGGAGGTTCCTTAAAAAACTAAAAATAGAATTACCATATGGCTCAGCAATCTCACTACTGGGCATATACCCAGAGAAAACCATAATTCAAAAAGACACACGCACCCCAGTGTTCACTGCAGCAGTATTTACAATAGCCAGGTCATGGAAGCAACCTAAATGCCCATCGACAGATGAATGGATAAAGAAGATGTGGTACATGTGTACAATTGAATATTACTCAGCCATAAAAAGGAACGAAATTGGGTCATTTGTTGAGACGTGGATGGATCTAGAGACTGTCATACAGAGTGAAGTAAGTCAGAAAGAGAAAAACAAATATCGTATATTAACGCATATATGTGGAACCTAGAAAAATGGTACAGATGAACCGGTTTGCAGGGCAGAAATAGAGACACAGCTGTAGAGAACAAACGTATGGACAACAAGGGGGGAAAGTGGCGGGGGTGGTGGTGGTGGGATGAATTGGGAGATTGGGATTGACATACATACACTAATATGTATAAAATGCATAACTAATAAGAACCTGCTGTATAAAAAAATACAATTAAATTAAAAAAAAAAGTTTAAAAAAATTACTATCTTGGGCTTCCCTGATGGCGCAGTGGTTGAGACTCCGCCTGCCAATGCAGGGGACACAGGTTCGAGCCCTGGTCTGGGAAGATCCCACATGCCGTGGAGTGGCTGGGCCCGTGAGCCATAATTACTGAGCCTGCGCATCTGGAGCCTGTGTTCCGCAACAAGAGAGGCCGTGATAGTAAGAGGCCCGCGCACCGCAATGAAGAGTGGCCCCCGCTTGCCACAACTAGAGAAAGCCCTCGCACAGAAACGAAGACCCAACACAGCCATAAATAAATAAAAATTAAAAAAATAAAAAAGATATCTTATTCCATAATTAAAAAAAAAAATTACTATCTTTATTCCTATATACTACTCCTAAATTAACTTTACAACATTTTAGACAATTATTCAAGTAATCTTTTTTTTGTTATTGAACATCATTTGTTTCCAATATTTTATGTATAATGCAATGAGCTACAAAGTGATCCGTAAATGTTCAGAGAATGGAAAAAAAAAACAAAATGAAGAAAGACCAGGTCTGTACTGATTTCTTTCATGTTCATTTTGTTTATAAACCTGCTTAACATGTTGGTTGAAGTTTATAACTAAACAATGTGTTTACAGCAAACTCCTTTGCATGGGGCATAGAAATCCTCAAATTTGAGTAGAGCACATTACTACTACAATTATTACCCTGACTCTAAACTTAACATTTATCACTCATTATGGAAGAAAAATTAATTTCAAAAAATTATCCATGGCCTCAAATAATCTTTATAATCCCATACCATTTAGAGAGAAGGACAAAGGCTCACATGTGAAAAGGCAAAAAACAACAAAACCCTTACCTCAAGTCCATCCTTAAATGACAGAATCCTACACACATCTGAATTTATTTTTACGTTTTATGCAAATAATTCATTTTTCTAAAACTTTTCTAAATCTCACAAGGTCAATCCTGAGTCTTAAAACTTTTAGATATACAACATACATTTTCTTTATTAACAATGTACTGATTTGGGCTTCCCTGGTGGCGCAGTGGTTAAGAATCCGCCTGCCAATGCAGGGGACACGGGTTCGAGCCCTGGTCCTGGAAGATCCCACATGCCGCAGAGCAACTAAGCCCGTGTGCCACACTACTGAGCCTGTGTTCTAGAGCCCACGAGCCACAACTACTGAGCCCACGTGCCACAACTACTGAAGCCTGCTTGCCTAGAGCCCGTACTCTGCAACAAGAAAAGCCACCACAATGAGAAGCCTGCGCACCGCAACGAAGACCCAACGAAGCCAAAAATAAATAAATAAATAAATTTAAAACAACAACAACAACAAAAAACAATGTACTGATCTGGCCCTATGAGTGAGAACATTTTTTTTTTTTTTTTAATGTAACTGATCAAATACTAGATGGTAACATTAACACAATCCCTTTGTGAAGGTGGTGGAATTACTGGTGATTTTTTCCTCTTTTTTTCCTTCTAGTGTTCTTTACTATTACGGTTTTCAATTCAAGTGTTAAAGAGTTATTGACTGGACCCTCTATTTCTTTATATTTTTAATTAGCTAATAAAATTTACCTCAAAATTAAGAACTCAGCATCTCTGATTTGTTTAGTGATTTAAAAATATAATGCATATTCTCAATGATAAATGACATACACAGTAACAAGACCTATTAAGGGTAATTAATGTGTATCTGGGAAATAAAGCTAGAATCAGAAAAAAAAACTTTAAAAACTTTTTATTATTGCAATTACCTAAACATTTTCCTCTAATATGTTTCCTATTAAACAACTGGGTATAGGCATACATAATCCTTTATAAAAGGGAAAACGAACCAATTTTATATGTATATTAATAATTGAATATTTACTGGTTTAATCAGTTTACAATCATCTCATGCTATCAAAAACACCTTTAATATTCTCCACTTATGGCACTAAGCTTTTCGTCCTCCAGTTTTACGCATTGAACACAATGTTTGTTTAGGTTATCCTTAACTGCTCAAAGGCAAGCCACCACATTCCAGATGATACTGCAGAACATGCTTATACTGAGCCGTGGGATTTACTGCATAATATTCTAATAGAAGATACATGCAGTGTTCTGAAATAAACTATCTAAATACTTTCAACAAGAATACTTTAAGTTTTTCATTTATAAGTTTAAGGAAAAATAACTAAATGGATATTTTATAACCTCTACCAAAGAAAAAAAATCTCATAACCTCTTTATCTTGCCACAAGCACGAAGCTACTTACCATTCATAGCTGTGGGAAACTGAGCCATCATGGTCCTGAATTTTCCTTGCTAGCACTCAGCCATCTACAACATGAAAACATTGTGCCATTAATAACACAACAAGGGCAGATTGCAGCTTAGTGCTTCCGCTAAGGAGTAGGAATGTCTGTCCCCTTCAGCTCACACTTCCAACAAAAAACAATGCAGGGCTTCGGCTGCTGCCGAACACAGAATTTACATTTGGGGAAGGGTAGGAGATTTTGTTGGGTAATGGTGCTGCCTTTAAAATAAAACTATTTAATAGAAAAACAGTCATATTTAATAGCAAATACTTAATAGAGAAACCTTTGGCATGAACC
Source organism: Eschrichtius robustus (assembly GCF_028021215.1). NCBI lineage: Eukaryota > Metazoa > Chordata > Mammalia > Artiodactyla > Eschrichtiidae > Eschrichtius > Eschrichtius robustus. The sequence continues at coordinate 19,047,295 of NC_090838.1, forward strand.
AATTTTGTAGAAATTAACTTGGGAAAGAGGAGGGTTGTTACAACTAGGCTAGAATTTATTTCAAAGAAATCAACTCTATAAATTAATTGCACAATAACATGGAAATCCATAATACTCTTCTTCTTCAAAAAAAATCCCCAAACAAGAAAAATATCCAAAATAAATGTAGCATAGCTGTAATTAAGTTCTACAGGTTTATAAAAATGGACTAAAAGTAACTATTAAAACATGTATGTTGGGCTTCCCTGGTGGCACAGTGGTTAAGAATCCCCCTGCCAGTGCAGGGGACATGGGTTTGAGCCCTGGTGCGGGAAGATCCCACATGCCGCAGTGCGCGGGCTTCTCATTTAAATATTAACATTTTTAGAAGCCTGAGGAAAAATGTTTGCACAAGCCATCTGAACAAAGAAGGCATAAAGAGTTGCATGTCGTGGTGGAAGGTGTCACCAGAGAAGTTGGCTGACTAGCTGCCAAGAAGTGTTACAAGGTACCATATCATAGTGAATGCAGTGTGCTCAAGGAGAAAGATGACTGTACCAGTATGACCACCAAGGTAAGTCACGAAAAAACTGGTATATAAATCCAGTTTGTTCATTTACAACGATAAATTTAATGGCTAAGAGAACAAACAGCAGCTTTTCTTCCTATAAAGCAAACAATCATCTACTAAATTTTGGCCAGATCATTGCGTGGTGAGCAAAGGGATTTAACTGTGATTAAAATGCTTAACGATATCAGGCATCAGCAGTCTGACACATCTACCTACACAACAGGGTAAGCAAGGACTGGGCAGCAGGGATGAGCAAACCCCCAAAATGCTTGGAATGGCACTGCCAGTTTTAGTCTTCTGACTCCCAGCTTTTCTGTATGTTACCATGATATACCACCCTCCCTCTCAAAGTGCACATTCTTTTTTTAAGCTTCACTGCAATGGAACTTTAAACCTTTTACAACACTTAGACTTCACCTGTCACTACACTCTTCTTAGGTAGGAGGAAATTTTACCCATGTACCAGTTAGTTTTCTTCACTCCTTTCTCAAAAGGTAATGTTAACTCCAGGTTTGGAGTTGCTTACTATACAGAAAAATAATACCTAAACTATGGTGGGGTGGTCAAGAACTCCTAGAGGAGGTACTGTGTAGAACTTCAACAGGTGAGTAAGAATTAGTTATAACTATAATGTTAAGAACCTTGTACTTGAACCTGCGGCTGACAAGTTTTAAAAGGTTTTAAGGAGGGACACAGTCATATTTCACTTAAAATAAGACACTCAATTGTGAAGAAAAGGCCAAGACTGCATCGGGGAGATCAGTTAGAATATCTGGCACAGATGAGAATGCTATCTGGCACCTGATCTAGAACAGTGGCCTCAGGAAGAGAGGAGAAGGGATGAACTGGAGAAGCAATGAAGTGTTTAAAGCAGGTGGAACTCAGGGACTCTTTAGACATAAGAGATCATGGAGAAAAAGGAAGCAAAGAGACGACTCCCAGAATGATACTCTGTGAGACTGGGTGAAGCGTGGTGTCACCAGCTAAATAAAGTGAACACAGAAGGAAATTTCATAAATCAAGTTTTGATTACAACTTCCTCAACTATAGAAATTCTACAAACAAGTATAACACTTTTACCTCCCCAATTTTAAATTATTACAAGTAATGTTAAACCAAAATAAGCCAAATCTTGCAAAGAAACTACTGACTTAAGATATGCAGTAGCTAGGACCCCTATTTTATTAGGAGAGAATTTTTTCCCCCAAATTTTATTTTTTTTAATTTATTTTTTTAGGCAAAATATACTTTAATATATCTGAAAATACAGTTAACAATAATTGCTACCATAAGTATAACTTTTAAAAAGATTTCCTTGACTCCTTTTTGTTCTAATCTTCATTCTGCTTGATTAATTTGTAATTGCAAACTATTAACTTTGTACTCTAATATGTTTACTGCATCCACTTTTTTAAAATTAATGTTATTGGAGTATAGTTGCTTTACAATGTTGTGTTAGTTTCTACTGTACAGCAAAGTGAATCAGCTATACGTATACATATGCCCCCTCTTTTTTGGATTTCCTTCCCATTTAGGTCACCACACAGCACTGGATAGAGTTCCCTGAGCTATACAGTAGGTTCTCATTAGTTATCTACTTTATACATAGTATAAACAGTGTATGTATGTCAATCCCAATCTCCCAATTCATCCCACACCCCCCTCCTGAGATTTTTTAAATGTGGGAGAAATCCTCCAAAAGCATTACCTACAATGCATTTTATAACTGCATAAAAGCATGTGCATTTCCAAAGATAGCTTAAAGAAAAAGCACAGGCTTACAAAAGACAAATAAGGAATAGGATCCCACAGTCACAAAGCCTTTATCAGTTAGACCTAGGTCTAAAACTTACAGATCATCTATCTAGAACCTCTAGCTAGTCATCATGTACTCTGTGAATACAACAGAATGCCACGTAACAAATGCTCAATAATCACAGGTATAATCCTGAAATAAAACCAAAGAAATGAATCAAATAATGTGAGGGGCAGGGAGGGCAAATCCTCTTAGGGAAGCTGAAGGTACTGGTATTACAGAATATTCTTCACCTGGTACATGGGATTTAGCCACCCATGCACGCCGGTACCACATTATAACATGTATGTACGTAGGTTACATCTGATTGACTGTGGTAACATCTGAATATGGTAGCATAATTTGTTGGAATCAATAAGCTTCTTTTTTAAACTTTTATATATGCTATATTTAGGAATTTTTAATGCAAAATATTACATTATCTTTGCCCAACTGTATCTGGATTGTTCAGATGACTTTTTAAAAATTTATTTATATATATGTTTGTATGTGTATATATATTTCAGATTATTTTCCATTATAGGTTATTACAAGATATTGAATATAGTTCCCTGTATTATACAGTAAATCCTTGTTGCTTATCTATTTTATGTATAGTAGTTTGTATCTGTTAATCCCATACTCCTAATTTATCCCTCCCCACTCCCTTTCCCCTTTGGTAGCCATAAGTTTGTTTTCTGTCTGAGTCTGTTTCTCTTCAGTATATAGATTCATTTGTATTATTTTTTTAGATTCCACATATAAGTGATATAATATTTGTCTTTCTCTGCCTGACTTACTTCATTTAGTATGATATTCTCTTGGTCCATCCATAGAACCATTAAGCTTTTAAAGTCTACCATTTCATATCTGTTATGTTTATACCAATTCTCTCTGGCCTGTTGTAGAATAATTACTTCACGCTTAACAATTCTAATCTATATTTGCAGAGAAATAATAGTAACTGAAAATTTGAAAAATACAACAGATACATTTGATGTTTTTTAAAAAAATCAACATTTTTACATTATGTAATCATAAAAGTTACTATTTACTAAGTGCTTACTATCAATGCAGTACACTTTATTAATTATCTATCTGTCTTGTTCAATAGTCATTGAGAATCTAAAATATTTCAGGTTCTATACAAGGAGCTTCACACACAGGAGCTTGTAGACTAGTCTAACAGGTGCCAGACAATGCTAGGTACCTTTGATAATACTAATAATCCTCACAATATCCCTGGAGGACAGAGATACTGTACTCATTTCACACTTGAAGAAACTGAACTATTAAATTACTTGCCAAAATTTAGTAAGTGATGAAGCCAGGATGCAATCCTAAACCTGTCTAATTCTAAAGCCCATGAACTTCCCATGGACTTTATCTGCCTTTTCCTCTCTTAAATGGGGATAATAATTAATGCTGAGTGGGTCACAGGTTCCTGAAAGCAGCAGATCGACTTCCTCTTGCTACATTTCTAAGGGAAAGAAACACAAGCCAGAGACGCCCTCCAACACTTAGGTCTACAGCAATCACATACATAAATTAGGGAGTGTTAAATTATTTCTTACCTCTTGGTATAACCCTCTGAGAGGAAGAAAAGGATAATCAGCATCTCCCCAGTTACAGGGCTGATGTCTGTTTCAGGCATGTGTGATTGAAGTCAGCATCCAATAAACACCTCTCTCTACTCCTTAAAGGGGGTAACATGTAATGATCGGCAATCTTGGCAGTTTGCAGTTATCATATAATCTGAACACTGTGCTAATTATCAATGGTTTTAGAATATTTATGTGGAGATTTTCCTGCTCATAAGTGGAGAACAGACATTGTTACCTTTTTAGAAACCAAGAAAATATGTGTGGTAGATAGCAGGCATAAGGCAAAGACCACTGCTTCAATTTAATATAATCCAAATGCAATTTGGAGAATGTGGTAAATATATTCATACTAAGGCAGAGAAAAGTAGAAATGCTTGAATAGGAGTAGGAAATCCTTCTTCTACAAAGGGTCAGTAAGACCCAGAAGGAAAAAAAATTGTAGCCATTATAAATAAAAAGTAGTTCAATTAAGGTTGGATTTGTTTAGAAGCACAGAATCATAAGGAAACAATTACAGTAATTATTTAGTCTAAAACCCTCAATTTTCAAGATGGGAAAACTAAAAGACTTCTATGAGCTCAAATAGCTAGTCAGTAGCAAAACTGGTCCTAGAAACCACATTTCTTATGTCCAATGCTTTGTTTTTAAGTTTCCCAACTGCCTGATTATATCACCTGGGACATTTTCTAGTTCTACAGATTCCCAGGCCCATCACCGGGAGATTGTGACTCAGTAAGTGGGTCATTACATTAATTAGGGCATGAACCTCCTAAAATGGTCTTCCTGCCTTCCACAGAGCTACTACTTTTTTCCACAACATCCACTGATGCCCTTCTACTTAAATTCCCCCACTGATTACAAGTTAAAGCCCAAACTTCTTAGTATGAAATATGGCACCCTTCAAAATCCCACCCCAATCTACTTTACCACACGCATGTCTAGACACTTCCCCTAGATTCAGATGTCCTAACTACACCAACCTTTCCTTGAAGCAGAGAGGTTTTTTTCACTCCCCTATTCCTTTGTAAAGAGCTGTTCCCTCTGTCACGTTCACCACACTTTCTTCTCATTCTTCAACTCCCAACTCAAATGTCACCTCTTCTTTGGAAGACTTCTGTCCTCTCAGGTAGTTAGTCACTATCTCCTAGGTATGCCCATAACACTGTTCATGCCACAATAACTTCATTTATCATACTGTATCCCAATTTCACATGTTGCCTGTTTCACTTGTTCTGGACACAGACCATTTTTATTTACCTCTATGCCTAGTGCCTAAACCAGATCTACTTGCTAAACAAATGAACTGGGCAAATGAATAAGATGGTTGAGATATAGGGGAAAAAAAAAGAAAGCGAGGGAGGCATGGAGAAAGGTAGTATTGAATTGAATACGTATGTAGAAAAGAAACTGGTAAGAAAGCAGAGCAGGCTCCAAACTACTTCCTTGAAATCCTGCAGGCATCGGAGCTGTGGATTTTAAACCAAATTGTTCCTTGCAACATGGCCCTTCTGTAACTTGTTTATTTTTTTTCTTGTAAGTACACTTTTAGAGATAAAGGTTTATTTCCCATTGAATTCTAAAGGCTTTTTATTGGGATGAGGAGAAAGGCTTGGGTTTTTCAATTATACTTTGAATTATGTTGGTTGAATGCTGATTAGTGTAAATAATTTGACTGAAGGTCTGACATTCAAACGCAAGATAATCAAGTTCCTGAAGGCATATCTTGTAAAACTTTCTCCAGTGCCTCCTCCACTTCATGTGCTACATACATAAAAGGCAACTCTCCAAACTTGCTGGTTAGTTTGGAAAAAATGTTCTTTCCCCATCTGATTCCCAAGGAGATCAAGGTCAGTTCCACGAGAGAATGATTAAAGCAAAATACCTACTTCTTTATAGTTCTCGCAGTAATATGAAACTTACAGAGTACATATATTCTCCATACCTGTTCCCCATCTATCTATTCATTCATTTTTTCTTTCATCCACATATTTATTCATCAAACATGAATAGTCACAGAAGTCATGACTAAGCCATTAGTTTTGGCAGTCTGTTGTGAGTAGTGTTCCAGTATGGTGAGCTGGCTGTAAAAGTCAAGTTGAAGTAGATTAGGCAGTAAACGGGAGGTGAAATGTAGGTGACTCAAGACGTATGTTGTTAAGGGAAGGGGAAAAACGGGTGGGAGGAGAGATAAGAGGCTTTAGGAAAGAGGAAAGATTATAAGGGTTTACTTTTTAGATGGGAGAACAAAACTACTTTTAGAGGAAGAGGGAGAGATTTAATTTTGAAAAGGGAAAAGGAAAGGAGGTTACCTAACAAAAGTCTGGGTCCAGAGAAAGTGGAAGTTGACAGCTCTAGAGTATAAAGTTAGACTCTGGGACAGAACAAAAGACAGGAAAAGTGGTAAGGATGAATATATGTAAGTTTGGAAGCAGAGGAAAAAGAAGTTGAGAAAATGAGAAAGTAAAGCTTTTCTTTGGGCCCAGACAGGAGTTCAAAGGGACAATAGTCCCAGGCCCCCAGGTGCCTAAACACAAATTTCTGTCTACAGGCCAAAAAAGAGAGGGTCACATGCAAATCAGTTCCCATGAATCAACCAGACATGTGCATTTCAAATTAGCTCATGCCTTATACATCAAAACATTTGTTAAATGAATGAATGTGGGGAAAAAATTTCTAGGCAGAGGTAATAGTACATGCAAAAGCAGAGGGAAGAGTGTGGTCTGGGAAAATAGGCGGCAGCTTATTCATATGAAATACTGAAGAGCTAACAACAATGCAAGGAACTGTAACAATAGCTGTAAAAATAAGTATTGCATCAATACTTAGCTAATACGAACCATAGAAATGATCCCTGAACGTATAGTCTTAATACCTAGCTAAAACAAATGTAAATCAGCACAACCTTTCTGGAAAGGAATTTGGAAACATATTTATAGGCTGCCTTATTACAAAAAGAATTAAAGCCCCCACAAAAATACAAAACACATTTAAGTAACTGAAGTAATATAGAAAATAAATGATCACTGTACTTCAAACTTTTGCATATGTTTGACATTTTTCATAATAAAAGTTGAAAAAGAAAACCAGCTTTTGACCTTCATGCATCTGACTTGACCACTGGCTCTCCTCCTTCACTGCTGTCCCCTACAATCACCAGAGTAATTCCTTGACTGCTTTAACACCTAGCTCACTATCTACTCTCCAGCATTATTCCCAAAATAATTCTTGGTGATGTCAATATTCACACAGATGATCCTGCCCATATCTTGGCCTCTAAGTCTTTGACCTCCTTTGTTCCAAAAATCTTACCCTCCATCTTATCTTAGCCATCTACTCCCAGGTCACACCCTAGGCCTTGTTATTACCAATAACTGTACTCTTCTGTAATCCATTTCAAGTCTGCCATGCCCCTTTCACCAGCACCATCTCAACAGCCCCATCTCTCCACTTTCCTAACTCCAACAATTCTTTAACCCTACCTGGACCTACAAACTATTGGTCTTATCAACTTTTCACTGTCCCTCAATCTTCCTTATATCCTCACACCCTTCCTGATGTCCCAACGTCCCTCCTTACCCAAATTAAATATCACAGTCCACCATTATAAGCAGTTAGTTGTATACACCCTCAACTTCACTTTCCTCTCTCGCTACATACTACAGATCTGGCAAAATCTCAGTCTTTTCTAAATCCAACTCTCTAGTTATTCCATGACTATATAAATGAAGTTGCTGACTGGTCTCACTTTAGATTCCTGAGCACTAACTCAAGTGGACCCTACGTCCTGCCTGACAAGTCCACATTTCCCTAGTCCATTTGCTTTCCCACTCGCTTAGATGACTATTTCACACTTCGCTCTTTCAGTCTCCCAGACTTGTAACATGTTACAAATACTTTTTATCCAGTTTGTTGTTGTACCAACTTTGTTATACCTTTTTGGCAATCTTTTCCTTTATGACTACTGAGTATGCTATCATGCTAAGAAAGGTCTGTCTCACATCAGAAAATTGCCTAAATTTTCTTCTAGTACCTGTATATTTTTCAAAACTTATATATTTGATCTGGATTTTTATTTTAGAACGGAAAGACAGATATGAGTCTAAATCATTTTCTCCACTCTTGCACCACTAGTGATATCTATCACTTTTTCTGAGACCATTTATGAAATAATTTAGCTTTTCCTAATTGATCTAAAATGCATCTCTTTTCTTATACACTAAGTTTACTCACAGCCTATATTTCTGTTCTGAGGGTCTTCCTGTGTACTCCTATCTCAGGGTTCTAATTACCATAGTGTTCGAATATGCAAATCCTTCTCTACTCACTATCCTATTTTTTCATAATTTTTGACGCTATTCTCAGATGCGTATTTTTGCATCCTTCAGTAGATCCCTCCTCCTATCTCATTTATTTCTAGGTACTTTATGGTTATAGCAAAAATGACATACTAGCTTTATATATTTTTGGTATACAAGAAACATATTCATTTTGGTAAATTTATATTGCACTGAATACGTCTGGTTCATTTGCCTGCTTGGTCCATGGTTGTTTATCTCATGACAAAAACATCAGCCAAATTCCAATAGGAGAGCATACTACAATATACCTAACCAGTACCCCTCAAAACTGTCAAAGTCATCAGAAACAAGTAAAGTCTGAGTAACAGTCACAACCAAGAGGAGCCTAAGGAGCCAGGACAATTAAATGTACTGTGGTATGGGGTCCTGGCACACAAAAAGGACATTAGGTAAAAACTAAGGAAAAGTAAATAAAGCATGGACTTCAGTTAATAATAATGTACCAATATTGGTTCATTAATTGTAACAAATGTACTGTACTAATGTAAGTTATCAATAACGAGTAGAAGGGTATATGGGAAACTCTGTACTATCTGCTCAATTTTTCTGTAAATTTTAAACTGTCCAAAAAAAAAAAGTATTTCAATTTTTTAAAGAAGGCAAATACCACAGAAGTAGAAGGTTTAAGGTAAAATATGTGCCTTTAAATTTGGCAACATTCACCCAAAACAAAATACCCACTTGGCCCATTTATAAGAACTTATCTTAAGAAAATAATCCAAAGGAGGAAAATAGAATGCAAAGATGCATATCACAGTGTCATCAACAGTAGAAAAAAATACAAATAAGGTAATTTATCTAACAGAGAAAGGAAAAAGAAAATAAAGTTATATTAACTTAGAATAATATGCATCTATTTACAAATGATAATTTCAAGGCCACAGTAGATAGGTAATATTTATGATACAATGTCTTTCTAAAAAATACAAAATTCCAGAATAGGATACAAATATTCAAAATTGTTAGCACATGTCAAGAATTAGAAGAAAACCTCTTGAGGAAAATGTATAATAAATGTTTATTATACATTCACTAAATAATAATATTCATAACAGTTTTATTTATAATAGCAAAAAACTTGAAACAACCTAAACATCTGAGAACAGGAGTATGGTTAATAAATCATAGACAAAAATCTACACTATGATTACAACTACGTAAAAATTATGTATGGGTGTGTGTGCGTGTGTATAAACAGTTCAAACTCTAGCACCTACCTCCTCTTCCTGGAGGTTGGTGAGTGGGGCTGAAAATTCCCACCCTCTAATCCTCTAGGTCTCTCTGGTTGTCCCTCTCAGTCACCTCATTAACATAAGCTCATGTATGATGGAAAGCAGCTTTCCTATCACTCAGGGAATTCCAAAGGTTTTAGGAGCTCTGTGCCAGGAATCAGGGACAAAGACCAAATATATTGGTATTACACTACATCATCTTTTAACCCTGTAGCCAATATCAATCACCCAGAGCCTCTCCCTTGTCAATTTCTTAGTCTATTTTAAACAATATTAAGTAACAAGTCTGTTTTACCAAAAACATTTAACTGAAATCACCAATCTCATCTCAAATCCAACCATGCTACATCCAGTGCTAAAACAGGAAAAGTATACTCCACACACACCGTACTGCAGAGGCCTAAAGAGACTGAATCCAAACTGATGCCACACCAGAGCAGGGCCCACATGGGAGAGCTTCTACCGGTTACTGGTAAATTCCAATCTCCACCAAAACAGAAACAGAACAAGAGAGTAAAGGAAAGAAAAACTAGTGGCCAATGGATAGAAAAGCATTCATACATTTTCTTACTCTGGCACGCCAATTAACTCTTTTTTTAAATATCAATACATTTCAAGTAAAGCATGCAATCACTGCAGCAAAAATAACACTCTTAAATAGAACATCCCAATCATTCAAGAAAGTGAATATAAAATAATAAATATGCAATGAGGACTTTAAAGGCAAACTCCAAGTTCTGACAGGGACAAAAATTACCAGGAAAGAATAAAATAGAGATATTCTAACATGGAATGAGTCACACTTTAAAAAAAAGTGTATCCAGAAAACATCTATCACTGAACAGCAACACCTAACCAAAGTAAGGTCTCACTTTCCCCAAATACTTCAAATCACAAATTTACAAATTCTCTTCACCCATCTGAATTCTTTAATTTTGAGGGGTCATGGACTTTTTTTTTTTTTTTAAAGAAATTCGGCAAACCCAGTTTCTCTTGGAAAAACACAAATGCACAAAATGTGGCATACAATTTCAAAGGTTTCAGGCTTCCAAAGCCAATCTGTGGACTTTCAGAGATTCATGTATTCCATAGTTAAGACCCTTAATTAAATGTACACTAATACCCATTTAAAAAATTTATTAGAGTGGGATATCAGAGTGGAAAAGAATCTGTCCAATTATGTAGTCCATTCATTCTCAAACTATTCTAACCATGGCCCACCTAAGTGGAACAAGAGATCCAACCTACTCACTTGCTCCTATATTCCAGTAGAAAAATAACTTTATGATGGAGAAATTATAGCAATGAAACAGTTACACAAGAGCAAAATGGTCAACAAAATTAAATCTAACATTCTTTAATTACAGTTAATTCAAGAGTAGCAGAAACAGGAACCAAATCAAACTCAAGACAATCCAATGATGCACTAAAAATAGTATCCATCAGTGTGGGCGTGCATAGTAGGAATTTTTCAATTCAATTCAGTGCTGCCAAAGTTTTGTAGAGTTAACAGATTTCTTAGAAGAAAACTAAGAACCCTCAGGAAGCTCTAGAAATTGGCTAGTTTTAGTTTATGAACACTAAATTTCAGTAATCCTTAATAACTCAGATTATAAGTAGCCTATAGGAATACATAAAAATCAAAGACTATGGAAACGGAATAACAATAGCCCCCAAGAATTGAGGAAATGACTTGCATTTTAGTTTCATTCATCAGAAAAAGCCTTCTGACCTAGCATATGTCTTGAACTTATCTGGGAAGCAGCAATAGAATCCAATAATTTTCAACCACTGTGATTCTGTGATTCTGCTCACCAACAGTATAAAATCTAATCTCCTACTAAATTGGATCCCTCATACCTTTCCGGTGAGAATGTAAAATGATTTAGCTGCTTTCAAAAACAATTTAGCAGTTCCTCAAAATGTTAAACATAGGTTACCATAAAACTCAGCAATTCCACCCCTAGGTATGAACTCAGGAGAAATGAAAACATAAACCTATGTCCATACAAAAACTTGTACACGAGGGGCTTCCCTGGTGGCGCAGTGGTTGAGAATCTGCCTGCCAATGCAGGGGACACAGGTTTGAGCCCTGGTGTGGGAAGATCCCACATGCCGCGGAGCGTCTAGGCCCGTGCGCCACAACTACTGAGCCTACGCGTCTGGAGCCTGTGCTCCGCAACAAGAGAGGCTGCGACAGTGAGAGGCCCGCGCACCGCGATGAAGAGTGGCCCCCACTTGCCGCCAACTGGAGAAAGCCCTCGCACAGAAACGAAGACCCAACACAGCCATAAATAAATAAATAAATACATAAACACATAAATAAATAAATAAAAACTTGTACACGAATGCTCACAGCAGCATTATTTATAATAGCCAAAAGTGGGAACAACCCAAATGTCCATCAACTGATGAATGGATAAACAAATGTGGTATACCCACACAATGGAACCTTTGGCCGTAAAAAGGAACTAATTACTGATACATGCTACAACATGGATGCACTTTAAAAACATTACGGTAAGTGAAAGAAGCTAGTCACAAAAGACCACATATTCTATGTTCTCATTTATATGAGGTGTCCAGAATAGGCAAATTCATAGAGACAGAAAGTAGATTAGTGGTTCCCTAGAGCTTGGGGTATTGGAGGGAAATGGAGAGAGGTTGCTAATAGGTATAGGGGGTTCTTTTGGATGATGAAAATGTTCTAAAATTTGTGATGATGCTTGTGCAATTCTGTGACTCTAATAAAAACCACAGAGCTGTAAACTTAAAAAGGGTGAATTTTATGGTTTATGAATTATATCTCGATAAAGCTGATTTTTTTAAAAAAAATCTAATTTCCTTCACATGGCATACAAGGTGTTTTAGGGTTTATCTTCTGCCTACTTTTCCACTCTTGGAATACCTTCCCCCTCCACCTCTGCCCCATCTTATTCCTATTCCCCCCTCTCTGAATCTGTGTAACTACCTACCTTCTCAGTGACACTTCCACTTACAAAAGCTTTCTTTGCCACATTCTCATTTTATCTTGTATATATCTCCATTAAACTACATACCAACTAGTAATGTAACCTTTGTTTTCATTCCTGCCCACCTCTATTAGACTGTGAGTTCCTGTGAACATCGCTTCATCTTCATATACCTAGTGCTCAGCAGTCAGCCACATGGTAGGTACTAAAATATCCTTTAATAAACACAAATGCTTTGACTCTGAGAGATTAGCATCCTTTCAACTGCACTGAGGACAAGCAAGTTGACAGTCTGGAACTTGAACTTTGAAAGCAGATCAACCAACTGAGTTCTAATCCCAGTGTAGTTACTTCTTAGTTTAGTAGACTTCCACATGACATAGCTTCAATTTCCTAACCTATAAATGTGGATAATGCCAGGCTGTTTTAAGCCTCAGCTATCATGTCTGTAAAGCATCTGGCACACACAAGGTGATCATAAATGATGGCTATTACTACTATTATTTCAACATGATTTTCAACTATAATACAGTCAGCCCCCTACATATGAACCTTCAAGTTGCAAACTTTCAGATACGAACATGTGTTCGCATGTCCAATCACGTTAGTTCACATGTCGGGTGTACACTGTCACGTGCATGCATCCTCTACAAGTGGTTGTGCTTTTGCGTACTCTACTGTACAGTACTGTATAGAGTTCAGTAGTACAGTATCTTTATTTCAAGCCCAGCATGTCCGGAAGAAAGCGTAAAAGCAGCACTGACAGAGCTGGTACTGCTAAGAAACGCCAAGCGATAACGATGGAAACAAAAGTGAAAATAATTGAGAGAGTGGAGCGACAAGAGGAAGAAGAAGTGACTGAAGAACCGAAGAGATTCATGACACAGGAAATGGCAAGGGGATTTTCTTTATTTGAGGAGGCACTGTTAGTTTTTGATGCACAGGACCTGAACGTAGAATCGTACACAAAGGTTGCAGCAGCAGTTCAGAATGCAATCCAGTGCTACCGTGTCATCTATGACGAGAAAAAAAGAGCTACTACCCAAACATCACTGGATCGTTTTTTTCAAGAGGGTAGACAGAACTGAATCCAGCAAGGAACCAGAACCTGTGCCATCAACGTCAGGCATGGGTGAAATTGCAACTTTCCCTCCTTCTCCTATTGCTGACGATCCTTCAGCTCTACCATCTCCCACCTCCTCTTCCCTTGTCCAGTCAGTAACTCTTCTTGCCTGTTCACTTGATGCCAGCCCCTGTATGCCAGCTGCTGTATTGTACTACTGTATTTGTCAAGGTACTGTACTGTAACATTAAACATGTTTTCTTCATTTTTTGTTTGTTTTTTTATGTATTATTTGTGTGAAAAGTATTATAAACCTATTACAGTTCAGTAATATACAGCCAATTGTGTTAGTCTGGTACCTAGGCTAATTTTGTTGGACTTAGGAACAAATTGGACTTACGAACACGCTCTCAGAACAGAGTTTGTTCGTATGTGGGGGATTTACTGTAGTTGGCTTGATTTCACTGAATTGGTATAACAAACCACAGTTGTACCAATTACTAATAAAAAGGACATGTTTTTCTTACAAATATTGATTATATTTGAGTAAAAGGTGATCACTATTTCTACCGAGAGGCTTAGCACCCCAAATACACAAAGCATGTTGAGACTCAAAAGCTTCAAAAAGAGAACTGTTCTATACAAACTTAGTTCTTAGTTCTAGTTCTTCAACTTAGCATCTTCAGTTTAAGACGTCTGAATATAAATTGTAAGTTTGGACTTTTATAAATGTTAAGTTTAGCCCACAAAGAATCAACCAATAAACAGGGCAAAAAAAGAACTGGAATGGTAAACTAATACTGAAGTAGCTAGCACTCCAATTATATCAAAGATTTAAATTAAACCAATTTTAGAAGAATTAGTCAACAACTCTGAACAAGACAATTCACCCACACGAAGGGGGAAAATACATCTAAGAATAGCTTGTGACTCAGCCTGCACTGCTGTAAGGGGAGGGTTGGGGGAGCTGGCTATTTTGTCTATTCTCTTCTGTCTCATATCAGGACTAAATATTAAAGCAAAACTATTTACTTGAATGAGAAGTATAGAGGGAAAATATTCAGGTAGATTCTTCACCTTCAAGTAAAATATCACCTCTTTGAAACAAAGATAACTTTCTAAGTTTTGAAGCCATGCAAGAAAACACAAAGGAGATAGCAAAAATTCATTTATATAAGTATTTTAAACTTCTGTTGAAAACAAAATTAAAAGATATACAATTGGAAAAAAATCACAACAAATATGACAGCCATTATTTTTAATATACAGAGAACTACTAAAATAATGAAAACAAATAAAAGACAATTTTCCAAAGAGGAAATAAAACTGGCTAATAAATGTTAACATCACTAATAATCAAGAAAATACAAATGAAGTTTTCTTTTGTTTCTCCTTATAAACTTATTTAAAAAAAAACACAACAGTAGACACTAGACAGTAGTCAGGGCTAGCAAACGTGAGAAGAGATGAGTACTACAGACATACTCATGGGGGTGCAAACTGGTAGAGCTATTCAGAAGGCAGTGTGAAAATATACAGCAAGAATCCTAACAACGTTCTTATCCTGTAAGTCAATAATTTCACTTCTGGAAATCTGTCATAAGGAAATAATAATAAATGTGGGAAAGACTTCACTTACAATGACACTCACTGCAGTTATTATTAGTTACTACACAAAAAAATTAGAAATAATATGAGCATCCAATAATGGGAGAACACACTGAGCCAAGTATTATGCTGCCACTTAAATTCATAATGATATGTAAATTATATCTCAATAACCTATTTTTTAAAAAACAATTTCAGCTAGACCATGTAATAACCTGGCAACTGGTTATGCTCTTACAATTTATGATATACTATAAATGTGTATTTATCATTATTAAAAATAACAGCGGCTAACAATCACTGAATACTTAGCAAATACCAAGCCTGACACTCAGGTCTTTACTTGTCACTGTTATCTCATTATCATTGATATCATCATTATCAGGGCCATCCTAGAAGTCTGAGGCCCAGGGCCACTTACCCACTGTGAGGCTAGCCCAAGATAAATCACACTTTAAAGGAGGTCTCAGTGTAAACATTTTCATAGGCCCCTTGAGAATATTAAAAAAATAGTTTGAAGTTAAATTTTAATTATTTCAGAAAAGAAAGGTACAGTACCCCTGACCCACCCCCCTCCCTGCAAGCACAGCCCAGAGCAGCCCTAGCTGACCTAACCAAAAGACAGGTCTGATTATCATTGTTACATTTACTGAAAAGTCATTATGAGATGGTCACACTAAACATACATTATCTCTTCATCCTCATAACAACTCTAGGGATAAATATTATTATGAAATCTCCACTTTTTAAAGAAAAGAAAACTGAGGCTTAGGGAGATTGTTACACTCACAAAGCTAATGAAAGGCTAAGTTGGAACTAAAACCCCAGACAGCACAAGCCATGTTCCTAACTACAGTGTTGTACTGTAAAACATGTACGAAAATATATATGTAAAAACAAAGAGAAAAGAGAGGGTGGATGGGAGATACCAAAATATGGTTGTCATTGGTTGCTGGACTTGGAATAACTTTTTTCTCCTACTTTTTTTCCCTCTATTTTACAAAGTTTCTTCAATCAGCATGCATTATTTTCATCATGAAAAATAGTTTCAGTTACATGATGAGACATAAAGAAGAAATGAATTTGAAAAAATATCAAATTAAATGACAAATAAATTACGTTGTTAATATATAAAGTGCTCACTTGTTATTCTTCTAGATCAGCAGTCAGTATACCTCAAGATTAGGCTAGTGGAACAAGAGAATGTCCCTTAGTCTCTTATCAAAGCTAGAAGAACAGAAACGTAATGAACGCTGGAGAAAAAAGGAGTTGAGATCTTATCCACTGCGCTGACAGCCAGGGAAAGGTGTGCAGGAACCCAAGTCTCCAAAGACAAAAGCTGCAGGGTTCCTTCTCTCCCCAAGCCCAAGGCTTCTACTTCTGGCAAAGGCTGCCAGTGGGCCTACCCCACCAAGTCACCAAACTTCCCTGGGCATTTCAAGATCTTACTAAGTTTACACCAGGACCCTCCAACTTCCCCTGTCCCCTCACACTGAAAAAAGGGGGAAGTCAGAAGAGAAACTGAACCCTGTTTCATAGCAGAAGAAATCTAGAAGGAAGATTTAAATATTCTGAACACTAGACCAGGTATGCTGGGTGAAAGAAGAACTTATTTCATCAGGCTTTCCCAGAGGCAAGGTTGATAATCCTCAAAATCACTCTAAATAACTTTCGGTTCCCAGAATGGGGAATTTCCACATCTGTTTTCACTCAGTTTTAGTCTCTGGGCCCTCCCCCTCTCCCTCCTTCCCCACTGGCCTTCAAAGCACAGTTCCAAGGTTACTTCCTCAGTGTAAGTTTCTCTATTTTACATACTGGGAAGGTTGATTTCCTTCTTGATATCACCAACATCATCATGAGCACCTTTAATTCAAATCAACAAATCTTTACGGAGTCATCAGAGGTATAGCACCTGTATAAGATGTGTAAGCGCAGGGAATACACAAGAGGAATAAGACCAAAATTGAGTACTGCATGTTAAGTGCTATAGGTATAAAGAAAAGACAGAAGATGGGCACCTAACTTTGCCTTAAGAGTAGAAAGTTGTTAGATGAGTAATCCCAGAGGAAATGACTCCTAAACTGAGTAATGAAGAACTAAACAATAGGTATCACGCAGTAGGCTAGGAAGAGAAAACAGATTTTTAGGAATTGGGAACAGAAATGGTCAAGGACACAGAAGAAAAAACTGTTTGAAAATTTAAAAGATAATGTCAGAGGACTTTGTAAATGGAGCTAATAATAGCACCTACATCACAGGGGTGTTGTAAAAATTAAATGAGTTGATAAATATAACGAATTAGAATAGTGCTACACATGGGGATTACTACATAAATGTTAGCTATTATCATTATCATTGATAAGAATCAATTTACAAAACTAAGGAACAAACTTGGAAAAAAATTTACACCTATAAGCAAGAGTTAATATTCTTAATATATAAAGAATTCTTAGAAATAACCAAGAGATGAACATGCCAAAGAAGTGAGAAAAGGGCAAAGACAAATATTTCTCAAAGAAAAAAAAAATTTAAGTATAACCTTATTAATATTCAGAGAAAAAAAAATTAAAACAAGGGTCTCTATCAAATTATTAAAGAAAAAAAAGCCAGTGTTTCTGAGGATGTGGGGAATAGGACTAATTACATCTGGTAGGAGAACACTTTGGTACTGACAAGTTTTTCTAGAAGACAACTTGGCAATACATTTACATGGGCCTTAGGAAGTGTCCATACCTTTTGATCCAATACCACTGCAACTACTAGAAATTTATTCTAAGGAAATAATCATAGACGTAAACACAGATATGGTTACAAGGATGTTAACTGTGGCACAATTTAAAATAACAACAACAAAAAAACTATAAACTACCTTAATGTTAGAGAACCAATATGAGACAATGATATGAGCACAGTACATAGAGTCAGACTAAGTTCATAATGTATGGCTGCCACTTATTGGCTGTGGGATCTTGGGAAAATTACTAAACCTGTCCTTGCTCAATTTTCTCAGCTGTAAAATAAATAATAAAAGAACAGCTCTGATAGAGAGGTTAAAGACTAAATGGGCAAAAATATGTAAAGTGACTCAAAAGTATTGATAACCAGGATATAGTAAATGCACAATAAATGTTAGACATTATTAACATACTGTAGTAGCAAGGCAATATTATTAAGCCAATAAAAATTATATTGTAGACAAATATATAATAAAGTAGAACCATAGTTTTTGATAAATGCTAGTAAGCTAAAAACCAGATTATATAAGTAGAGTATATAATTCCATTTTTCCCAAAGAAAAATTTCTAGAAGGAGATCTACTAAAATATTAACACTGAACATTTCTCCAGGTAATATGAATTAGGGACTATTATTTTCTACTTTCAACTTCCCTGTAGCTTTCCAGTTTTACACAAGGAACATTATATTACTCATCACAATAAAAATGGTACAAACAAAAAGTTTATAGAATTTAAAAACAAACACAACATAGCACTTTTAGAAAAAACCAAATTAAGGTATCTATTCTAAACTATTTGATAAATCTCTGCTCTAGGTTCATGTTGTGCCTGAGGTTTTTTGTTTTTTGTTTTCTGGCTTAAGTTACTAGAAAACAGAAATATTAAGAGATCTGCTGGGTCCAAACCAAATAGTAAATGATAAACATTTCTGTTAAATACAATGACCTGAAATACTATTAAATTTACTCATAAAATGTGTACAATAATCCTTCCCCAATCTTGAATTCCTTAATAATTTTGAATGAGGCCAATTTACTTCTCTCAATTCACCCTCACCCACCTACCCACACATTCCCTAGCCTCATTTCCTACCTTACTTTTCTCCATGGCACTTAACAAATTCTAACTCCTAGACATTTTGTCTCTGCTCCCCCTTCTTGAATACAAGTAGCACAAGGGCAAGGTTTTTGTGTATTTTTTTCACTGTTTATATTCTCAGTGGTTGGGCCAGTTCCTGGCATGCAGACACTCATTATTTGCTAAGAGAAAGAATTAATTCAATACCAAGAACTACAAGTGATTTCTGTTGGGTTTAACTTTTTAAAGAGGAAAGACAGTGTTTGAGAAAAAAGAAAAGAAAGTTAAAGCAGGTGGCAGAAAAGGTGGAAAGAGGGGCTTTTTTTTTTTCATTGAAGCCCCTGGAAAGACAAAGATGGGGTAAAGTCAACCTAATGAGGAAAGCAATAGCAAAGATGGATTTAAGAGAGAGCTGCAGCATGTACTTTTTCAAAATGGGATTACCACCAGGTTATAAAGACTATAAAACCCAGGTATTGAAAAGCAGTGTTCAGAAAGTTTTGGGTTATCTGTCTCTAACCTAAATGGCTCTTTCCATCTCAATCATCCAAGTGACTTAGCTTTCCAGGACCCAGTGGAACCCTGGATCCTGGATGTAGGAGCTAGTATGCTGGAAGAAGAAGGCAAAAACTCCAATCAGAATCATGGAATGAAGACCAGACACCAGAATAAAGGAAAGGTTAGTGAGGGAAAGCCTTCCAATACAGGTTGTCTAAGCATTTCACTGGAATTTTAGCAGAGGGAAAGCCTAAAATGTTTCTAGTGAGGAGAACAGAGTAAGGGAAATTAAATCTCAAGTCTTAACCATGACTTCTCCTCTACAATTCCGGTTTTTAGGGCTTACCACAAAGTTAGAGAATGAATGCTACACAAGTGTTCCCAGCCTGCATCATTCTCAGCAAACTTCATTAATCCTGAAGTTCTCACTTATATTCACCAAAAAGTATCTCATACTTACTAAAATTAAAGTCACCTAATGTTACATAAACTGAGAAATGTATTAACTTGACCTACTTAATTCTTTTATTTAAGCAGTCATTCTTAAGTGTGAAGGAGGAGTGGTAGGGGGGTGAAGAAAGTGTCCAAATACGTATTTTAAGCAAAAATGAAACAATAAAGCAACAGTTATCAGTGTCCTCCTAACTGTCGGAGCAAACCCTGCTGGGTCCTTATCTGTGTGGACTCTGCAGTTTCACACTGCCACCGTCCTTGATCATTCTTTCCCATTATCAACCTCACACTAGCCAAGCACTCCTCACACTGAAAAGTAGAAGTTATTTAAGCATATGGATTCAAAGACTTTGAAGTAATAATCCAAAGCTGTTGTTTCTTTTGCAGATATACAACATTTTCTTCTTTCAGGCTATGTTTCCCCATCTCTCCCCCAACCCCAAATTAAGGGGACTAAAAGGGCAGATTCTTTGTTGGGAGGTGGGATTGTGGCTAAATTCTACTCTATTTTCCAGCCTTCTTTTAGGAATGTTTTGATGGTAAGATTAAAAATTAAGGGCTAATCATCATCAAAAAATCTACAAACAATAAATGCTGGAGAGGGTGTGGAGAAAAGGGAACCCTCTTGCACTCTTGGTGGGAATGTAAATTGATACAGCCACTATGGAGAACAGTATGGAGATTCCTTAAAAGACTAAAAATAGGGGCTTCCCTGGTGGCGCAGTGGTTGAGAGTCTGCCTGCCGGTGCAGGGTACACGGGTTCGAGCCCTGGTGTGGGAATATCCCACATGCCGCGGAGCAACTAGGCCCGTGAGCCACAATTACTGAGCCTGCGCGTCTGGAGCCTGTGCTCCGCAACAAGAGAGGCCGCGATAATGAGAGGCCCGCGCACCGCAATGAAGAGTGGACCCCACTTGCCGCAACTGGAGAAAGCCCTCGCACAGAAACGAAGACCCAACGCAGCCATAAATTTAAAAAAAAGACTAAAAATAGAACTACCATACGACCCAGCAATCCCACTACTGGGCATATACCCTGAGAAAACCATAATTCAAAAAGATACATGTACCACAATGTTCACTGCAGCTCTATTTACAATAGCCAGGACATGGAAGCAACCTAAATATCCATCGACAGATGAATGGATAAAGAAAATGTGGCACATATATACAATGGAATATTACTCAGCCATAAAAAGAAATGAACTTGAGTTATTTGTAATGAGGTGGATGGACCTAGAGACTGTCATACAGAGTGAAGTAAGTCAGAAAGAGAAAAACAAATACCATATGCTAACACATATATATGAAATCTAAAAAAAAGCAAACAAAAAAATGGTTCTGAAGAACCTAGGGGCAGAACAGGAATAAAGACGCAGACGTAGAGAATGGACTTGAGGACTCGGGGAAGGGAAAGGGGAAGCTGGGACGAAGTGAGAGAGTGGCATGGACATAGATATACTATATACACTACCAAATGTAAAACAGATAGCTAGTAGGAAGCAGCCACATAGCACAGGGAGATCAGCTCTGCGCTTTGTGACCACCTAGAGGGGTGGGAGGGAGACGCAAGAGGGAGGAGATATGGGGATATATGTATATGTATAGCTGATTCACTTTGTTATAAAGCAGAAACTAACACACCATTGTAAAGCAATTATACTCCAATAAAGATGTTAAAAAAAAAATTAAGGCCTAAAAAGCTAATTTCTTTTCCAGTACTAGGTTAAAAAATTTTTTTTAATAAATAAAAAATAAAAAGGAGACTAAGTTTAGTTTTGAAATTTCTCATCGACGTACGTTGGAATAATAACAGGTAACATTTATTAAGCACTTATACTAAGCAGAAGTCACTGTACTAAGCACTTTATATTATATACAACAGCACTATGAGTTGGTAATGTTACTTCCCCCATTTTACAGATAAGGAAACAGAAGCTTAGAAAATTAAAATAAGTTGCTCAAGGTTGCTATTTAGTGTTGGAGTTGGGAGCAGGAGGCTTAACTTGAAAGCCTGTACTCTTATCTACCACAGTTAAGATAAAAATAAATAAAATTTTCATTGAAACACATAAAATGAATATGTATTAGTGAAGAAAAGGATCTAGAAAACATGAAACTGTTGCTTAAGTAAAACAAGTTAAATGTCTGCCATCTGGTATTAGATCCCTAAATGTCTACCATAACCACTGCTAAATAGCTTCACAAACAAATAAATCATTCAGTGTCCTGATATAGCTGCGAAATTAATTTTTAAGTGAATCTCTCAAAATAATACATTTGCAAATGAAATGTGCTGCCCTCTTAGAGTTGTAAAAATACATTATCTCTTGATGTATTCACTGCCCTACTTCTATTTCTGCTCAGTTTCCTCCCCCCTCCCCCACTTCCTCTCTGCCTTCAGATCCTTTAAGGCCCGTTCAGTTCCTCCTTCTCAACAATACCTACATGCACACTCTACTCAATAGGACTCTAACATTAGTCACTGCGCTCTGTAGTTAAAGGATGATAAAAAGTCAGGAATGAACTCAAGTAAAAGATACAGCGTTTCTGATGCATCTTCATCTTTAGAACTATTTTACAGAACTAATCCTAAATATGATTTTTCTGCTTCACACTTGGAATCCACCTTTAACAATTAACACACACAAAAAAACTGCCATTTTTTAGCTTTTCTTCATAAATAGTTATTCCATACATTTTTCCATAAATAAGGTATTGAAAAGCTCAGAATATAAAAAAGAAAAACAAGCAAATGCACTGCTGTATGGTAATAAAATACCACATTTTGAGAAATGTAATTAGTTTATTTTGAATCATTCCTGGAACTTGTTAATATAAATGCTTTACAAGTAAATATAGTATATAAAAATGCTAGTTACTTATTGATGGAATAATATGTACTTTCATTCATCTACTCAACAAATATTTATTGAATGCCCAAATAACCTTTTGTTTTTGTTTTAATTTCTGAACCAAGATGAGTGTACCAGATAAGGGAACAGGTGCTGAAGTTAGAAGGATCCTGGTTTGCAACCTGGCTCCTGTACTTAATAGCTCAGTGACCTAGAGCAGCTCAGTTAACCTAGAGTAGTCAGTTAACCTTCAGGTTAACATTTCATTTATCTATTTGATGGGAGGGAAAGAACTACTCATAGGGTCTTTGTGAGCTTCAAATGATTATATAGCACAGCACAGGGCCTGGCAGGCAGTAAGTGCTCAATAAATGACAAGAATGGTAAATACATTTTAATACTGAGGAAAGTAGCTGAGAAGGGAGATGACCAATAATGGTCTTTTTGTCTTAACTAGAAAGAAATTTGTGAAACTCTGTATTAAAGATACAATAAAATAAAAATCTTAGGGTTATGTAAGAAAATTTCCACTTTAAAAAAGAGATATGTTAAGTATATAGAGTGAAAAAACTAAAAAATAAAGATAAGGCAGAAAGAAAGAAATGGGTAAAGAAGATCTTGAAAGCTGCTGAGTTTGGGTGACGGATGTATAGAGGTTCCTTTTACTATACTGATTTTGTGAAAATACAAAAACTTTTTAAACCATAATTCCAATCCCAGCACATGCCTAACACATTTCCTCATATTCAGGAGAGATCAGGATTTTACCCTTGAGATGTGCTGAACTAACAAGAGTACCTCCCTGCTCAATAATTCAGTACAGGTCAAGTTTTCTCAGACAATTCTACCTTTCGTTATAAAGGTAAACAAAAGGAACAATTACGTGCATTAAAGTATAAAATGCAAGCTTTTCTGAGGCTCATTAACACTGCACTAAAACAGCAGCCATGAACATTTTTTCCATGTCCTCCAAAAAAACACAAAATTCTGTTCGTCCTTAAACGAAGCTTTTAAAAACAACTTCCACCTTACATACTTTTGAAATAATAAAGGATATATGTCAATCATATCTCAATAAAGCTGGGGGAAATAAAGAAATTACAAGAAAATCGTAGGCACAGCCAAAGAAACTTACCACATCAGAATTGCTACTATCTTTAAATTCTGAGGGACGTCATTATTAATTTATGTAAAGGTTTTACTTGATGTTTCTAGATTGCGTTTAGGTTTTACCACTGATTAACAACATAGCAAACAAGCACAGGGAGAGAGGCAATTAATTTGCTTAAGAGGCTTAACCTACAGAGTCTAGGCTACCTAAATTAAGCTGACTGGGACAACATAAAATTTCAAGGCACACCTCGCCTATTTCTGGTTAAGCAAGTAAACACTAGTAAAAGCAAACTAGAGCATTTAGTAAAGCAAACATTTTTGTGTTAACCTTAATTCCTATCACAAAGCGGTTGGCTCCATTAAAATATTCCTAATTCCTAAATAACACAAGTTTCAAATGAAGCATACTTGCCATCAGCAATCATTCGACGATAAAGCACAGGATTAATAAATCCAAATACAGCATCTTTCTACAAAATGCAAAGCCATCTGCAGTTTCAGCCTCGGTTTACCCATTCACTATGCATATGCAAGCGTCTTTTTAAAAAAAAGTATAAAAGCAATAAACTTTGGTCCAAGAAATTACATCTCTCCGTGCTTCCTGTACACCATGGAAGTCAATAACGCCGAAGTCAAATTGTAACATTTCCCAACTTTGGTTTAAGGTGAGCGGTGGACGCCGAGCATCCGCCCACTGGCCTCTCGTGACTCGGGCTACTTTGACGCACGGGGATGCGGCTCACCTGACATTCCGCACCAACCCTTACCAAGGAGGAAAACCAACTCCGTGAAAATAAAATGGGGCTCCGAGGAAGTATGCGGGTGCCCCTCAGGGCTGGCTCTCTTCTGCCCGCACCCCGAAAGCGAGGGGGCCACGCCGCCCCCGGCCCGCCGCGGCGTCCGCACCTGCCAGAAGAGGCCGCGGCCGGGGGCCGGGGCTCGGCCGTGGAGAAGGGGCAGCCCGACCCCGGCCCCTCGTCGTCCGCCCTGGCCCCGCCGCGGGGGCAGGAACCCGGCGCCGGAGGTTTCCGCCTGGCGCCGCCAAGCCCGCCAGGGGCCTAGCTCGGGGGCCGCCCGGGCTCCCGAGGGCCCGTCCGCGTCGTGCGGGGCGCGTAGCTGCCTCCCAGCCCGGCCCGCGAGGCTCCCCGCGGCGGACGCCGCGGCGCCCGCACCTGCCCCGCGCCCTGCGGCAGGCCCGGCAGCAGCTTCACCCACCTGGCGCGCCACCGCGCCTCCCACACGTCACAGCGCGGCCCCGCGCCCCTCGGCACCAGCGGCGCGGGCGCGGGCGGACGCCGGGAGACCCTGCCCAGCCACCGCCGCGCCCGCTTCGTAGTCAGGCCGCCGCCAACGAACCTGTTGCGCAGCCTGTCACGGCCGCTCGGGCTCCGCGGCGCCGCCTCAGCCCCACAACAACATGGCGGCCGCGGCCTCCGCAGGAAGCCGGGGGGCGGGGTGGGAGGCGACGGTCCGGGCAGCCGACTGCCCGCCCGCTGCCGGGCACCGACTCCCCCACCCTCGGGAACCCGAAATTGGCCCGGGCGCGGCTCCTCACCCCCAGATCCCCAGGGCAGCGGACCCCGCGGTCCTGGTCCTAGTGCTCCGCTCTCCCCTCGGGGAAGCCCCGAAGCCCCGGACGCGGCAGCCCTTCCTGGAGGGGCGCCGACCCACCTGGCTCCTCCCCCGCGAGGTGACATGTTGAGGCTGGGTGGTGCTTTTCCCGCCGCCGCAGACCCCACAGTTTTGGAAAAGGGTCAAACGGTGTATGGTGCGTGCCTGCTGCCCCTCCCGTGGCGCTCTCCCTGGAGCCTTCTCACTCACTACAGTATCTTCGCCGACCTGGGGGCTCGATTCCCCTGGAATGGGGAGTGGGGCGGGAGGAGGTTGTTCCCACCCTTGCTCATGAGTGTGTTGCAGGCCTTTCCCTCAGGTAGCGCAGAAGGACTCACTGTACCGAGCGGTGGTCCATGCAGCGTTCCTCACCCTCCTCCATCACAAACAAAAAAGGGCAAGAAAGGAGCCTTCCAACCCTCATCCACGCGCAGAGCAACTACCCCGTATAGTCTGGCCGAGCAGTAAGAAGATAGTCACCTCTCCGTGAACTCCACGACCTGCGGGTCTGCAGGTGCTGGACGTGTTTCCCCGCCTGATAGCTGCCTGACAGGTGAAGCTCAAATTCAGTGTCTCTTTTTTCTCCCCTTTCAGCTCCTCGTCTCTTCGCAAAAGACTAGATAACACAAGTCGCCGCCATTTATGGAGGGCTTGCCCTTGACACAGCACTCCTTCAAGAGAAAGGCTTTTTGTTAGTTGGGGTTAGAGGAGTCAGTCGGTGGTTCCTCTGGGCATAAGAGAGTGGGGGTCCGAGACCCAAGAGTTCCGTTGGCTTTCAGAGACAGGGGCGGGGCTGGTCCCATGTGCAAAACTCATATCCCCATGACTTGTTGGAAAAGGAGAAATCTGTGCAGATCAGATGATCCCGTGGCTTGCTTTCATTCTACCTGTTGGGGCATGTGAAGGTAGCAAGGCTGGCTTGAGAGGCATGACTCCAAAGCCCAGGCCTATCTGAACTAGTCAACCAACTCATGTGAGGAACTTAGCAAACATCAGTGATGATAAACAGGCTTTTCCCCCACCCCGCTCTCACACTCAGTGTTTTTCCTAACTCTTAGGTTTGGACCTGACCAAGACCTGACAGACAGGTCCTGAGCTTCAGTGACACAGAGAGACCTGACTCCTTTGCATTAGCCTAGGAAGTCCTTTATCTACTAGAGACCAGTCAGTCTATCCCTTATCTGCTGAGGACTAATCAGTCTGCAAACAAACCACCCAAGCTAGAGATAGCACTCTGGAGCACATAGTCTCATTCCCATGACAGACATCACCAGTTAATTGTGATTCCTTTCAGAGCCCATACTTCAGTCCAGGCCTCTGAATCCTTCTCAACATAGTGCTCCAGGGAGTTGGCTTGTAAGGTGAAACCTATTTTTAATTCCTGATAGGCAGATTGCTAGCCAGTCTCCATTTCCCTTCCATCATTTGATGAACATCATTTGTGTTTCTGGGTTCTGGACCTGATACAATTCAGCCTGAGTCCTCTTTCTTTCTGAAGGAGGAGCCAAATCCTTGGCAAGACAAAAATGCACTTTATAGAAAGGAATGGTTATAAAGAAGTAAAAAACATTTTAAAAGTCTTCGTAAAATAGACCAAAAAGCTAAGAACCTCTGATGGAAATTGAGGTCCTGAATACAACTGGGAGCCTATAGTACCCCAAACACTAAAACAGTTATATCCCAGGGTTCCATTCAGAGCTCTGAGGCCAGGTTGTCCATCCTATCCTACTCTTCAGCATTGATGGTTCACTTAGGTGATACCTCCACCATCCCAGTTCTTTTTTTTTTTTTTTTTTTATTTATTTATTTTATTTTATTTATTTATTTTTTATTTATGGCTGTGCTTGGTCTTCGTTTCTGTGCGAGGGCTTTCTCTAGTTGCGGCAAGTGGGGGCCACTCTTCATCGCGGTGCGCGGGCTTCTCACTATCGCGGCCTCTCTTGTTGCGGAGCACAGGCTCCAGACACGCAGGCTCAGTAATTGTGGCTCACGGGCCTAGTTGCTCCGCGGCATGTGGGATTCTTCCAGACCAGGGCTCGAACCCGTGTCCCCTGCATTGACAGGCAGACTCTCAACCACTGTGCCACCAGGGAAGCCCCCATCCCAGTTCTTTGACTTCCTCTTCTCTCCATAGGGCACGCCTTGGAACTGTATCTATAATTTCTCTCCTTAGTATTTCCGAAATCCCACCATCTCTTTTTTTCATCTCCAGCACCAACTAGAAATCAGATACCTGGAGGAACTAAGTACTACCTAAGGCATATAGATGTACCTGCCAAGTCTAAAGAAGTTTAGGAATTATTGTAGGGTGAGAAGGTTGAGAAGTTAGGTAGGGGGTAGGTATGTTGCATTTCTCTTCCCCAAGTTCTGCCACAATTTAGGATAGATTCAAGGCGTGTTCCTGGTAACCTAGCTTTTACCATGGGAGCATTTAATCTCAATCTGTTTTCCTTCCCTGCGCTGATCCTCCCTCCCAACCATATATATCCTATGTTCTAGCAATCTCTGTTTCTGTTAGTTTTCAAAGATTCTGTCCTTCACCCCATTCCTACCCAGTCAACCCACATAAAAATTCATAGTAATGGAAAGAGGCTAGAGTAGAGTACAGAAGCAATTCCAGACTCTAAGCGTCTCATAAGATAAATATAGAGTAGGAAGAACTTGGAGCGCATATGTAATACCTCTACTAGTAATAAATCTCCCAAGACAGTGCTATAAACAATTTATAAAGAAATTAAGAGAAAAGGGGCAAAAAATAGTTTTTTAATTTACTCAGATACTTATTTTTGATGTGCTTCATTTTTTCCTGATGATCCAAGTTTCCATCTGATAATATTTCGCTTTAACTGAAGAACTTCTTTTAGTGTTTTTTATAGTGCAGGTCTGTTGGCTACAAATCCTTTTAGTTTTATTTTATCTGAAAATATTTTTATTTTGCTTTCATACTTGAATGATACATCACCTGAATATAGAGCTCTGGATTGACAGGGGAGTTTTTTATTTATTTATTTATTTAAAATATTTATTTATTTATTTTTGGCTGCATTGGGTCTTCGTTGCTATGCACAGGCTTTCTCTAGTTGCGACGAGTGGGGCCTACTCTTCGTTGCAGTGCGCGGGCTTCTCATTGCGGTGGCTCTTGTTACAGAGCATGGGCTGTAGGCACGCAGGCTTCAGTAGTTATGGCACGCAGGCTCAGTAGTTGTGGTTTGTGGGCTCTGGAGTGCAGGCTCAGTAGTTGTGGCTCACGGGCTTAGTTGCTCCGCAGCATGTGGGATCTTCCTGGACCAGGGCTCGAACCCGTGTCCCCTGCGTCGGCAGGTGTATTCTTAACCACTGCACCAACAGGGAAGCCCAGGGGGGTTTTTTAGTTTCAGCATTTTAATAATGTTTTTCCATTCTCTCTGACCTCCATGGTTTCAGATGAACATTGGCTGTTGAGCAGATCATTTTTTTCCTCTGTGTAATATGTTATTTTCTCTTGCTGCTTTCAAGAGTTGCTCTCTGGCTTTGGCTTTCAATAATTTGACTCTGATGTACATCAGCATGAACTTTTTTGTGTTTATTCTGTGTGGTGTTCATTTATAATCTTGTATCTGCAAGTTTCTGTCTTTCATCAAATGAAGAAAAACCTTAGCCTTTATTTTTTAAAATACTTTTTTTCTGCCCCATTCTCTCTCATCTCCTTCTGGGATTCCAGTTACACGTATATTTGACTATTTGATACCATCTGGGGTTCATGTAAGATGTGCTTTAGCAGTGGAGCAGTGTTCCACCACTGAACACCAGAAAAACCTGGCTCTACCCTCCTGATCCTCAGGGCATCTGGAGATAGAAGTGGTGAGTAGTATGATTTTAAAGCTGTGCCCCCTCTACCTTCTGTCTTTGGTAGGAGTTAATCTGCCTCTACTGTTACTTTCCAGCTAGGGTGTCTCTTCTGTTCTCCTGTAGAAAATAACACAACCTCACCGTCTTTCCATGACACTACCACACACACACACACACACACTTATATACTGTCACATTGACTCTATCCCTTCTGAGAAATAGATGGAAAGTAAGGTTTGACCCTTTTTTAGTTTCTTTTTCCTCTTAAAGCTCACAAGAAAGAATAGATGTGCTGACTGGTCCTTTGCATAAAGAACTAAAGTCAAAGTTAATCTGGGAAACCAAGCTGAGGCTGCCCTAGT
The DNA here is from genome assembly GCF_028021215.1 of Eschrichtius robustus. Lineage (NCBI taxonomy): Eukaryota > Metazoa > Chordata > Mammalia > Artiodactyla > Eschrichtiidae > Eschrichtius > Eschrichtius robustus. The sequence goes on from NC_090838.1 coordinate 19,077,012, forward strand.
TTCTGAATATAAAAACAGATGAAAGCAGGCCAGGAATAGGGGAGGTCAGGGTCCAGGAAAAGGCCTTGGGCTTCACTTGACACATACAGATGTACCTCGTTTTATTGCACTTTATTGTGCTTCACAGATACTGCCTTTTTACAAATTGAAGTTTTGTGGCAACCCTGCATATCAAACAAGTCTATCAGAGCTGTTTTTTCAAAAGTATTTGCTCATTTTGTGTCTCTGTGTCACATTTTAGTAATTCTCACAATATTTCAAACTTTCTCATTATTATTTATTGTGGTGATCTGTGATCATGATCTTTGATGTTACTACTACAACTTGCTAAAGACTTGGATGATGTTAGAATTTTTAACAATAAAGTATTTTTTACTTAAGGTATGTACGTTTTTAAGGCATAATGCTATTGCACACTTAATGGACTACAGTGTAATGTAAACATAATTTTTATATGCACTAGGAAACCAAAAAATTTACCTTATTGCAATATTTGCTTTATTGTGGTGGTCTGGAACTGAACCCTCTAAATCCCCAAGGTATGCCTGTATTTGCTGATTCATTAATCTGATATTTGTGTTCCTTTGGTAAATAGTTATTAAGAACCTATTGTGTTCCAGCTACGGAACACAAGAAGTTAGCAAGGAAGTAGCACTAGTGGGAAGCAGTTGAGACTCAATTTAGAGGAATGGTCAGTGGGACAAACTTGTTCCTTTGCTCTTATCTTAGCTTCTTGACCTCCCATACCCTAATCTGGAGCCCTAGAGCAGATGAGAAACAGAGAAGTGGAAATAGGAGTGACTTTAGGGGAAAAAGGAGGGAAGTTCCCTAGTGTGAAGGAAGGAATGTTCTCATTATTGGGCTACTTGTTCCCTGCAAAATTTGAGACTCTGGCTTAAGGCCTGATGGTACCGGAAAGGCAGTACCAGGCAAACTAGAAGGGGAAGTTAACTAGACTTGGCCCTGGGCCAGCACTGCAGGGTGGAGCCAAAGGCCAGACTGGGGTGGGCCCTGGAGGCTCTGGACAGGGCATGCCCATTCATGACTGAAGCACCAGGGGCTTCCAGTCTGGCAGGTATAGCTCAGCAAAAGGGAATCCAGCCTGTATTCAAGAGCCAGACATGTGGATGTCTGGCAGATTTGTCCAGCTGTCTGTTTAGATTATTGTTGCTGTCTCCAGCACAAACCTGGAGTGATACCAGTTTCCTTCTTGTAATAACCTAACTAATATTTATGTGGCATTTTGTACTTAACAGAGTAATTTTATTTCATTTAATCCTCACAGCAATCCTAGAGAGCAGGCTAAAGTTCTGTTTGTGATTATCTAACTTTGGTTGGTATGAAGAAAAAGAGGTAAAGTCAGGCATAAGCCTTGTGTTGGAAATTTCCCCATGCAGAGTTGCAATTTTCCCCCCCCCCCCTTTTAAATAGAGAAACACAGGCCATGCTATTCTGGGTTCAGAAAGCAACAATGTTTTAGTTTTTTTTAAAAAAGTATTTATTTATTTATTTTGGCTGCACTGTGTCTTAGTTGTGGCACACAGGATGTTTTAGTTGCAGCATGCAGACTTTTAGTTGAAGCATGCAGACTCTTAGTTGTGGCATACAGATTCTTAGTTGTGGCATGCATGCAGGATCTAGTTCCCTGACCAGGGGTCTAACCTGGCTCCCCTGCATTGGGAGCGCAGAGTCTTACCCACTGGACCACCAGGGAAGTCCCAACAATGTTTTAGTTTAAAATATACAATAGATCAGATCATTTTGTACTACTTGGCCCAGACTAGTGGGACAAACATTTTTATTTCTAGTATTGCCATTTTCTTCTCCCTAAGTAAGTTATCTTGAGCCAGTGAAATATAAGATAACTGCCCCTATCCTGACCTTATGCCCACTCTCAGCAGAGACAGATTGAGTAGCCATCCTTGCTCTGGAGCCATAACACTATAGGAGTATAGACCTCATGCCAATAGGAAGCCACAGTTTGCTTGTTTAGGTGATATAATTGATTCCTTCTAGTGTATTTTTCATTTCAGTTGTTGTATTGTTCATCTCTGTTTGTTTGTTCTTTAGTTCTTCTAAGTTTTTGTTAAACATTTCTTGTATCTTCTCCATCTGTGCCTCCATTCTTTTTCTGAGATCTTGGATCACCTTTACTATTATTACTGTGAATTCTTTTTCCGGTAGATTGCCTATCTCCACTTCGCTTAGTTGTTCACCTGGGGTTTTGTCTTGTTCCTTCATCTGGGATATATTCCTCTGCCATCTCATTTTGTCTAGCTTTCTGTGATTGCAGTTTCCATTCTGCAGGCTGCAGGACTGTAGCCTGTCTGCTGTCTGTCCCCTGGTGGATGAGGCTGTCTAAGAGCCTTGCATAGGCTTTGTGGTGGGAGGGACTGGTACCTGCCCACTGGTGGGTGGAGCTGGGTTTTGTCCCTCTGGTGGGCAGGGCCGTGTCAGGGGGTGTGTTTATTGGGCAGCTGTGTGCTTAGGAAGACTTTAAGCAGCCTGTCTGCTGATGGTTGGAGCTCTGTTCCCACCCTGTTGGTTGTTTGGCCTGAGGTGTCCCAGCACTGGAGCCTCTAGGCTGTTGGTTAGGGCCAGGTCTTGGTGAGAAAATGGTGGCCTCCGAGAGGGCTCACTCCAATGAGTATTCCCCAGAACTACTGCCGCCAGTGTCCTTGTCCCCGCAGTGAGCCACAGCTGCCCCCCCCGCCTCTGCAGGAGACCCTCCAATACTAGCAGGTAAGTCTGGCCCAGTCTCTTATGAGGTCACCGCTTTTTCCCCTGGGTCCTGGTGCACATGAGACCCTGTGTGTGCCCCCCAAGAGTGGAGTTTCTGTTTCCCCCAGTCCTATGGAATTCCTGCAATCAAACCCCGCTGGCCTTCAAAGTCAGATTCTCTGGGGGCTCCTCCTCCTGTTGCCAGACCCTCAGGCTGGGGAGCCTGACATGGGGCTTAGAACTTTCACTCCTGTGGGAGAACTTCTGTGATATAATTATCTTCCAGTTTGTGGGTCACCCACCCAGCATGTATAAGATTTGATTTTATCACAGTTGCACCCCTCCTACTGTCTCGTTGTGGCTTCTTCTTTGTCTTTGGATGTAGGGTATCTTTTTTGGTAGGTTCCAGTGTTCTTTTGTCGATGGCTGTTCAGCAGTTAGTTGTGATTTTGGTGTTTCTGTAAGAAGAGGTGAGCTCATGTCCTTCTACTCTGCCATCTTGTCTGTGATCCAAGGTGATATACTTGAAACTTGCCCTGTCTTGACTTCCCTCAAGAACAAGATGAACATTTAAAAATTAGAGCAATGAAATCACTGCCCAAAATGAGGTCAGCAACCTGAAGTCAGTTGCCATCCTCATCCACACTTCCAGGAGAAGTTTTTGCCTTGGAGGTTAGGATTGGGTGCTGGTGTTATTTGCCATTTCTGACTTTTTTCCTTTTGTGTTGCATGTATCCAATAAACAGACCTTTCCCCCCATTTCTAGCATCTAGTTTTAAAGTGCTTAATTCAGTAGACATGTGTAGAAGCACAAGAAAAGACAAAAATAGACTGCTTGCAAATTAATTTAACCTCAGAAGCCATTCTTCAACAGGTGGATATTTTTGGCTTTTTTTACAAATGAAAAATGTGAGTGTCAGAAAAACTACAGCCCTTGAACAAAGCCATTCAACCGTAAGTGCTAAGAATGGCTGGTATTCAGTTCTAATATTTAATAATCACCACCACCATTGTTTGCTGAGCATGCCAGTCACTCATATAGTCTCCAATCCTTAAGATAACAGTGTATAGCGGGTATTATAAACCTCATTTCACAGGCAAAGAAATTGAAGTTTAGAGGAATTGGATCATTTTTCCACAGTCACATATTTAGGAAGTGGAAGAGCTAGAAGTTGACTCCTGACTTTTATGACTCTCAAGTCCGTGCTCTTTATGAGACTTCCTCTCACTATATTACAGTGTCAGTAATTTCTCTGTTTTTGTATTAAATGTGCATAAGTAACAACTTCCAAAATTATTTACCTTGGAAGAACATTTACCCAAAATATGAAGATACAAAGAGTAGGTCAAGCTCCTCTTTACAGTCAGACACACTGTGTGTTACTCCTGGAGCTTGGGACTCCTCCCTCTGCAGCCAGGACCTCATGTCACCGTGCAATTGCCCCTTCTCTATGTTGGCCACAGAGTTCCAGGCTGTGACTTACATGGGCTTATTTCTTATATTCCTTTAAGAGTCTGTCATGTAAATAACATAACTCTTTAGGAAAGAGAATCCACCCGATCATTTGAAGAGGAGAGGCAGCAATGGCCTTAAGATGTACACTCCGTCTGGCCAATGTGAGCCATAATAACTAATTAAATGAACATCTTGCCATTCATGACCACCCACACTGACCCAAAGTTAGTAAGGTTGGATTACTCAAAATACTTTAAAAAGCTTCATTACATTCCAAATAGGCAGTTTAAGGAACATGAAATCTTCTCAATGGCTTTGTCCGGTTTTAATTCTGTGAAATGATCTTATCTAATTACAAACCATTTTTGTTGTTCTTTATTGAGGTATAATTTGCAGGCGGTAAAGTACACACATCATAAATTTGCCAGCTCCCAGACTTTATGTAAGTAAAATCACACAGTATGTACCCGTCTGTGCCTGGCTTCTTTTTTTCAATGTTGTAAACAATCCACTTTGAAGCAACAGAATTTTCACCACACTTTTGAAATAGTCTGCCTAGAATTTACTCATTTGTGGGAAGAGGAACTAAAAAAGATTTCAGACTAAGTCATTTTTAAGAGATCGCCTTTTCTCTCATTTTCATCAAGAGGTATTTAATGAAAATCTTTGTGTAAATGTTATGCATCCATCTATCTGTCCATCTCTCACTTTGGTCCGAGAAATAATTTCAAGTTCTTTCTATTGCTGCACTAAGAATTTTCAGTTCTGTGTTCTGGAAAATGTCAGCATTGTTTTGGTAGTTAAGAGGGTTGTTGACCAAACTCCCCATAGACAGCAAGTCTTAACTCTCTGCAATGTTCTTTTCCTAGAATTCAATTTTTTCTTCAGAGAAAGGGGGTTGATTTCGTTTTTATTTTTATTACCCAAATAACATTGTATCAATAATTATAAATAAATTTAGAATTACATCTAGATTCTAAATAATGCAGTTGCACCATTCCAACAAATTAAACTTTCATTCTACTTCTAGGACTTTTGTATATGGATATATATTTATTAATTGACTGTAGTCATAGTGTAATATAATTTTATTTTCAGCTTTTTTTCACTTAACATTATGTCATAACTATTTTTCTACAATAGTATATTTTCTATATTTTCCATATTTATCTTCTTTAAAAAGTGCGTATTATGTTTTGAATGAAGTACCATAATTTACTTAAGGGTTCTCCTGCTATTGGCTGATTTTAATTTTTTATTATTATAAATAACGTGGAATCTCTTTTTTTTAAAAATATTTATTTATTTATTTGGTTGCACTGGGTCTTATTTGCAGCAGGCAGGCTCCTTAGTTGTGGCTCGTGGTCTCCTTAGTAGTGGCATGTGAACTCTTAGTTGCAGTATGCACGTGGGATCTAGTTCCCTGACCAGGGATCGAACCTGGGCCCCCTGCATTGGGAGCACAGAGTCTTATCCACCGTACCGCCAGGGAAGTCCCAACATGTAACGTCTAAACACCTAAACGTATATAAAAAACATTTCACAGTAAACATTTTCATAGATATCATTTTTTCTTCTTTTGGTATCCATCCTTAGAATTAATTCTCAGAACTTTGCTGCAGCAAAATAATTATTGATAGTTTCTATTAAAATATATTTATTTAATCTGCCATAGCAGCATAGGAATATACCAGTTTCATTACACCCTCATCAAAAGTATATTTCATCTACATTTAAACTTTTTAATTACTAGGCAAAGTAATCTTTCAACTTGTTTTTCTTAGATCAGTCCTGATGATCAACATTTTTGTTACTTTTTATTAATAAAGTTAATTTTTTTCTCCTATGAACTATTCACATTCTCTCTCCATTTATATATTATGGTATTCCTATTTTACCAATTCATATGAGTTCTTTATATAATATATACAAAAGAGGGTTGTTTTAAAATCATCATTTAGTCATTGTCTCATTGGACAGATTATTTTATCCTTTACTTACCAGATAACATGGATTGATTCTTATTTATCTTTCAATATTCTTGCTTATCTAGAAATATTTAGTGTGTGCCTTTTATATGCCAAGACTGTGCTAAGCGAAGAGGATATAGCAGTAAACAAGATAACATGGTGCCTGCTCATATTAGATGTTCAATAAATGTCACTGGATGCTGAAAAAATAAGTGTTATAACAGAATAATGTCATCTACATTTCAGCAAGGTAATTATTGTTGAGTAATTCTCAGGAGTCCTTGAGGAGGTTTCTAAGATTGTCCTACCTGATCAGAATAGTCAGGTGGTTCTTTTCCAAGTTCTATTTTTAAAACTTTTTTCTAAGATATATGTACTAATAGTACTACTTTGTAGAAGTTATCTTTTACTACTTTGTATGACCGGTTTGAACACAAGCTGCTGGTGGTAACCTAGGAGAGGCCCAGTTTGTTTTCATTGTATAGTACTACTCTATGCAGTAGAACTCTTAAAACATAATAAAAATCTTTGTTTTTACAAATGTAAGTTCAGTGTTTTCTAAGGCTTTTGATACATTGAAAATAATGTTATGCAGGGCAAGGATATTTATCAAATTCTTACAGAGAATAGCTCCTTTGATGAAGTCTACTGAACGAAGCTTCTTTACCTATAGGTTCACCGTGGTGAGATTTTTTCCATGTGTTTCAAAGGGACTTAGTCCCACCCTAATAATTTAGGCAAATGCTTTTCTTATGTCTTTGTATAAGGAAACATAAAACTCTCAGTTCCATGTCAGAGTGACCAGGTTAAGTTAACATGTTTGGTTGGAAATAACAGGAGTCAACTCAAGGGGCTTAAGCAAAAAAAAAAAAAAGTATATATTCTATATAAGGTTATAGGAGGGTACAGTGTTGAATGCTGAATAGGCACCCTCTCTCTCTCATCTCTGCACTTGTGCTTCATTTTCTCTCTGTAGACTGACTTCCTATCCTTTTCCAGTTCTCCTCGCAAGGTGGAAGATGCCCTCACCTCATCCCCACCCCACCCCCACCTCGATGTTCTAGATCTGGTCACCTAAGGAAAGGTTGAATTGATCAGTTCTAATTTCAGATTTCTTGGGATGAGACTCTGATTGGTCCAGCTTGGGTCAGGTGCCCACTCCTGGCCCAGTCAGCTGTGGTCAAGGGGGTGGGATCAAGCTGTATAAACAAGTCTGACTCAGCTCCACTCTTGTGATTTTGGGGTTGTAGTGTCTGGAGACCAAGGGGAAAGGAGGAGCAATAGGAATAGACAGATACCACAAAAGATGTCTCCTGCAATATTTTTGTCAGGCAGATATATTGGTACTGATGGCTGGTTTTTATAATGAAATAAAAATAAATGTTAAAATATCTTTGCAGTATTCTGCTATCTTTGGGGCTCTTCTTACAACAGCTTGATATATTTTAGTTCACTGAGATGACTGAGGAGAATCTAGGTAATATCAAAGGGTTTTATGTTGCTGTTTGATATTTTTCGTTTGGGACAACAAGAGAGAGTAACTGAAATTATATTACAACCCTAGTGTTCTCTTCTTAAGTTAAATGGTCTTCCCTGGAACAGTGGCATTGTTAGAAGATTAAAACAAAAATACAAAATTCTACCTTCAAACCAGCAAATAATTCTGGTTAGAATTTTGGTAACTTCTTAGGGATTTATAAAAAAAAGTTTCCTGAAGTTTGTGTCTTTCAAGTTTAGCCTTGCTTTTAATTTGATGCAGTGTATAGTCTGAATTGATTTGTTTTTGTAATCTGTGTCATAAGCCTTGGGGCAGGGACCAGGTTTTGACATGTAGTTTGATACTTTATACTGCACTCTCAATACTTAGAAAATAATGATTAATAGTTAGGTGTTGGGTTTTGGGCACAAAACCCTAACTATAAGTAAAATTAACTTTAAGAGCTATTTTGGTGTATGATGAAAGTGAGATATGAAAAACTTTTTATGGCTTCTTAGAAGGAGTCAAGAGTGTTCCAGTGGCTGAAACATGTTGAAATTTAGAATACATATATGTAATTGCCTGATGAATGTGAATGTCTGGTGGTTTTAATGTTAAAAGTTCTAAAAACGCTTATACTAGAATTAATATCACCAAGGTTGGATTAAGAGTTTAGAGGCCCTAAACTAATGTGTGAAATTAAAACAACAACAACAACAACACAGACACCAAAATATACTAAACCTTAAAGTAAACGTCAGGAAATCCAATAAGTTCTATGATTTGTTTGTTTTGTAATTTTGCATGATGACTATTTGAATGCCTCTTAAAAAAACCTCTCAAATATTGAAGTATTTCCAAATAGTTGTGTGTGTGTGTGCACGCACAAGCATTGCTAGCACCCTAAGAATGTGCTTAGTTTGCCTTTTGGATGATTCACAGTAGGTAGACCATGTTCGTAGAATGTTAAGTAGATTGTGTGGACTTTGGTTCCAATTACAGAAAATTTGGATAGCTAAGTTGGCAACCAAGGAAGCTACACCAAGGGGCAACTCCTCTATGACCACTTCAAGAGAGAGAGCTGGGCCCGGTGTCTTCTGCCTCATGTGGTAGAGGCTCAGTTTCATATCTGAGCATAAAAATTTTACCCCAGGGTGGTACTGGTTGAAGAGCAAGTGAGCAGTTGTAGAAGGCCTTGTGTGATGGTTCCTAACTTCTTCACCAAAAACCCTTTCCATTATTTCCCCTTTAGATTTGAAATATTTTTTAATAATTAAAAAAATACATTTACTATTGAAAATTTGTTGTATGTCAGTGTATAAATAAGACGCCTTTTTAAGAAAGGGAAATTAAGAAAATAAGATAATCTTCAGAGTTAAACTACATAAAAACAAAATTGCAGAGAAGAAAATAGACGAAAATTACTTTAAAGAGATGGAATGGCTCCAGATCTGAGCAAATTATGACAGTATATGCTGAGGGCATAATTGGAAGGAAATGGAGATTTGTTAGTCTGGAGAGATTTTTATAAAAGAGCATCTGAGATGAATTTTGGCAGTGTCCATCCAATTACTACTGTCCTGGGAAGAGAAAATCTCACACTTGTGGTAGTTATGGTTTCATCAGAAAGGCCATGTTTATTGAGGAGAAGAGTACTAATGCCAGGTCGCATTAAACTTAAGTTACTGCTTGCCCCTGGTATGATTCCAGTCTAAGTAAACAACATTCTAATCATAATTTGATTCCCTATGTAGTTCACCCCACAGGGAAAAAAAATGTGCTGGTCATGCTTAGAGTACTATTCTGGCCCATGTGACTGATAATTCTCAGCACAAATTAATACATTATCCGAGTTTGTTCATCAACTTCTGTAAATTTGCTTAACGTGAGGGATGATCCTGAATGGGCTGACAAATGGGCTTTTGAAGCCAGCAAGACTGAGAGCCAAGGAACCTCACCAAAGAGTATGGCCTTTAGACTCTTGGAGGGCGGAGAATGTGTCCAACTCATCTCTATCCCCAGCTTGTAGCACAGGGCCTGGCACCCAGTAGAAACTGTGTTCATTTATCTGAACGAGATGCTCCTTAATGTTAAAGCCTATTTTATAATTGCAATCTCATTTTACAATTACTCAAAAGTATAACTCACCAATCAGAAATTTTTTTAAAACTTTAAAAAATTTACCTTGGTAATATACATTTTGAAGAAAATATATGAAATAGATATAAGTGAAAAGAAAAAAACTAACCATCCAAATTCAGTTACTTGGAGAAAACCATTGTTAACATTTTGGTGTATACCCTTTCAGACATTTTTTATGCATAAAGTACATATATGTTTAAAGATCTATATTTTTACAAAAATGGTATCTTACCATAATACAGTTTTGTAGCTTGCCTTTTTTTTTTTAAATTAAACTATATGGTGAAAAATCTTCCTGTCAATAAATAGTCTATGGAATCATTTTTAATGACTGCATAGTATATTCCTTACTATATGGATGTACCATAACTTGAACATTCTCCTATTGTTTATCATTTAAGTTCTGCCCATTTCTTTGTTATTATAAACAACACACTAAAGAACACATTATTTCTTTAGAATAAATTCCTGGAAGTGATATTGATAAGTTAAAGTGTATGCATGTTTTAAAGCTTTAGACGTATAGCCAAATTGTCCTCTAGAAAAACTGCTTTAAATTATTCATTCACTAGCAGTGTTTGAGAGGGCCCATTTTCCTACCTTAGGCTTTCTACAACTTAGTATCCCTTGACAGCCCTGGAGCTTAGGGCCACTACAACCCACAGGATCCTTAACAACTAATTGGAACCCCAGATGCAGCTTTTCCAGTCAGCCTCACCATGCTCCTCAATCCCAGCCCTTATGCCTCCAAATCTAACTCTAGCATCCCCCTTCCTTTCTCCCTCCCTCCTTCCTTTTTCCCTTCCTCACTCCCTACTCCCCTCTTTCCTCCCTTCCTTCCTTCCTGTCTTGAAGTTCCTTCAGGGAAGCTGTGAATGGGCTCTGAGTATGATCACCAGACAAAATACAGGATGCCCAGTTAAATTCGAGTGTTAGGTAAACAACGAATATTGCCTGAACATAGTATAAATAGTTTTTCTACTAAAGAAATTTATTATATATTGTTATCTGAAATTCACATTAAATTGGGCAACCTGTATTTTCATTTGCTAAACCTGGCAAACCTACCTGAGTATTCTTTAATCTAATACCATCTGCCGTAAATCTAGTAAAATTCCTCAAAATATCTGATATTTGGATGCTTCTCTTCTCTGTCTCAGTGCTGACACAGATTATTCCTTACTTTACATTTCTTTCATCGTTTTTTGGGGGGGAGGGGAAAGGGGAAAGAAAGGAATCAACCATGTCTTCTCAATCTGCCATCTTTTCCCAGAAGTATAAAAGTTTTATGAAAAATGAAACAAAACAGTGAATTTGAAGGCTATAAAGTAGGAGAACATTCAAGACTTATCCTTTGGATAAATTGGTTACAAAGCATGTGTTACGATCTCATTTCAGTTTAAAATATACTACTTTTATTTTAAATTTTATTGAAGTATAGTTGATTTACAGTGTTGTGTTAATTTCTGCCGTACGGCAAAGTGACTCAGTTATACATATATATATTCTTTTTCATATTCTTTTCCATTATGGTTTATCACAGGATATTGAATATACTTTCATGTGCTATACAGTAGGACCTTGTTGTTTATCCATCCTATATATAATAGTTTGCATCTGCTAATCGCAAACTCCCAATCCTTCCCTCCCCCACCCCCTTCCCCTTGGCAACCACAAATCTGTTCTCTATGTCTGTGAGTCTGCAGTTTTGTAGATATGTTCACTTGTGTCATATTTTAGATTCCACATATAAGTGATACCATTTGGTATTTATCTTTCTCTTTCTGACTTACTTTGCTTAGTATGATAATCTCTAGGTCCATCCATGTTGCTGCAAATGGCATTATTTCATTCTTTTTAATGGCTGAGTAATATTCCATTATATATATATATGCCACATTTTCTTTATCCATTCATCTGTCGATGGACATTTAGGTTGTTTCCATGTCTTGGCTATTGTAAATAGTGCTGCTATGAACATAGGGGTGCCTGTATCTAAAATATACTACTTTTAGGGCCTTCCCTGGTGGTCCAGTGGTTAAGACTTTGCCTTCCAATGCAGGGGGTGTAGGTTCAATCCCTGGTCGGGGAGCTAAGATCCCACATGCCTCATGGCCAAAAATCCAAAACATAAAACAGAAGCAATATTGTAACAAATTCAGTAAAGACTTTTAAAAAAATGGTCTGCATCAAAAAAAAACTTTAAAAAAACTACTACTTTTAAATTATAGTAAAAAATAATAATTTTTAATAAGATTCTAAACTCAGATTTCAATTATATTCCTCGTTCTACCTTTCCAGCAGTTTACCTTGGACAAGTTATTTAGCCTTTCTAAATCTTTTTCTCATCTTTAAAGGGGGCATACATTCTTCTTCGTAAGTTTATTTGAAGTAGTGAGATAACAAGCATGGCGCTCTGGCATATCCTAGGCCTTTTCTCCCTGTACACTGAGTGAGAAAGCACACACAGGACAGTCTTGATGATTGGATTACTCTGTTCAATTTTTGTTTTTTTGTTTTTTTTTTATAAATTTTATTTATTTATTTATTTGGCTCTGTTGGGTCTTCGTTTCTGTGCGAGGGCTTTCTCTAGTTGCGGCGAGCGGGGACCACTCTTCATCGCGGTGCGCAGGCCTCTCACTGTCGCGGCCTCTCTTGTTGCGGAGCACAGGCTCCAGACGCGCAGGCTCAGTAGTTGTGGCTCACGGGCCTAGTTGCTCCGCGGCATGTGGGATCTTCCCAGACCGGGGCTCGAACCCGTGTCCCCTGCATTGGCAGGCAGATTCTCAACCACTGCACCACCAAGGAAGCCCCAATTTTTGTTTTTTATGACACATTCTAGGGAGTCTTAGATTAAATTTAGCAATATTATTCAATCTAGTTTTGGGTCTGGAAAAATAAAGAGGCTTTAATATTTAGATACATTCTTTCTAAGTCAAAATGTATGTATGTGTGTATTTATATTCAGTTATATATATATCATCAAGATTAGTTGTGTGTGTAAAAGATTTTTGGATTCTTATCTCCAAATACTCCACCAGCCACCTAGATGGACACCCCACTAGATTGCTGAGAAAAATATATGAATGGAGGATAAGGACATTATTTTTTTTTTGCAGGCTGGGAATTTGGCCTAATTTCCAGTCTAATCTTCTGCTAAGCCAGGCAGGACTTCAAGAACAAGGCCTGGGTAAAAAGCAGGCCTCTCAGGTCCTTTGACCTCAGGGCCACACTTGATCTTATCCTAGGAAGAGTGAAAAAAAGAATGGAAAAGGAAACCAAGTTAAAAAGAACCCCTGCTCCATAAACCCTGACAAAGACTCTCCTTGACCAAAGCCGAGGCTCCTCTGAGAAGCTCTTCTCAACTAGGCTTCCAACTTGGCCTCCCCAACAAGCCCAGGCCTGCGTAGCCCAGTTTTAGCAAGAATCCTGCCAAGTCAGTTTAGAGAGACTCTCTCACCCTTGATATCTGATAACTCTCAATATCTGATCAAGTTCTTCACCTGTACTTTTGATGTCTAAGTCCTTGGCCAGCCTTCAGTAAGAATCCTACTAAGTCGGTTTAGCAAGACCCTGACCCTTGATTTCTCCTCTTAATAATTTTCCATCCACTGAATTTTCTATCCACTGACCTCCCCTCTCTGCTCCTTGGCTGTAAATCCCCATTTGTTATTATATTCAGAGTTGAGACTGATCTCTCTCCCCATTGGGATAGTCTTGACACCTACTACAAAGTCTTGAATAAAGTCTTCGTTACCATTTAAACAAGTGTCAGAATAAATTTTTCTTCTTTTTCCAGCTTTATTGAGATATATATGACATATACCATTGTGTAGATTTAAGGTGTACAACATAATGATTTGATACACGAATACATTGTGAAATGATTACCACAATAAGGTTAATCTCAGATAGTACTGATACTTTTTGGGGGAGGGGTGTGCTGAGAACTTTTGAGATGTATTCTCTTAGCAACTTTGAAGTATACAATACAGTATTGTTAGAATAATTTTTTCTTTAACAGTCCCGGCAAATCCAGCCAAGGCTACCTCAGAGCACCACTTTTTTTTTTTTTTTTAATTAACTAATTTATTTTTGGCTGCGTTGGGTCTTTGTTGCTGCACGCGGGCTTTCTCTAGTTGTGGCAAGCGGGGGCTACTCTTTGTTGCGGTGCGCGGGCTTCTCATTGTGGTGGCTTCTCTTGTTGCAGAGCACAGGTTCTAGGCACGTGGGCTTCAGTAGTTGTGGCACGTGGGGTCAGTAGTTGTGGCTCGTGGGCTCTAGAGAGCAGGCTCAGTAGTTGTGGCTCACGGGCTTAGTTGCTCCGCGGCATGTGGGATCTTCCCTGACCAGGGATCCAACCTGTGTCCCCTGCATTGGCAGGTGGATTCTCAACCACTGCGCCACCAGGGAAGTCCCAGAGCACCACTTTTTAAGATGCAAAGATTTAAATAGGAGCCAGGAGGAAAGGACATTCCACGTGTAAGCAAGTGCTTTTAATCTTTTAGATCCTTACATTCTTTGCTCCACCCTTAGTAATAAAGCCCCCAAACATCCTTGACCTGTATCAGATTTCCTCCCCCAGGGAATGGAGCTTGTGTGTGGAAATCCTTGGGCTCCCCCTAACGGGTAAAGTGTGCATCCAACAGTGACTGGCAGATTTGTGTGTGTGTGTGTGTGTGTGTGTGTGTGTGTGTGTGTGTGGTGGGTGTTGGGGGTGGGTTTCTTGTTGCCTCTGTTGTTTACTGTTAAAGTCAGGAAACCTAGGGTGTTGCTTTCCCTCTCCAAGGAGCTTAGCAGAATATCAGAAATGTCCTGTCTGCACCTGCATGTAGCTGATTCTTCAGTCCTTGCTAGTTCTCCACTTGGAACTCATGAAATGGGTAGTTCAGTCCTTTTACAAGTGTTCCTTTGATGTTCTACCCAGGGAGCCAGAGGGCTAGTTCAGGACATATCAAGTGCAACCCAAGTGTTTTTCCAAGTATGGACCAGCTGCATAAGAATATCCTAGAGTGTTCTTTAAAAATGAAGACTTCTGTGTCCCACCCCAAACCTTCTGAATCAGAATTTCTGGGGCTGGGTGTTGGGGAGGAGGGCAGGGAAGGTGAGGCAATTCTTATGCACACTGAGGTTTGAAAATCAGTGCTATACACTACTTGAGAAGGCATTCCTCTATTCTATGTCTCATTTAAAATTATGCTGGGGCTTCCCTGGTGGCGTAGTGGTTAGGAATCCGCCTGCCAGTGCAGGGGACATGGGTTGGAGCCCTGGTCTGGGAAGATCCCACATCCACTTAGTTGCCGTGGAGCAACTAAGCCCATGCGCCACAACTACCCGCACTCTAGAACCCACGAGCCACAACTACTGAGCCCACATGCCACAACTACTGAAGCCCGTGCACCTAGACCCTGTGCTCCGCAACAAGAGAAGCCACTGCAATGAGAAGCCCGCGCACTGCAATGAAGAGTAGCCTCCACTCACTGCAACTAGAGAAAGCCTGCGCACAGCGATGAAGACCCAATGCACCCAAAAATAAATAAATAAAATAAATAATTTTTTTTTAAATTATGAAAAAAAATAAAATTATGCTGTATGATGCTGTAATCAGACTCCTCAGGGTTACATATACAATGAGCACAATATAATAATATTGCATGCCACTTTTTTACCCTGAAAACAGAACACAGCAAACACCCTTCCCGTATTCAATCTCTTGAATTTAAATTCTCAAATATGTAGAAAATGCTTTCCTCTTCCCTTTTTAAATCTTATTCTGTTCAGTCTAGATAAAGGAGTCTTATTCACTCCTTCAGCTGTGGCAAACTTGGGTTAATTCAGTCCAAGTCTCAAGTGTTCCAGGGAGCTATCAGGAACAGGCCTTCTCACCAAATTTAGGAAGCCTAACTAACTGTGCATAAATATGATTTCTTAAAATCTAACCATAGTTTCTCTTTAGAAGGATAGTTAAAATGCAAATTCGTAAGTTTCACTCTAAAAATTCTGGTTTGGTAGATCTTGGTTGGAGCCAGGAATCTGCATTTTACCAAGTATCCTAAGGTAACTCTGATGCCGGTGATCCTCAGACTATATTTTAAGAAACTCTACCTTGTATGCCAGAGTTTCCCAAACAAGTATAGTATTGCCAGAATATTTTACAACCAACTCCTATGTAAATCTTATAAATTATAGTTCTAATCAAATGTTTAATGTTAATCTGGAGAAAAGCAGTAGACTTGGGATAATAAATAATGGCACAGAGACCATAATTTCACCCTTTTCTCTATTTTACATAGGTTTTACTTTTATCATGGTAAAATATACACAACATAATATTTGCCATTTTAACCATTTTAAAGTACAATTCAGTGGCATTAATTACATTCTCAGTGTTGTGCAATCACCACCACAATCTATTTTCAAAACTTTTTCATTACCTCGAACAAAAAATCTGTACCCATTATGCAATAACTCATTATCCTCCCCATTCCCCCAGACCCTGGTAATTTCTAATCTACTTTCTGTCTCTGAATTTGCTTATTCTAGGTATTTCATATAAGTGGAATCATTCAGCATTTTACCTTTTGTGGCTGGCTTATTTTACTTAGCAAAATGTTTTCAAGGTTTTTTCATGTTGTAGCATGTATCAGAACGTCATTCATTTTCATGGCTAAATAATATTCATATATATATATATATTTATCTCACAATTTGTTTATCCTTTCATCTATTGATGAATATTTAGGTTGTTTCCACCTTGTGGCTATTGTGAATAATGCTGCAATGAACACTGGCATACTAGAATCTGTTTGAACTACAGGGTCATACAACTTTTTGAGGACCAGCAAACTGTTTTTCACAATGACCGCACCATTTTACACTCCCACCAGCAATGTAAAGGAGTGCCAATTTCTCCACATTCTTGCCAACACTTGTCATTTTCTCTTTTTTTGATAGTTACCATCCTAATGGATGTGAGGTGATATCTCATTGTAGTTTTCATTTGCATTTCCCTAATGATTAGTGATGTCGAGCATCTTTTTTTTTTTTTAATTTATTTATTTATTCATTTATTTAATTTTTGGCTGTATTGGGTCTTCGCTGCTGCACGCGGGTTTTCTCTAGCTGCTGAGAGTGGGGACTACTCTTCGTCGCGGCGCACGGGCCTCTCACTGCGGTGGCCTCTCCCGCTGCAGAGCACAGGCTCCAGGCACGTGGGCTTCAGTAGTTGTGGCTCGTGGGCTCCAGAGCGCAGGCCCAGCAGCCGTGGCGCACGGGCTCAGTTGCTCCACAGCATGTGGGATCTTCCCGACCAGGGCTCGAACCCGTGTCCCCTGCATTGGCAGGCGGATTCTCAACCACTGCGCCACCAGAGAAGCCCGTCGAGCATCTTTTCATGTGCTTTGGCCATTTGTGTATGTTCTTTGGAGAAATGTCTATGCAAGGCCTGTGCCCATTATTGAATTGGGGTTTTTGCTTTTGTCATCGTTGAGTTATAGGAGTTCTGTATATATTCTGGATATTAATCCCTTATCAGATGTAGTTTTGCAAATATTTTCCCTCATTCTGTGGGTTGCCTTTTAACTGTGTTGATATTGTCTTTTGATACACAACATTTTAAAATTTTCATAAAATCCAATTTGTCTATTTTTTATTTTGTTGCCTTTGGTGTCATAGCCAATAAATCACTGCCAAATTCAATATTGTGAAGCTTTTGCCTGTTCCCTTCTAAGAGTTTTATAGTCTGACGTCTTACATTTATGTCTTTCACTCATTTTGAGTTAATTTTTGTATATGGTGTTAAGTACAGTTTCAACTTCATTCTTTTGCATGTGGGTGTCCGGTTATTCCCAGCACAATTTGTTGAAAAGACTGTCTTTCCCCATTGAATGGTCTTGGCACCCTTGTCAAAAATCACTTGATCTTGTAAGTGAGGATTATTTCTGGGCTCTCTATTCAATTCCATTGGTCTTTATGCAGTACCACATTATTTTGATTACTGTAGCTTTGTAGTATGTTTCAAAATCATGAAGTTGTGAATCTTTCAGCTTTATTCTTTTTCAAGATTTCTTTGGTTATGTAGGGTCCTTTGAGATTCCAAATGAATTTGAGGATGGGTTTTGTTTTTTTTTAAATAAATTTATTTATTTATTTATTTATTTTTGGCTGCGTTGGGTCTTCGTTTCTGTGCGAGGGCTTTCTCTAGTTGCAGCGAGTGGGGGCCACTCTTCATCGCGGTGCGCGGGCCTCTCACTGTCGCGGCCTCTCTTGTTGCAGAGCACAGGCTCCAGACGCGCAGGCTCAGTAGTTGTGGCTCACGGGCCCAGTTGCTCTGTGGCATGTGGGGTCTTCCCAGACCAGGGCTCGAACCCGTGTTCCCTGCATTGGCAGGCAGATTCTCAATCACTGCACCACCAGGGAAGCCCCCTAGGATGGGTTTTTTAACAATAATATTTTTATTTATAATGATCACATAAATGTCCATCCACTGATAGGGAGAGATGTTTATGATCTATTAAGTAAGACGAGCAGAATACAGAAAAGTATTTGTAACATGATCCAGTTTTTTTTCTGAATTGATGGTTGGAAAGAGAACTATAAAGCCTGAAATGTAGGATGGGTTTTTTATTTTGCAGAAAAAAATGTCATTGGGATTTTGATAGGGATGGCACTGAATCTATAGATCACTTTGGGTAATATTGACATTTTAACAATATTAAGTCTTCCAATCCATGAACATAGGTTATTTCCATTTATTTACGTCTTTAATTTCTTGCAGTAATGTTTTGTGGTGTTCATTGTACAAGTCTTTCACCTCCTTGGTTAAGTTAGTTTCTAAGTATTTTATCCTTTTTGATGCTATTGTAAATGGGATTGTTTGTGGGGTTTTTTTTTCAGATTGTTCATTGTTAGTGTATAGAAATGCAACCAATTTTTGTGTGTTGACATTGTATCCTGCTACTTTGTTGAATTTGTTTATTAATTATTAACAGTTTGTGGAGTCTTTAGGGTTTCTACATATAAGATCATATCATCTGCAAAGAGATAATTTTACTTCTTCCTTTCCAGTATGGGTGCCTTTTATTTCTTCTTGCCTAATTCCTCTGGCTAGAACTTCCAGTACTATGTTGAACAGAAGTGGCAAAAGCAGTTGTCTTTGTCTTTTTTCTGGTCTTAAAGGAAAAGCTTTCAGTCTTTCACCGTTAAGTATGATATTCACTATGTGTTTTCATATGTGGTTTTTATTATGTGAAGTTAATTTCCTTTTATTCCTAGTTCGTTGAGTGTTTTTATCATGAAGGGGTATTGAATTTTGTCAAGTGCTTTTTCTGCATCAATTGAGATGCTTATGTGACTTTTCTTCTTCATTCTGTTAATATGGTATATTATACTGATTGATCTTCATATGTTGAAACAGCTTTGCATTGCAGGAATAAATTCCACTTAGTCATGGTGTATAATCCTTTTGATATTTTGCTGAATTTGGTTTGCTAGTATTTTGTTGAGAATATTTGTTCATAAGGGATATTGGTCTGTAGTTTTATTTTCTTGCAGTGTCTTTGTCTGGCTTTGGTATCTGGGTAATGCTGACCTCATAGAATGAGTTAGGAAGTTTTCCTTCATCTTCAGTTTTTTGGAAAAGTTTGAGAAGTATTGGTATTAATTTTTCCTTAAATGTTTGGTAGAATTCACCAATGAAGCCATCAGGTCTAGGGCTTTTCTTTGTCAGATATTTGATTACTAATTCACCATCCTTACTATAGGTCTATTCAGATTTTCTATTTCATTGTGATTTAGTCTTGGTTGATTTGTGTTTGTAGGAATTTGTCCATATCATTTAGGTTATCCAAATTGTTGGCATACAGTTGCTCATAGTGTTCTCTTATAATGCTTTTTATTTCTGTAGAATTGGTGATATTCCCATTTTCATTTCAGATTTTAATCATTTCAGTCTTCTTTTTTTCCTAGTCCATTAGCTAATGGTTTGTCAATTTTGTTGAGTTTTGAAAGGACGAACTTTTATTTTCATTAATTTTCTCCATTTTTCTATTCTTCATTTATCTTTGCTCTAAATCTTCGTTATTTCCTTTCTTCTGCTAGCTTAAGATTTAGTTCTTCTTTTTCTAGTTCCTTAAATTGTAAAGTTAGGTTACTGATTTGAGGTCTTGTTTTTTTTCTCCTTTAGCAGTGCTTTCACTACATCCTGTAAGTTTTGGTATGTTGTGTTTTTATTGTCATTCTTTTCTAAGTATTTTCTAATTTCCCTTGTGATTTCTTCTTTGATATCTTGGTTGTTTAAGAGTGTATTATTTAATTTCCACAAATTTGTGAATTTTCCAGTTTTATTTTTGATAATCCTATTATAGTTAGAAAAGATACTTTGTATGATATCAATCTTTTTAAATCTATTGAGACTTAATTTGTAATCTAAAATAAAAAAATCCACTTTCCACTTGCCCCTTCAGACCTAGGGGTGGAGATAGCCCCCATGTACTTCACCATCCCTTACTGGTTCTTTTAATCCTGCCCACACCTCTGTAAATAGTTTCCTTATTAAATTCTATTCAATTCTCCTTTGAGTGTGCCAGTCTGTTTTCTGCCAGAACTCTGACAGCTTCATCACTGTTCATGTTCTCCCTTTACTGTGTTTATTCATTTCAAGAATTTAATCTCATTTTAGCAGAGTTTCTAGAAGCAACAGAAATAAGTGCCATATGTTCAATCTGCTGTATTTAACTGTTAAATATCCTTTTCCCACTATCTTTTCCTATGCAGAAGTATCTGACTCTATTTTCTTTGATATACTAATTTCTCTCCAGTACCCAAAGCAGAAGACTGGAGGCCTTAATCTATGGTTAAATTGAAAGGACAGGTCCCAACTCAGGGAAAAGCACAGTGGTAGGCAAAGCAGAAGCACCATACTATAAAGAGTGATAAAGTCCATATGGTGAAGGGTGAGCCTCCACTCAGTCTCTTGAGTTTCTCAACGCCAAAAAAAACTAAAAGCCAGAAGGCCGATAGCTCTGTCCCCAGGTACCCACCAATCAGAAGGTTCAAGGTTTTTTTCCCTGGAGAAAGTGAATAGCTCTAAAGAAAATTTTAAAATGCATGCTCAGTCATTCCACAGTGAAGCTCACCAGGCAAAAGTCTGGCACACTTACTCAAATCTTTTTTTTTAAATTAACTTATATTTTAAAAATTTATTTTGTTAAAGTATGGCTGATTTACAATGTTGTGTTAATTTCTACTGTATAGCAGAGTGATTCAGTTATACATATATATACATTCTTTTCCGTATTCTTATCCATTATGGTTTATCACAGGATATTGAATATAGTTCCATGTGCTATACAGTAGGACCTTGTTATTTATCCATTCTCTATATAGTAGTTTTCATCTGCTAATCCCAAATTCCCAATCCATCCCTCCCCCATCCCCTCTCCCCTTGGCAACCACAGATCTGTTCCTCTATGTCTGTGAGTCTGTTTCTGTTTCATAGATAAGTTCATTTGTGTCATATTTTAGATTTCACATACAAGTGATACTGTATGGTATATGTCTTTCTCTTTCTGACTTACTTCATTTAGTATGATAATCTCTAGGTCCATCCATGTTGCAAGACCCAGCTCTACCC